>NW_027287189.1:0-103242 GCF_022747635.1 Hetaerina americana
AGCTGCTTACCACGGCCACCGAAATAGGGGATACGGGAGCCGCGGAGGGAGTGGTCAGAGTGTGAGAGGAGGCCGGGAGGGAGGGGCCTGGGAGAGAGCGTCCATCGTTCCCCACTACCCCCCCCCCCCAACCACCCACTCTTACCATTCCATCGAGAATTATTATCATCACCATCCATCACTGCGCTGGACCGACATACTTTCCATCTTCACGCAACGGAATCGCCAAAAAAATTACCCTTGTGAATATTCGATAATTTTTTCCCCTTAAAAATCGTTGAAAATACAAGCATGTGCCTAATAAATCACGGGTTGTAACCTGAAGGTCGGTTTGATAAGTGAGGGTAGGGTATGCTTGGAACTACGCCCATACGGGTGTATAACGTTCATTCGCCAACCCCTGTGATGGCGTAGTAACGTCCTCGGCTGCCAACCAAGGGGTCGCGGGTTCGATTCTCGCCTAGGTGGTTTTTCCTCCTCCTAGGGCTTGGGTGTACGTTGTTGTAATATTGTTATATCATTGTTTAAAGTCCAATGTAAAGGCCGAAGCGCTGTTTTCGGACTAATTCAAAATAAATAAATATCCGCGGGAGAGAAGCCAGTTCCTTTCAAATTGCCACCAGTGATAAGTAAATGGGAAACAAACAATAATACACACTTTTGAGTTTATAAGTGGGTCCCCAGAGATATCCCAGGGTTCTCTCTATGGATCATCAACGTTCGACCTATCCAGCTTATCACATCTAATGAGGAAATAAAATTTCCTTTTCTTCTCGTTTTGTTGCCAATGAGCTAAAATAATTGGCTGCACAACATACAAAAACTACTATCATTAAGTGTTAGCTTACGCTTATTAGAAAAATGTGTGCTTTTTAAAGAATAACGTGGGACATAAAAGTCCATCTCAACCTTATCCATGTATCCATACACAAATAAACGTCATAGTTTTACTAATTCCCTTGAAAGAGGTTCACTTCTTCGGGATAGACGGTGAAATTTCTCCATAAGGAGTAAAAAAGATTTATTTAAAAACTGTAGCCAGGGGGACGTGAAGATGACAAAATTTGTTGAGATCTGGATGGTGCAATCAAAAGTGAACGAGTGAAAGTTTTAAAAGTTTTTTTCTTCATTTCTATCCCCTAAATTCCATGGATTTCAATCCAATGAAGTTCTGATCTTCATTATATTAATAAATATTACATACATGATTTTAAATTCATTTTAAACATAATCCATAAGTCACAATAATATATGTTACATTAATGAGGAGGGATGCAACTTTAATAATTAATTGTAAACGGTAGTGGACAAAATATTATCACTTCCATGGTGAAAAATTTAAGTTAACCGTTCGAGGACGCCAATTTTTATTCGCCAATCAATCGCGCCTATAACGCGGATATAATAACTTGAGCGGAGAAACCTGTAACTTTATTGCCGAGTAATCAATTGCCCAGTGGAAAATTCCATTCCTTTCGGGAACTAGTGATCATTCGAGGTCCCACCATGGGTTCTGTAATTCTATCACCAAAACACTTGTTTCGAAGGTGCCTGAATCAACAAGCCATCTTCGTCCCATCTGCCTTTTCTCCGAACAATTCACACACACCCTTAATGGAAGCCTTAAAGAAGAAGGTGTGCGTGCGCGAGTGCGTGTGGTGTGTGTGTGACTGCAAACGCGGAGCCACTGCCGAGTGAGCGAGGGGCGGGATCCCGACTCTTTTCATGTCTCCTCCCAGGCACAAGCATTCCTCCGTACAGTAACTCATCATACCTCCGCATCCCTGCCTTCGCCCTCTCTCCTATTCGCCCTTCCTTTGGTCCTCTGCCATTTTCCACGTCTTTTAACCGTCGAGAAGACACAGCTTGCACACGTCTTCGGCGATTCGACGTCCAACCTCCCCCTCCTACCTCCTCTCATTCGAGACTCACCCGCTCCTTCTCTTTCCCCCCCCCCCCGACCCCCAACCCCTCCGGCGTGACCACTTGCACTACCCACCTCCCACTTTGGTACATGCCACTAACTTTAACAACCCTCGGTTTACGCAGGTTTGTACATGTGTGCCTCGCAGCATAAGGCGCACCGTCGATGAGTATTCGCACAAGTAAGCAGTTATCTACTCCCGAGTGTTTTACTCATTCCCAACCATTAATTTATGTGGTTTAATTAGGAATGAATGCATAGTAGTAGTAGTTTTGAGGGGAGGCGACCGACAGCTAAGGTCATTTTGCGCCATAGGGGATGGATAGGAAAGGATGAAGGGTTGGAGAGAAACCCGGCGTCGGCATTAGCCTACTCTTTACGAAAGGCGCCAAGGGGTCCGCAGTTTAACGTCCCTCCGACGGACGGCGTACTCACTCAAAGTGCCCTCCACAAAGCACCCTCAAGTAGGGATCGAGATACCTCTGAAAAATATTCAACACCGCCGGGATTTGAACCCGCGCCCTCATGGTGGGAAGCCAGTACGTTAGCCCCCGCACCATCTCGATCCCCAATGAATGCATCTACATCCATGCCACACACCCTATGAGCCGTCTTATGGGCGTTTCAGAGGAGAGAATAGGATGCCAGCATTTAATATGCAACTGTGAATAATAGGAATGGCTTTAAAAAAAAAAAAAAAAAAAAAAAGTATTTCAGATGGAAAACTAGTTCTATCAAGATGCCTGGCCTTCTATGCCTTGTTTTTGCTGTGATAGCGAATTGTGTAAGTGTCAAACGAGTATTCAAATATATTACCGCCGGAGGGGTTTCTTTCTCTTCATATTCGAGTGAGTACGAGAGCTCCCCTTGAAATGCAACTGGTAGAATGAACTGAACCGCCAGGTGAAACTGTGAAACGGAAATATATATGAACAACGATCCATCCTCTTTATTTCTGTTTCCCGTCGATCTTACTTTAAGGAGTCTAAAGAGCAAGTCGAAGGAGTCTTGCGTTTGAAAAAGGCTGATCATAGGTTTAATAAAATTAATTTTAAAATCAAAATGTGAGAGGGAGAATTGATTTGATCCAATGTTTCAGCTATCTGAATCATGAAATGCAACAATCTCACTGCAAGTAATCCTTGATGCTTATGACTCAAGTAGAGCTCATTGTGTTTTAAATTAAGTAAAGCACCTAAGGAACTACAATGGAATCGACAATGATTACGTACATTAACATTTTTATTTCCTCTAAATTATAACTTCCAATAATAAACGTGAATTAACTTTTCATTTTTTAATGAAAAAAACCAAATTTTCAGCAATGCTGCAGCAATTGCAGCGATGTCCTTGCTGTGCTTGCTCTTTCCAAGATAATCAGTCATGGGCAAAAGACACAATTTAACATGGCGTCGATTGGTTCGCAGTCGATTTGTCTACGAAATGCCTTTGAGAAGCTACTGCGAAGGAAAGCTTCTACTTCAAATATTCACAATCGGCTGTCACAGAGTTTAGTTACAATTTCTGAATATTTTAATTTTTTGATTCAGAATTTGCCACCGACGTGTTACTTGGAAAATTTTATTTGCATAATTTCTCCTCCTCCCCTCCTAGCCACAGTCTCAACTGGCACGCAACTCAGTTCCACGGAAACCACAAAACTGTTAACAAGGCACCGCGAGAGAAATTGGATATCGTGTATACGCGGCCAACGACATTTCCAGACCGACGTGGCGTCGCAGCATCGCGGGAAATTCAACGTACCGCAGCGCGATCACCGGGAACATAGGTCGGATACGTCGTTTGACACATTCGCGTTCTCGCGACCGCTTGACGTTTCTTTCGCCTTCCATCAGCTGAATTCGATCATCCGAACAGGCGTAACCTTCCCCCTCCCTCGTCTGCCTCCCTCCCTTCAAATACGTCCCATTTTTCGATCCCTACTGACCACACACTTACGACTTCACTGTGCCATGCTCGAAATTTGAACATCACAAGGCGTTGGAAATCAAATGAGCTGAGACGGACTAGGTATCGGTTCTTAGATACGAATGACATGTGCTCCAAGGGCGGAGGTTACATACATCCCGCCAATTAACCTGAATAACAAATATCCTACATAAGATACGACATCCACGCACGAGGTAAGTTCCAAGCTCGCGATGTCCGGTAGAGCCAGCCCGGTGGGTTACCCTACCTGCTTCAATGATCGACGTAAATTGCGTCAAAGGAATGTGAATGGAGGAAATTTATCAATCTGTTTCGAATACGTTGAGACTCTAAGACACCAAACGAAGAAGATGTCCGTTTTCCTCTTCCCCTCCCCACTTGGATGTTTTCAACATTAGACGACACTGACGATTACGATATTTTTCCTGACACTTGGCAAACACGATCTTTTTCTCCTTGATAATATCGACACTTAGGAAATATTTTCGGCAATATAACATATTATATCGACACAAATATAGCACATCACGTTCTATTAATTGTAATATCGCAAGGTCTTACTTTTGACCGTCGTCCACCTCCCTTAATTCCTTCCCCTTCACCCTAACCACCTACGCACTTCAAACGCGAGGGTCGTCTCATGCCAGAGATCTCGATTTCACTTTTCACGACTTTTCACGAGTTTTATTCTTTTCATTTTTCTCTCCAATTTCCTTTCCGACAGCAACTTCCTCCCAATTGGTCCTCAGCAGACTTTTCGCAAGCCTCCTGAAACTACTCTTCCTTTATTGCTCGAAATTAGCAAACTTTTGTTTCCGGCGAAACAATTTCAGGCTGGCCGTTCTCACCGCGAGAGGTGTGCTTCTCCGTCAAAACTTTCCAGTTTTGACGGCGGAAAGAGCTCCCCCCTTCACCGTTCGCACGTTTTAGGGAAATCAATTTGTAAGTTACTTTAGGGGGTGGCCATAAAAGTCTCTCTCTCTCACACACACACACACACTACGCGGCTATTCTTCAATCTCCTTCCCATGGCCAGAGGGCATATTTCTCCTCTCAACAACAGCTGCATTTTTAAAGTGAGAATGACGTCCGGGGCACAAGACAGTCGGGAAACTCTAACTAGGCATTAAAATTAAACAAGATGGGAGGTTCAAATTACGTACCTTTATCACAAAAGCGCAATCACGACGGAACTTTTAGTCGTGAAATATATTAAACTGCACCTGATTTATTTCATGATAGAAGTGTAAGCTCACCGTTTTAAATGCGATGATCGACTTTTAATTTCATATAATGACTTTCCAAGTATAAATAGAATAATTTACGAATATGCTCTATAATCCATGACAATAGGCTATGAATACACTTGAAATAAATCAAAGACATGAGCAATTCATTGGATCAACAGAAAGGACTTCTTGATAACTTACCTCGAATAAAAATGGAGATATCTTTTTATCTATGACTCTTTTGTTCGTTGCAAATTTTTGCATTTTCCAATGGTTTCCTTCGTGTACTCATAAATCCTTTCGTAGTCTTCTCGCGTAACACCGTAGAAAGAGAGCGAAAGGAAGGGAGAAGCTGTTCTATTTATATACATATATATATATAAACACAGCTTGACATGAATTCCTAATGGCCGAATTTGGAAATCTTCGCACTGGAAATGTGGGTATGAGACAAGGTGAGCAAATAAGCCGAAAGAAAGAGCGATTGACATTCCCTCCTGATTTAAACATGAAAAGTTTCGCATCCAAAGGAAACCTCGATGCTTCGCGAATAGCAAAAATCCCTCGCAACCCCGCCTCAGGTGTATTTTTAGACCAGGAAGAACAAAATTTATCGGCGCCGCCGCGCCGTAGCTCAGCAAGCACCGCTCCCATAAGGCACACATTTCCGAACTAACGCGAGGAGAGGAAAAAAACCAGGGCCTTGATTTTTATTCTGGTCGCGGCGGAGCAGGCTAAACACTCCGGTTTAGTTCAAAGGGAAACTTGTGGGACGAGGTTTTGAGGCAGATGCAAGAAAGACCCGGAGAGAGAGAGATAAGAGGAAATAATACTACCAAGTGGCGGGTAATTGCTTGAAAACGCTCGCAGTCAATCATTCTGAGGTCGTCATTTTGGGTACGACCGAGACACTGCGCGACTGGCTTTTTAAATGGTAACAAAACTACCATGATGCAGCAATGTTAAGAACTACTGAGCAGGGGAACACCCAGAATAACGATGCACGAAATATATCACGAAATCAGACAAGGTTTTTAATTGCAAAAATTTCCGCTGCAAATTTTATCTGCTGAATGTACGGAATAGGGAAATATCCTAAGAATCAGCTCTCGTTTCTTTTAGGTGAAAAAGTTTATTGATCATGGAAAATATATTTCCGTCCATTCCTGCTCAAAATGCAAAATCAATAGAAGATCGCCAAAAGCCTATTTCAAATACTCTAGTTCTCAGGAAAAATGAATGACAATATGGGAACAAATCAAATATCTGCTAGGCAGCGTGTGTGAATGAACAGTGAAGTAAAAACTTAATAACTGTTAACGGGATTTATCTAAAAATATGGCAATACCATTAAAACGCCTTGTGCCCATCCAAAACCTACCTAAACCAGTAGATTACCAATAATAATAATGAAAATGTCTTCGATGATTATGCATCTCACAAAAATAATCCTTTGGAGACATTTAAAAGGTTGATTTTCAGGTTTGACTGCAGTGAAACACGAATTTTACAATTCAGATTTAATGAAATTGGCATTTGGAATCACCTCATGCAAATAATTATGATCAGTAAGATAAAATATCCTTTACTGGAAAGAGCGGATTATTCGTCGACGCGATATCAGAAACCAATTGAATAATGGAAATCACTCCAAGAAGAAACCCTTAGTTTTCCGTTTCGCAACCAGTCCTTATAAGACGAACGATCCCCAGAAAGCCACTGTCTGCTCAAAGGAAGAAAGCTATCACTCGTTCACGATCCATTACTCGGGGGCAGACTGGCGGGTGACTGAACACGTCACCTAGGAACCCCCGCCACTGTGTCACCGAGATATCCCACCCCCCTCTCGGAAATTGTGCCAATGCTAATCGCGCAACGGGATTGCATCACTTGACACATTTCGGGACGTGAATGGATGGAAGGGGAACGGTGCCGATACCGTGAAACCTCCCCACCAACCCGCGCGCGTTTCGCAGTCGCCGCCCACGGCTCTCGTGGAGGGTGCGTGGTACGCCCGGGACGACTCCCTCCCTTGGGCGCGGGCGGACACCTCCGCCGCCGCCCAAGCAGCGATTCGGAGGCACGGGGGAGGGACTGGAGGGCGAAGCGAGGGGTGCGAGTCAGGGAATGAATGGGTGCGATTAATGAACGAGTGAGAGTGAGTGAGCGAAAGGAAGAGTAATAACGACTAAGCTCACGAAGTCACATCCCTCAGGCCTAAGTCTAATTTCATCCACCCTCCGCTATAGGAAACAACGCTGCAGCACGGCACCAAGTTGAGTTCTCTTGGCTTTTCTCCACCGGTTGTTTTATTTAACGACGTTTCGATGTCCGATTCGAATGATTTCAGGACGATGGACAAGTTGGGCGACGGAACGTCGGGAATGGAAAACAAGCCTGAACCGATGGAAAACCTCTTCCCGAGATACGTTGGGAAAATTAAAGATTCTTCTCTGACATCATGCCTACAAAGGGGCAATTACACACATGGTATGATTTCTAAAAGGAGTCCGCTTCATATGCTGACTTTAGCGCGCATCACACATATTCGCATAGGAGTTCGTCATCGATAACGGCCGATTTAGACCCTTGGATACGGTAGCAGTTAACCATATCGCTTCCCGATTGCATTCGATTATTTCGACCGAATTGATCGAACTCGGAACTCCAGACATGGCGCTTATTGTGCAGCTTCTTAGCAGACTTGATCGTAGGAAACACACACGGGGTGCTAGTAGTACTTTTTCAATTGAACACGACACAGTCGCAATTCACCCTCCGAGTTCAGTCGATTTCGTCTGTTCACAAATTGAATGAAATTTGATGCTATGAGCAGGAATTTGAACACGACGAATGACCAAAAATATGCAATTTTCCATTGGATGCATGGATTGACTTAGAGCTAGGTTTAGATGCATTACATCATCATCAGGTAAAGAGTGAAATCAAATACTGCCTTACAAAAGGTATTCGACGGGTTACAATACAGTACATGTTTTCACTCATAACCTGATGATTAATCAATGCTTCGAAACCTAGCTTGCTATAAATTGTTTGAGTGAAACAATTAATTCATCAATAGGGTACGTATTCAGGATGATTAGTAATTACATTTAATAAAATCCATTATCAGTCACATCCTGTCGCTTAAAAAATAAAAAAAATCGAAAACATCGTACCTGAAATTTAACCCATGAAAACATCGGTTGAAACGATTTAGGTGATGTGTCTAATGATTTAATCTAACCATAAAATCAATCGATTTATAGAAAACAAGAAACCATTTAAACCAGCTCATGATCAAAACAGTCATTGTATCTAATTTATGGAATTCAATCCAAACTAATAAATGTTCAATCCATAGCAATCTATCGAATCGAAGCTATTGACATCGGGAAAAAAATTAAACGATCGAAATTAGATTGATCAATGTACACGCAGTGAAAATTTCCACCCGATTCCAATCCGTGCGGCACGTGCGCGCGTCTCGGTGGGAGGAGACGAGTGGGCGAGCTGAAGGATGAGAATGGTGCTTGGTCGAGACAAAGAGGATGATGCATCACGGGGGCGACGCCGCGAGATGAACCCGGGGGAGGTGTCGAGGCAGGAGAGGATCTCAATCTTAATGCTCTCTCTCCCCTTCCCTTTCTTCCAATCATCATCGGTGCGACACCCAAGCGTGGGAAGCGCCAAGGATGTTGAAATGAGGGATAGGGAGAGAGAAAAAGAGGACAGGGGGGCGGGAGAGGTTTACGACAAACGAATGACGCTCGGGGACCCCCGCACGTCGGGATGCTGATGGGAAACCGCATTTGAGTGCTGGCGCGCGTGATCTCGAGAGAGGAGGCACTGTTTGAAAAGGCGAACGATGGATTTCGTTAATGACCATGAGCATTGATAACTTTCTCCAACTGCTAAGGTTTCAAGAGCTAATCCGCGGATATTATTCGCAAGGTGATTGAAATGGTTGATTTTAACTTTTAGTCACGCGCAAAACGTTTTAAAACACATTGCTACATAGTATTAGTCACTAATACATATTTTTCGTTTGGAATTATTCATGATTTTGTCGTACAAGGCATTTCTATTGAATAGTATCTATCTTTTTAATTTGAAAAGTACTTTGTCTAGTGAACAAATCTTATGCTTTATTTTTTTAAATAATAAGGTTTCCATTGAAATAGAAACATACTTCCAAGCAACAAAATGCAGATCTGTAACTAATCATTTATTTTGATTCAAGACTCCTTAAACCTGAACAATATTTCTTTGGATAATAATTAAATTTTCCCAAGATGACCAAATATTTCAAATCCCTGATACCTTAACGTGCATGCCATGTTTTTTTTTCGTTTGGCGCTAAAGACAATTTTTCGGAAGGTGAACTGGATGCCGTAATCCATAACTAAGAGCACCGAAAAAACGTATCACATCAAAGAATGACCTAAAAGTACATATCAGAAAAATTCAAACACCTATAGTTTACTCCTTTCATCCTCACCGGAAAAATCGTGAAACATAGGATTGATAGTTCACATTTTGTTCGGAAATAAAGAATTAAACGCGTGTGAATGTCATTTAAAGGAATAAATATTTCTCAATAAATATAATTTAGCGCTCAATGTCTTTCCATTCGCTACTTGATTTTAAATAAATTTGAATCAATTTTTAAAACTTGAACAATAGCAAATTTAAAGTTCTTTATTGACAATAACGAGTAAGAGACTCTTAAAGGAATAAAGGCATGAAAGTACCCGGTAGCCATTCGATGGGCAATAGATACAATTTGGTAGTCTTGAAATTGACGAAAAGAAAACTCATTACGGAGGCATGAACAACGACGGAAAGGAATACGTAATTTTTTCGGGAACAAATCGATTTCAAAACAAATGTCTCAATACGATGCAACATGTGACGGTAGATGATGACGGCTATGCGAATGGAAAGGCGAATTATTTCCATTGATATTTTGACAGGGAATTTTCAACTGTACAGCGCCCGTTGCCCAACCGATGCAAGCCTCCTTATGTTGTCACTAGATGGAATTTCTGCCTTCAATTGGGCGTGACCTATTATTAAATGGGAAGTTATTTGGCAGACTGCGACGCGGAACGCAAAAGCATACCCGCTAATAAAGGCAAACATCATATGAAAGCCAAATTGGCTGTAGTTGAGAAGGCTGGAAGGGGGTCGTAAAATTGACTTCCCAGGAAAGACACAATGGAGAGGGTATCCGCCGGAGAATTTAAGAGCCATGGAGACGGCGGAAATGTGCCGCAAGGAATGGGGTCATTTATCAGCTGCCTGCGAAATAATGGGAATGAAAAAATGGTAAGTCGATCGGGAAAAAAATCACGAGTATGAGAAATAAAGAAGATGATTTTCAACCACGTTTATCCTCCACAAGCGCGAGTGTTGCCAATCGGGTGCAGTTGTCACTGAATATTCGCGATGTTCACATTAGAACCGTTGAAAAATCAATGTAAAATTTCGATATGGAATCTTCAATTTGAATCAATACACTGCAATAAGTGCAGTTCATTAGTAATCACCCCATGGTGGAAAACACAAAAGAAGTAACCGTATAGTATGAAGAATACACCAATGGACAGGGATGTAACAAGGACCCATTTGTAAAAATTCCCACTGAATCTAATATGTTTCAGCCTGCTCAAATGAAAGTTTGTTTACTTTTACGTGGCATAAACTTTCCTGAATGACTTGCGGTACTTGAAAAATATAATCGATTATTTTGAACTCGGGTGAAAAACTATCAACAGAAGCAGTAACTGCAACTACAATGCAATTAAGAAAATTTTCAATTTCAGGCAATGCATGATTTTTTTCCACGAACCGTCCAATGTATCTGCAAAAAAATAAACGCAACCCATTGCATGTTTTCCACATTAACAAAATTTGCTATGATTTTGCTGTGATTAGCACACTAATAATTCCTTTCATCAATTTAAGACAACATATAACGATTTATATCAACTTAGTATGCCTTTTACCGAATACAACGTAGCGAAAGTCCACTAATGGAAAAAGTTTTCTGCGTGAAATTACTGGACGACTTCTTTCCAAAATGTGACTGATGGTTGAGGCCGAGACTTTGTGGAAATCCATTGCGAACAGGAGTTTCAGAAATAACTTTGCAGCTTCCACATAAAATAACTTATTTATTTTCCACTAGTTTCGCTACACTGTAGCATCTTCAGGAACGTACGTTCGTGTTGTACGTTCCTGAAGATGCTACAGTGTAGCGAAACTAGTAGAAAATAAATAAGTTATTTTATGTGGAAGCTGCAAAGTTATTTCTGAAACTCCTGTTCTTTCCAAAAAGTACCACCAACTGACTGTTCTTTCAAATCATATGAAGTTGTTATGGTTTAGTTGAAATTCATGAAGACACATGAATGAAGTGAGAAGGGGAATGCGTCAAATGTGTTCGTAGGACACCACGACGAATCTAAATAATCACGCAGACAAGTGCGATGGAGGGAAAGGAGATGACCCATAGTAATTCATTTCGATTCTCCTGACCTGATTCTAAACCCGCGGGGACAATATTAATACTTCTGAAATAGTGTAGAAGAGAGCGAAAGAGTTATACAGATGAAAATTGATATTTTTCCATCCCGAACCCATTCCTCGACACTATCGCCATGACGTGCCTAAGACATTAGCGGTGCGAGACGGGGACCAATTCCTTGAAGTTGCATGCCGCACCGCCGAGGTCTGTAAGCCAGAAAATCAGAGTTAAAAGAAATGGAAGAGAAATAGGCGACGAGGGGAGTGGCAAGACAGGGAGAGTGGTGAGCGACCGATGGAAGGTTATAACGAAAGGGGAAAACGGGTATGAGACGTGAGTCGGGAGGAAGGAGTTTTAAGGGTGTGTGTCCGTGTGTGTGTCCTCTCATGTACGCAACAAGACCGCCGGCCCTGGGGGCGGTCAACGGAAGAGGGCAAGAGAGACGGCTCCCTCTTTTCTGTCAAGACACAATATAAATAAGAGGAGTAGCTTGTAAAAAAAAGGAGCACCGACTAAAAATATTACCCAAGGGTGAGAGCGAAGGGCGGGAAGTCTGGGGATGTAACAGAGAAGAGAGTGGGGCGAAGAGGAAGGAAGAGAGGACGGCTTGGTATAATTACGATGTCCTTGGGGATAGACACACGTTTTACATTCACATACGTTCTACCTTTAGATATATATTCTGTCTGCCCTTCCGTTTCCCTTCTCATATTCCCTTTACACATCCATTTATAATCTCAGTGGTAAGTTGGGCATGGCTTTTGAATTATACTAAACCTTAAATACCAACCACCTCACTTGCTAGCCGAATGCACTTGGGGGTAGGTATTACGCGACTGTATATGAGCCCGCACGTCATCGCATTCGTGCAATCCTCTTGACGGCCTGGAAGAGCGGGGTCCAAACTCTTCCATCCTTTTCCATCTCCGAGAACCTACCTCGTCCTCTCCTCGCTCCCCCAACGAACCTGATCCTTTTCTTTTTATTTCTCTACCGTCCCGGGACAATTCTTTCCTCTCTATTTTACCATTGACCCCATACCCTCCTCCTCCTATTCCTCCCCTCCGCTCCCTTTCTCGATTCGTTTAAGATTTATTTATTTTTAACGCCCGCGTATTTAGTATTCGGAAGGAGTCCCCTTCTTCTCTATAGACTAACATACCCTTGTCCTGCCCTTGAAAAAGTTCCCCCATCCTCCTTCTCGACCCGACCTCCCGCCCCGCCTCCTACCCCCCTCCCTCTCTCCCCACTTTTGACCATATTGGGTGAAAGGGTGGTTCGGAAGGGGTTTCGAAACGAGCGGATGAGGAAGGAGGAAAATAATAAAAAGGAAGGAGGAGGGTGAGACGGGCAGGAGGAAATATGGTCGTAGAATGCGGTGGCGAAATATGGCTTTTTTTTCATCACTTCTCCCCAGCTGATTATGCGGGGGGGGGGGGGGGTCAGGCGGGTTACTCCGCTTTTCGGGCTCCCCCGTTCCTATTTCAAGCGCGTTGGCGTCTTGGGGATCCGTGACTCGGCCGTGGAATGGCCGACTGTTTGGCTTCTCTGTCTTGTCGCTGCGACTTCGGAATTTGAAGTATATGAATTAAACGTCAAGAATCTTCCCAGAAAGTGAACGGGAGGAGATCTTTCATGTTTTGCTATCGCTTCCCTCCCACCGCACGGAACAAATTGCCCGCCCACTTAGCGAGGGGAATACGTTTTTGTTTCTGTCTCGCCGAATCGTACCCATCGAGGCATTCGATGAAATTTCGGCAATGCGATGATTCCGAACGTCGAAATTGGGTATTGCGACACGTGCGGGTAACGCCAAGGTGGCGTGATGGGAATTTTAAGTTTTTGTCAATTCGCTACGGAATTCGATTCTCGAAATATTTTCCCACTTCGATAAAATTACCTTTTTCAAAATTCTTATTTCTTGGGTACTCACCCAAAGCACTGAAAGAATTACGACGTTTCATCGTTATGCACTAACGCTCAAGTGATTACTAATTCCACTTAAGGTTCCCACTTTTCACTAGAAAAACAGGTTTTTCGGGGAAAATATACAAGCTATGGCACCATATTTTGTAGCGTACGCCATAAGGACTGCAGGGCTAGTATTTTTTTCTCAAAAATGCCGTACCTTACGATCCACGAGTTGCTTTTTGGGTCCTTCCTAAGTGCTGGACGCTCACCGTTCCTGTGCACACGGATGAAAAAAACCGGAGACAGGTTTGAGGAGGATAACTACAAGCACTACCTTGGTTACTCGGAGCACAACTTCCACTTACGCCGACAACTATCCTTCGGTAAAGTTATATACAGCAATGTAAACACGCCGATATGATCATGTTGAAAAATAAGAATCTTAATCTATAAGTGGTGGTAGCTTTTGTGCTACTGCCATTAACAACTATATAACTTCTAGATACGCGCGACTATGATGGAAGTTATCTCGCTACATAAATAAGCTAAGTCACCAGCTCCAGTGATTTATTTGTTCCAGCGAATGACTTTGTTTTTCAACATCGCTTGATAAAATTCTATCCCATGCAATGCTGTCTGGGACATAAATGTTTCACCCGGCTAACAGGGATGTAATTAAATCCACGTGTCCACCATCGAGGAAGGCGACATGTGCACACATACACACACATATATATATGTGTGTGTAAGTGATGTTTTAAAATAAATAAATATATGTACTGTCTTTTCTCTTGCGTGGATGCGAGGGCATCGATAACTCATCAGCATCTTCCGATGCCCCATCGAGGTGAGTTATTTACCGATTAGAACTCGTGTACAGGGTTCGGTTGGGGAGGGGGTGGGAGATGTGTGTGGTGGGAAGACTCTAACCCCAGAAGGAGAAAGAGGGGAAGGGAGAGGGTGAGAAGGGAGCTGTGAGTGGCGAAAGAGGGCGGAGGAAGGGAGGGAGAGAGAGAAAGTAGGAGGGCCGAGAGACGAAGGCGGTGAACCCAACGTGAAAGCGAGAAAGGAGAAGCCCGCAAAGTGGGGGGGGGAAGTAGGAAAAGAAAAAGAAAGATCCTCCACCCCCTCCCCCAGCGCGCACACACATACACACATACACGCCAAAAGGATGTTGCGAGGAAGAAGACTTCGCATCCCTTTAGAGTCCGAGACGGCCATGGGCATTTATGTGCAGCACGTACGGGGGAGTACAATGGGGAGGAGAAAATGTACGACTGGATTAAAAGTATTGTCTCCTTCACGCGGACCTCCTAACCCTACCCCCTAACCCGACGGCGGTAACTATCCTATTGAAGTCGCGGCGAGTTGGGATGAGAAGGAAACTAGTGGCGGGGCAGTTTTGCTAACCGTAGGAATCATCCGAGTATATGAGATAACGAGGGTACTCATCCAGCACGGTTGGGGGTAACTCGGAGCGTCAAGAGAATTCGCGAACGGTTTTAATGCTTGCGGAATAAAATCACACCATGTGCAGAGTTTACTCTTTAATTCTTTGTGTGACCACCGCCGCTAGCTCAAATTTAAGAGGGCTGTCATAATTCAATTGCTCATGTGCAATAGCTAAACCGCAGGCAATGCAAATAGTAGTGCTCGGCCAATCGGGTGGGAATAACGGGACACGCTTTGGAAATCCGCTATCTTTCTAGGATTGTCATGTTTCTTGCAGTTACTTTATCTTCTTTACTTCACAAGATAATATTTCGTGATTTTCGCTTTGATTAAAATTAAAAAATGTCAACTCCCAATTCCTCTCGTTTTGTAAGGGCAGGCAACAAACACATAGCTGAGGGGAAATTAATGAAATCCTTTAATTACAGAAGAGGGAATGACAAAAGCTTTGGACTCTTCAATTCATATTAGTATCACAAACGCCTGCTGATTTTTTGCAAGTCTATTACAAGATGGATTGTTTTCGAAGGCTTTTATTTCATTAAAATCATTTTGACAAAACCATTTAAATTACTACTTCATGAAAAGAGAACTTGTGCTCAATAGCCTGTAGTATAAAGCTACAGTACGTATGCAACCGAAGGTCAGCGCACATAAATGTATCCGCATTTCATTAATTTTGCACCAAACGACAAAATTATAACGAAGGAATACAATTCAGGATCCAGGGACTAGATTCGTCTAAAGACACGTCACAAATGACCGCCTGACGTTCATCAGACGGAAAATCAGTATATCATCACGTTTTGTTCGCTATAATTCTCGTCAACATTTTTTTTAGGTTAGCACGACTTTTCCACCACCTCGTAAGCGCGGGAATCGTGGGATTTAGCGCGGAGCACGGAATAATTCACGGTTGGCCGCACGGGCTTGGGGGGGGGGGAGATGGGGGGTTAGACTGGATAATAGCCGAGTACTAGCGAGCCAACGAACGCGTTTGCGGAGCGAGTTCGTGTGTCGGCGACCAAGATGAGCAAAGGCGGGAGCAGTGAAAGGAGGAGCAGCGGGACGAGTGCACGGAGAGGAGTAGAGAAAGAGAGAGAGAGACGGAGAGGGTGAAGGGAAACTCGAGGTGGGAACATGCTTCCTTTTTTTTTCTCTCCGCCCCGTGTCTCCGGCCCGCCGCCGTTCTCTGCCTAAGAGATCCACTCGGGGTGCCGTTCCGGGGGTAAGAAGACATGGCGAAGGCCGCCAGGTTCCACTCGCTGCCTCCCTCCCCCCCCTTTCGTGACGACCCCTTCGCTCCGCAACCACATCGACTTGTCCTGCCTTCCTTTCCCTCCACCCCCATTCTTCCCGGCCAATCTTCCCGTGTCTTGGTGAAGCCACCCTAGATGCCTCCCTCGTCTCCGAATGCCCCCCTGCCCGTGATTTCCTCGCGCTACTGAGAACATACCCCCCTCTCCCGACTGATTCTCCCCATGTCCCCGCCGGATTTTAATTCCTCCACCAACCGTCGTAAATACCTATATGGGGATATTGGTGAAGAGGGTGGAAAAACTAAAGGCTGTGCATCACACGCATAAATACAAATATTTAACACATATAATACAAAATATAATCACGCATATATATACAAATATAAAACTGAGATCTCCGACTTGGGTGTTCCTAAATCTGCCAATGCTCTCGAGTCTCTATCAATGGGTTCAGGTTAATCTGGCCTTTTCAAGCCAATTTAATAGGACGAACGAACTGTTAACTCTGGAAATGACCATGCCGATCCCAAAGAAAATGATGACACACTCAATGAAAGATCTTTAATCGCTATTATTCCTGGCAAAGAACCCGCTACGCCTAAAAACAGAAAGGAAATAATTACGAAATATACATTCCCTTAAGGGATTTATTGAACGGTTTGAGTAGTTTCAGGTGTGATAAGATGGAATTGGAATATATTAATGGCCAAATAACAACACTTTATCACTAGATAAAAATTTGAAACAGACCAGGTTTTTATGCACTACTACCTCATCTCATGGCAACCTGATGATGGTGTAGTACAACGAAACATGGTCGGCAATCAATTTTTTAACTAGTGGAAAAGTGCTATTTTCTGTTCATTAATAAAATACTTTATAGTACATAAAAATATTTAAATTGGAATATGCGTTCAGCGAAGATGACCAAAGCCCAATTGATTCAAAATGAAATGAGGCCTGAAGAAAAAAAAGTGAGATAGGTTGCCTTGGGTATATATATGTATGTATATATATATGTATATATATATGTATATGTATATATATGTATATGTATATATATGTATATATATGTATATGTATATATATATATATATATATATATATATATATATATATATATAACGATTGTAAGGAAAAACTCACAAGAGCGGCACAATAATGGGCTGACACAATATAACACAAATAGAAAAGAATAGACACATTTAAAAGAACACTCACACGGTAAATTGCTCGAGCTTTCGGCCCTCCCAGAGACCTTCAAGTGAGACTCTCGAAGAAGTCTTGAAGAGTGTTCTTTTAAATGTGTCTATTCTTTTCTCTTTGTGTTATATTGTGTCAGCCCATTATATATATATATATATATATATATATATATATATATATATATATATATATATATATATATATATATATATATATATATATATGACGCTCGATGAAGGATTGGGACATTCTGTGGGTCGTGACCTATTAGTGGAAATTTATCGAACATTACGACTTGGGGAAACAGCAGGCCGTATCGGCGTCGATCATCTTGTTTTCCGATCTCAAAACGCCTTCGGCCGTGAAGTGAACTTGCGTGAGGTCACCACTCTCTCCGAGTGCCAGCGGATGCCTCGCCCACTGACCCGCGATCGATTCCCTTCCCAATCCGGACTCACCTTTTCCCTAAGTCCAACCTGACACACACATACGAAACGGTACCGGTTATATGGTTTCTTAGGTTTGCCAACTATAATGCAATTACCAATTATAGCCATAATAGAGAGTCTTAAGAGCAAAGAAATTGGATTAGAAACGTGTTACCTCATCATCAAGATTTTACATTGCAAAGCGAGACTTTTTTGAAGTGGGTTTTAAAATAAACTCATCATAAATAAAGTACGCGTATACAGAAAAAAAGACCGGAAAACAGGAGGATAGCTTAGGTCCCCATTCAAAAGCAAAAATCGATTTTATCCAACTCCGCTTCCATCAGGGTTTACGATTCCCAATAATAGAAAAAATACTTTCACTTACTTTCAGCTAATAATTCAAGTGTTACAAGAACAATATTAATCATTCAGCGGAAATGAGGAAACCTCAATTACCGAAGAGCATCACCAAAGAGGTTTGGAAGGCCAACTAGCTTACAGCAACCAAAATACTGGTTAGAGGAAGCGTTCATAAAAAAATCTCAAATCATGAGGAAATCGTCCAAGTTTTTTAGCGAGCGATTCTAGCCACTCGACGAAAGAACAAAAATTAAGCCCATCGAAGCGTTAGCATCTCCCGTTTCCGGTCCGCGTCCAGGTTCCGGCAAAATGTTTTTGATGTAGCAAATCGAAGAAAATTAATTGGTTATAATTAGACGACATTTTACAGGGTCGTCCACCGGAAAATATCAAGTTCTGTCCATGTAACCCGTTAATCATCCCGTGACAGTGTTTCGTCCCAGAATCGTTTCCAAGCGTCTGGAGACAATCTGCAGTAAACGCGCACCCGAGGGGAAGGAGTTAATGGAAGAACGCCGCTTACTCGAACCACGCTTATGGGAATCCGGGTCAGTCAGAGCAAAAAGAATGAAGAGAAGAGAGAAAAATTAACAAACGAGAAATTATATTCGAAGAGCATTGTTTTTACTCATATGAACCGATGAGAGGAAGATGGACAACTGCTGCAAGTTTGTCTGCAAAAGAACGGAATGGTGAAATATCCAAAAAAAACCAAGAAATTAGCTCAAAAATGTCTATACATGTCTCTTGATAATTGAGTTTGTTATAATATCCACGTAGAACCAGGAATCCGCAGAGATTTGATCTAATTACCGACTCTTCTCATATAATAAATCCTCGCATTACATTTCAGCTTAGACATCAACCTTGAAAGTAGAGTTCTTAGGCTACATAAAATAGGGAAAACTAAGAAACGGAGAGAACAAAGTGAAAATGAGATCAAAACAATTACTTGGTATTTGTAACATCGATATGAAATTATTTTCTCGTCTTCTCTTACCTCCGTCAAGCGAATACCTGTTTTCGCGGATTTTGATGGTACTGGTACATTTATTATCAATTATTGGAACTTTTCTTCCGTCAAATGGGGGCGGTCCACTTTCGTCCAGTTATGAACATGTTCCTCCGAATGCAGATAGGTCGGTACAATACATAGCTCACTTCCTTCGCGAGTTTCTCCTCAGCTGCATCTAAAAGGGAAACGAGGGAACTTGGAGGATGGGATTCGCAAGGGAATAGCAGGGGGGGGGGGTGTTGCTATTGTTCCGAAAGGGACGCGCGGCCGCGGGTTTTTCTTCCTAAATGGAAAAACCAATTACGCGATTTGATCCGCGGCTTGCGTCAGTAGGATACGAGGTCGCGCCGCGGGCCACCGACCCCTTCTCCTCCCGCCGTCTCCTCCGGCGGATACGTTAAAATCCCCTCCCGTCCTCCTCCGGAACAGGAAAGGGTGGCCGCCGTCTCATTCCGCTCGACTCCAGGGCTTGCCATTGTGAGCTCGTGGGAGAGAGAGAGAGAGTGCGCACACCGGCGGGGGAGTGTGCGAATCCGCGGCGAGCTTCGGAGGGCATCGCCGCGGAGGGAGGAGATCACGGGGGCCTAATGGACCGCGGGAAGGGAAGGGGGGTTGGTTGTATCGCGGCTATCGCATAAGAGTCCCCCGTCGTAGGGTCGTTTGTTCCCCCGCGGCTTTTATTTTTCCTACCCCGCGGGTCACTTCGGTAAGAGGGAGGCAACCACGACAAGGTAGGGAGAGAATGGAATTTTGGCGGGCAGGCTATTGAGGTCAGTGGTACAAGACGGCGAACTACCGGAGGAACAAATCGCTTCGTTTACGTACACTCACCCCCCCCCTCCCCTCCTCCCCCTCATTTCCCCACCTACTCCTTCCCGAGGAGACGGATCGAAATTCGGGAAACAGGGACGTTCCTACTCGAATTAAAGGTATTTCCGTTTCGGGAAATCTGAGTCGATTAGCTGGGGAGGAGTATAAAAAAAAATGAAATTAGAAGGTTGTTCTCTCGGCTTAATTGGGTGACTGCCCTGGAATTCTATACGGCACTAGTAGTTTGAGCTTGTGGGTTGAAAATGAAAAGCGCGGCGGAGAGGATATTGTAGAAGTGAATAGCCAAAGAGCACCACAATTGTTTTTCCCCCCAGATGCACGCTATTCCAGTTCTTTTCAAATTAATAGCTTCCACGCTTATCCACGATAAACTGAAGAGCGGCACGTTCTTTCATAACACTCATTCGTATTAATATCATGCATAAATTCTGTCGCTAAAATATTCTCACATTTCCGTGACGCTAAATTCTCTTAGATATTGCAATACTAAGTAAACAACAATAACTCCTCCGCTATAACTCAATGAGTACTTGTTGGCATAATACGGGCAAAGTTTAACAACTGTCATTCTTTCGTGTTGCATGCGAACATTTTAATAATTAGGCATTCTGAGGATAAATATCGGCTTCAAAGTGAAAATTTTTGTCGGAAATCTATCTTGGATGTATTTACTCAAGCCCAGTTTCCAGCAAAAAAAAGACAACAGCATTGCACGCAAATACACAAAGATGTTTATAAACCAATTGGACTACAAACATGTGTTTCATGCAAATTTAGAACCCTAGAGAGATCACATATCTCTAATACTTTTCAGTCCAAAATAACTTAGTCTAAATTTATCCCATACCATTAGCATTGAAGTACTTAAGGTGAGAGTTTTGATGGATGAGGATAAATTTCACCCCGGACTAAGCCGAATGGCATGTGATATTCACATATTCAAGGTTACGGGAGGGCAAAGGGCCTTTTACTGTGCTCCCATTTGTTTTCTCACGCAGTTGTCGTAACGAGAAAATTACACCACTTGGATTTCAGGAGTAGATTCCAGAAAGTATCTGCCGGGATTCGAACCCGTGACTACTGACAGTAGTCAAACATTATGCATATCAGACTACTGGAGCACCACTTAAAGTTTACCCTTAATTAACTATAAATTCCTTAAAAACACATTTCCAAATTTTCATACTCGATAATTTCTACAAATAAATCGTAATGAATGTTAAACTTCCGTGCCAGGTAGGAAAAACAATAGCGATGCCTAACAAGAATAAGGAACCCGAAAATAAATACAGTCGGAGTACAGCTGGGGGGTCGTTAATGCTACTTTTATTGAAGAGACCTGAACTATTCCGGCTAATTGGGAAGCCACCAAGGCATTAACGATTGCTAACCGTCAATTACGCATCGAAATAACCAATAATTAAAAAAGATAATGGTTACCCCAAGTGTGAGACCAATGGACACTCAAAGAGTTTCCAAAATTGAACATCAAGAAAAAATTAAGTTGAATTGAAATTTGATTATCCCCTGCGGAGATCCGTGCTCAAATGAAAAACACCATTATGACCGTGAAGTGCGCACGGATGGACTTCAGATACGTGGGTGGGTGAGTGAGCGTTATGAAAGACCGGTCCCACCTTCCGAATGGGGAATAATTGGGTGGAGGGGATTATGCCGGTCAGGATGGAGAGGGAATCAAGGTTTGGTGCTACGAACGGAAAGACTGCGTCCAAGACTTCGAATTAAGGGATGCAAATGAGAAAGAGTGGGAGGGGGGAGGAGGATGTTGACGAGGGATCGAGGATTTCGAGTCATTGTCCAGCGAGAAAGTTCATTAAACCGCTCCCTTCGCCGAGTACTCGTAAAGGGGTTAATGCCTTCTCCCCCCGCCCTCGGACCATTATTCCTCTCTACCGTTCATTGCTTTTTTTAACGACGCGTGAAATGCATCGAATGTATCGTTCCACCTGTAGATTCTGTCTTTTCGGTACACGCGGAGTCAGATGGGTGCATTACAATCCCCGACTGCGACTTCGAAAACCTAACACTTGGAACACGATTCTCTGAAAGAGAGACGCAAGATTAACCCTAGACAAAAATCCAGCTAATATACGCACGAATTTAATTTAAAAAAAGCAATTTTCCACGAAATAATACTAAATTGATTTTTCTTATTTTGTAGAAAATTGCTATTTTGAATTGATCGCGATATTCCACCGCATCGCGCGTGAAACGCCTCTATTTATTTTCTCTTTTTAAACGTACGTACGTTTGAGACGAGTCTGAGCCGAGAATTCATTTCTGAGATGGAAATACACCGGATTCCGCATGCTCCGGAAGGCGTTTATGGCAGAACCATAGCTTTGCTACACTGCATCAGCTAACCTCTATGCGACGGCCTAAAGGGAAGGTGAGATTGTGTAGCGAAACCACAGTCCCGCAATAAATACCTTTATAAGTGGATGGTATTTGCAAGAGTCTCCTCCTTTTATTACCTTTTTCATGGATATTTACTGCACTACGGCTTCAATGGTTGCTCTCATCTTGAAACGAATGGAATAATTTGCTGCACTCTCATTTATATTTACCAAGCGATAAAGTTTCTCATTGAAAGTTCAAAGGCACTTTCGGGGAAATGTAACAAAAGCTGTTTAGTTTCTCGAGTCCATGAAATAAATGGGTGGTCAAGTATGTGTCATTTAAAAGGTGGAAGTGAGAAGAATACTTTTGAGAGCGACGTCTTAACTCTCACCCGACCCAAGTTGTTCGGCATAATCCACTTCGAAGAACAAACCATTGTGACGCTGGTGAATCAGATATTCGAAGAAAAATGTTAGTACTCAATAAGAAAACCGAATTAATAGAAGTCAGACTGGGAATTCTTTGGAACTTAAGAAATGAATTTTCCGATCGACAGGGAATAAATAGACTAGAAGGTTAGGTAGGAGTTCCTCTTTTCGAAAAAAAACTCTTACATTTTAACGATTAATGAGGTTCTCTAAAAACTTAGTTAGAGGAAAGAAAATCCAAAGGAATGTAGGAATTTGAGAGACGAGCCAAGAAGTGAGGGTTGGGGGCTGACCATAAAGCAGTAAAATATGGTCGCGTTTGGTCAAATATGGTCATTAAGCAGCGAATATGGTCAACGTTTGTAAACCTGTGCTCGAATATAAAAAGAAGAATTTGATAAAAATAAAATCGAGTCAAAAGATAAGTCAAGAGTCTTTCTTTGGAAAATTATCTCGGGCTTTTCAGGCGTGACATTAGAATTTCGTCCTAAAATTATTCAGAGGTAATCTGTTTGACTTTACACTTCCTCATGAGCTTTAATATCAAAAAATAAATATTGTTTGTCAATTTGATGAAAAAATTTGTGACAAAAATTGATTAAAATCGCAGAAATCGATGTACTTATATGAAAAAACGTTTGGCACGTTGGTACCTGCGGGGTGAGCCGACGTGCATCGATCCTGAATATTGCCTTCACTCTGTTCATCAGTCATCCTCTCTCGAGGCGGTCAGTCCGTGTATCCTAAAGGTCCGTGGCCATACATTTCCATCCTTGAGCCCTCTGCCACACCCGTTCCATTACTAAAACGATCTTCATTTGCCACAAGATCTTCAGAGCGGAACCGTGCCGTGGCGAGGGAGGTTACGCGCGTGAGATCGCTGACCATTAAGTACAATGCAGACGTACACACATGCACATAAACACATTTCTCTTCCTTATCTGGCACCGAAGGCTTCCATGGGATCACCACCTCTAGCTGGAACAAAACAAAACCCATTCCGCTCCACACCCACACCGCATTGCCCAATCCTTTCGTGTTATGCGTGGGTACAATCCGCGACTTGCCCGTGTCTCGAATGCGGACCTCCGGGGCAAGGTTGTGCGATACGCCATTTCCAACGCCCTTTTTCGATGTTCTCCACGCTGCAGATTTAATGAGGTATTCAATTCAAAAAGCGCACGAAGAATTTGGAACGAGACTAAGGTGAGAAGGAATTCCTACCGAGATCAGGGTCGTTGCGGGGCTTTAACCCAGGAACATAAGAATGGCTGTCGGGTAAGCTGATCCCATTCCACCGTTCTGCGTTTATTTGTTTAAAAGATGACGCGAGATGCAATTCAAATATCAATACGAGTCCAAAACACGATTGAGAAAAAATTATCCTACATTCAAAATTATTAGCTCAGTGGTCTCAGAAACTAACAAGCCCAGTAAAATAATTGAAATTTGATAAAAGACTGATTTTGGCATGGAAAATATGAGGGTACATAGGAGGGAGGCTTCAAGAAGCACTTATTGGACCTTGATGGAGGGGAAAAATAACTAAAATCTATCTAAGGTACGAGGGTCATCCGGAAAGTAGTACCCGTTCGTGCCGCATGAAGTGCTGACGACGCGAGTAGCCGCTGGACGAGGTCAGATAGCTTCAGTGGCTTGTCTGCCTTCTCTGAGCCAAGTTGCGTGACGCTAGCATTGCCTGTGTTGTTTCTGTGATTGTTTACAATGTTTAAAAAAATTGAGAACGCCGCCAGTTGTGAAGTGAGGGCAGTGATTAAATTCCTCAATGCAAGAAACGTTCGCCCATGTGATATTCATCGCCAATTAAAGGAGGTGTATGGAGACAATGTAATGGACGAGTCGTCTGTTCGGCGGTGGTGTCGCAACTTCAACATGGGGAGGGGGAACACACACGACGATGAGCGTTCGGAGAGACCGTCTGTCATTACAGACCAACTGGTGAGCTCAGTTGACGAATTCGTGAGGAACGATCGGCGCGTCACAATTGATGACATCTGTGAGCATTTTCCCAATGTTTCTCGAACAATTGTTCATGAAATTGTTAAACACCATCTGCATTATGCAAAAATTTGTGCAAGATGGGTCCCTCGCGTATCTCAATGAGCTGGCGGCGAAGGACTATGCAGCAGGAATACAGAAACTTGTCACACGTTATGACAAATGCCTTAATTTGCTTGGAGATTATGTTGAGAAGTAGTTTAAAGTATCCTCTTTCAAATAAAATTTTTTATGTTTGTTAATATTTACTTTTGTGTCTTTATTTCACGAACGGGTACTACTTTCCGGATGACCCTCGTAAATGGGAGAATTTCACATTGTCGATATTTTAAAATAACAGCTAACGTTCTGTAATGTGAAAACATTTTGTGTCAGCAATTAAGTCAAATAAATAGTTTATCAGCGCATTAAGTGTAATTTTAATACAATAACTTGTTTCTGGACGCTTAAAGTCTGTTTTTTAAGCCAAAATGATTATTTTTTCTTTAATAGAGGCGTAAAATTTTTCGCATTCGGGGTTTAAGATGTAGACAACTACAAAATAGAATTTTTGAATCAGAACGTGTTTCAGAACGCTTGTAACTTCATAATATTATACCATATTTTCATTTACGAGTATTTCACAAGTTTACCTTCACTGCGAGTATACATTTATCTATCAGAGTATCACTGAGAATGGCAATTGCACGTATTTTGAACAATAACTGTATCCTTTAAATTTTTCCTCAACATTTCAAATAATGACCCCTTGTGCGGCAACTGTCTTTTACAGGGTTTAAATTTATGACATGAGGGCTAAATAGACATTCAATTACCATTAAAATAATTTCGTACGATATTTATGAGATTAGAAAGGTACTGCACCATAACATGGTAACTAAGATGAAAGACCTCTGATAAGCTATCACAGAGTTCCTTTCTTTACAACCATTCTATTTACCATCATCCATAAAAGTTTGATACTGACAACAAACATTCTTAACATTTAACTTTTGTACTTTGCCGTCCTCATAGGTACATACATAAATGAATCAAACAGGAGAGTGTCAAAAATTTGATTTTTCATTCATAATTTATCCTCCCTTCCTCGTACGAAAACTCGGTCCGCCCATGCCTGGACTTCATATAATCAGAACATCATCAAGGATAGTGATTGATTATGAACTCTGGGTTGGAAAACCCGTCTAGGTAGGCGGAATGAAGTCCGTCATGAACAACACAGTGATTTTTCATCCCCTCTTGAAGGACAATCGCCACAATCGCACTTCCCAGTTGCAGATTCCGACAATCTCTCAGAGCTAGAGGAGATAGGATTTGTATTTTGCGAACCTCAAAACCTCCCATCTCCCTCCCCCCATCAACTCACAAGCCCCCGGACCTCCCCACACCATCTCTGGAGGCCGAGCGATTGTGATTGTTGATGTCACTTTTTTTCACGTTTCCTCCTCCACTCCGAAGCCGAATCGATACCGTTATAAGTGAGAAAGTTCTTTTCCAGGCGGAGATGGTCAAAAGACATGGTGGAGATTGGGGATTAAGGGGGTGGGTGGAAGAGGGTCTGTTGAGGAGGTATAGACGGGGGCTGGGAGAGAGACCCCAGGGCGGTGAGGAAGGAAGGGAGGGAGGTAGGTGGGTGTGGAGAGGAACTTCGGGAGGAGGGTGGCTGGATTCTTTCCTACTCGGGGCCTCACGAGCGCCGTGCTCACTCTCACTTGTCGCTGGTTCGACCGGCGGCCGTTTTGGCGCTCTTCCAGCGAGCGGACCGGGCGGGCGGGCGAGAACGCTGCCCGTGGAATGAAGAAAGAGGGGAGAGAGGCGAGTCGGCATCCCCCCTCCCCCAAGGAGATGGTGGCAGGGAATGGGGACGGAATCCACGTCACGTCGTGTGCACCACCGAGGGGGGGGGGATGGAATGGAATGGAGGGGCGGAGGTTCCTTGTTTACCATTAACCACCCCGGGTGGTAGGGAGTGAGGGGTGGATTCTTTCATTATCTCACGACATCTCCGCCCTCCTCGGCACTCGCGGGGGGAAATCCGCGGTGGGCGAAGGGTGGCGCCGGCCGCACGTGCGTTAAATACCTCGCGTCGGTACAAGCGCTCGGGCCCGGGGAATAAGTAATCGCGTTCGGTCGTGGGATAATTTATGTCCGCGAGTTTCTTTTGGTCTCTAACTCGCGCTCACTACACCAAGGTGACAACGCCTAAAAGGTTTTTCCTCCGATAAAAAAAGGAAGGGGAACGCTTTGCTGAGCCTCGCGAATGTGGCGGAGGAATCGAGGACGGGGATACCTGCTTTCGTTCCGGACACGTAGGGCTTAGTGATTCTTAGCAAAATATCAGCCTCGAGTATTTTTAGTTTGTGCATATAAATATTCGTCTTCGCCGCAATTGCAGGACGGGAGTTTATGCGAATATCAATTCCATTCATCGACACACTCGAATTGCTCCGTGATTAGATTTAGAATACGATAGAACAAGTAACTTAAGAAGCACTTAAACCGCCGCGTGTTGGAATGTACATTGTCTCTTTCTTGAAATAGACGACTGGCGTTAGTTTTTTTAAACAGAGACTAAAATTCCAAGGTAGCATTATAATAAAAGATTTCCAAATAGAGAAGTTTCAATGATCAATAAATCATTCGGAAGGTTCCAATCACATTGACGAGCTCCGATGGGAACGTCCCTCTTCGCTTGTGGATTGGAAATTGCGCCGTCGGTGTCGAGGACCTGTTGAATCACTGTCCCGCGGCTTCGTCCCTATTCTTTCTTCCACGTCTTATGGAGGTCAATGGCGCAATGTTTACACGTTATCACCAGTCCGTCAATAGGCCGGGAGAGATGCACTCGTATTTACGAACCATGCGTAGGCATGTGCCCAAATAACACGGCGTCGTCAATTTTGTGTGCTCACCAATAATAGTCGTAAGCAGCCCCTCCCTCCTCTCCTTTCCTGCCGGAGTTTCCCGGCTCTAATGCAAGCAAACTCCCGGAGAAAACAAAAGCTGGTGTCCCTCACTTAAAACCATTCAGTTTTCTAGGATTTCCCACTCACCCTATGACCCTCGTCGACCAGTTAACCCAGTTCATTTTCGGGCCCGAAGTGTCACGGCACACGGTTGCCGCGGTTGCGGACAGTAGGAACGCACGTGCGTCACTCCGGACCGTCGAGGCAAGGTGGTAAAAACGCGGTATATATCCAAGAGAGGAGTCAATGGATCTCTGTCACCGCATTTCTCTCGGACGGTCCCTGCAATTCGTCGTGCAGGAAAGTGGCCCTTGTTCGGCGTGCAACACTCTTTCGAGGAAGGTGGGATCGGAAAGGGGCAATATACACCGTTATAAAAAAGTGCATCGCCCTCACGCCGTAAAAAAAATGAAGAGACCTTCCCTTCTGTCTGAGTCTAGAAAGAGCCTTGAAATGAGGCGAAAAAGGTCTCTCTCTTTCTTCACGCAATCCCAGTTGCTCCTAAACCGTGCGCTTGAACGCCGGCGACGACGGCTTTGGCCACTCAAGTGCATGCTGTTACACTTCAAGAGCCTAATGTAAACGAAAACGTTTTTCCAGTCTGGGTCGGGCTCTAGTTTATGGAAAGCTTAATCGACGTCGGCGATAACCGACACCCTCAACGGCTCTACTTTATTTTATCGAATGAATTATTTTTCCCCTCCATCCTCCCCCAAAGTCAACGCGAAGCAAGAGAAACAGCACCAGCGCTTCCTCGGAGGGTCACACGCCCCTCCGCCGCTTTCCTGTGAAGTGAGAAAACTCTTAGAGGAGACGAAAAAAAACTGCCAAAGAATCACCGTGGCCGTGATTGTGGTACCGTTTCGGAGATGAGACTGATTAGATCAGAGCGAAATTTCGACTCGGGTTTCGACTTCAGAACTATTTCAGGGGGGCAACTTCCTCTCCACGATGAGAAGGGAGACTGTGGGAGAAGAGACTCCTAAACGCAAGAAAACCGAAAGAAGTCGAATTCATTCCGCTTGATGGTCGCTTTACCTGCTACGCCAATGTCTGAAAACGAGCCATGATAAAAGCGGCTGACTAAATCACGGCAAGAAAGAGAAGATGAAAGAGAGAGGAATGTGAACCATCGGCGGAACTAGACTCTGTAAAAGATGCAAACGGAAATTTGCAAGCGACAAAAAACAAATACCGATTGATACTCTTTAGTTAAGATATCATTTTTATAAGGTGTCGCGGAGGGTCAAGAAATATTTTATTTATTTTCATTAAATGCGGGCAATGCGGTAACTTATAAAATAGGGTAAACATCTTTTGAATTGGAAATGATTTACTACGAGAATAAAATGCTCGTAGAATATTAGCCAACAAAAAAATAGTACAGGGATTACGCGCCCCACTTTATGATTTATTACGTACATGCCTGTACGTGTTTTATTTCACATACCCTATGGGAGTCGAGTAAAAAAAATACATGGTAGGCAGGTAAAATTAAAAAAAAGTAGCATTTCAATTAATATTTAATACAGCAAAAGATGTTTTAGCTTGCTGCTATCTTTAAAACCCATAAGAATAATCTAATATCAACGGTATATATTTTCCGGAAGGATGAATACCGACGGTCAATTATGCCAATTATGCGAGCTGTATGCAATTAATATACAAGCATTACGCAATTAATAAAATCCCTGATAAATTCAACATCCTGGACACGAGGGAAGAGGTTTCAATGGTAATTTTGCAGGAGTAAATACTCCCCTTCACTCTTGAATCTTCCCATGCTGTGAACTGCGTGGTGAGGGCGAGGAAAATAAAAAAAACCAAACGAATGATGGGGGTGCAAGGCGAGGGAAGAAACGGGCAGGGTGGGGGGGAGGAAGGGAGGAGAGAAATACAGAGGGAGGAGGGGAGGACGTGTGGAGATCTCGATCATTTCTTAGCCGTGAAAGGTAACCTTGAATAGGAGATCCATCCGACAACCGGACTCACCCCCACCTAATGGCACATACAGAGGAACATGCGGTTCGCGCGGGAGGGAGAGATGGGATGTGTTAAGTGGTGGAATTCCTAACGGGGGATCGAAAGGGCGAGGATACGGAGGGGGACCCCACGAGACATGAGCGAGAATGTGCGAACGGACAGGAGGGTGGGGAAAAATGAGGAACGGGAAGAAAAGGGGGGGAGGAGGTGATGCGGATAGCGGGGGAGGGTAGGGGAGAGGGGGAATTAATTGGCAGAAGACATCCGGTGGAGTCCGCCAAGGGATACGCGGTGGGAAGGGGAGGAGGAGGTGCTCGACGGGCACTGATTCGGAAGGCAAAACGTTCAAGGAAGAATAACTCAAGGATTTCGTTATCTTTTTCCCTCTCGGCGGCGAATTTATAGCGCCGTGCACGCGACGTACACATCGGCGATTTGAAAAAAAAAGAAACGAAATAAAAACCGAGTCAAAATGGATGGATGGTGTGGTAGGTGGGGGAGGAGGGTTGTGGGGGAGAACACACTGTCACGTTCAACGGACTCTTAAGGCCGCTTCGGTGAGAGAACCGAAAGAGTGAGTGACCGAGACGGAGCTCGAAGAAGAGGGGAGAGGGAAAACGAAAGGGTAAGGCTATTCGCTCCCATGATCCCGCAAGAGAGGGGCGAGAGAAAAAAAATGTACGAGCAAGGGCGAAAAGAATCCGGCGCCTGTGCGGAAACAAGAGTGTAACGTGAAGTTGGAATTTATACAACGACTACTAAGACTTTTTTCTTTCGCTCACACCAAACCCAACCGCACCTTACGTCCTCCTACTCTTTCGTTCCCCTACGACTGCATGCGTCAAGGAACTGTATTGGAAATCGTTCGACAGAAACGTGTGGGGGATGAGAGGTGCGAGGCTGGTCCCGTCGGAATTTCTTCCCCACAATGTACTTACTACGCGGTTGACCAGAGCAAAACAAAGCCAATTTGAGGCTCACCGTCATTTCGGACCACCACCGGCGACAGGCAGTTGAAACACTACAGAAGCAATTCCATTTGCCAATTACGGAAAGGAAATATAAATCCACGCTCTTTGATCACGGTTCTAAGTTAGATACAGGTGACATGACTTAAAGCATGAAATTGAAAGCATTGGCCTCTTCAAGTTGACTCAAGTATTGAACTGACGTCGAATATCCGAGAGATATTGAGACGTGTTGTATGGCAACGACGAAACAAATCTCTCAAGATCCAAAACAACATTCTTGCGGATAACAGATGAGTGACGGCGCATTGCCTCCATACCAACCAATGCCATGCGTACTCTTAAAGTGATAAGGGGCTCGGTCTTATCTATCTGTTCGAACATAGAGACGCAGAGCTTCCTTTCCTTCCTCCCCGTGCACTCCTTTAAGGCTAAATAAACTAGCAACAAGGAACGAAATTATCGAGCCGAATCCCGAATCCCCGTGAATTTGATAACAGCTCTGACTTGCAAAGCAGGTGAAAATACGAAATATTCCTTTCTAGCATCGTGCTGTTAACATTAAAGTGTTGGGGAAGCCCGGTTTACTCGAAGTGGTAGTGGAAAGAGAGTTTGACCAATAGTTTTTCAACCCTTGGTAGTGCACAATCAGAATTCGTCATTCAAAAAATATTTGAAAGCGGCGGTTCCACAAGTTCGGAAAATATAGTTTTTGGCATCCATTACACAGCATTATTTCATAAACTCATAACCGCTGGGAGTTTTGAAATCACACTCCAAAAAATTGAAAATACGTTTTTTCGGTCTGATTTTCACGCGAGGGTTTAACTTCGTTCCATGGAGGAATTACGTGGCCAACAGTAGGTACTGACAGACTATCAACAAGCAATACTCTAGAATTACATACGTGCGCACCGTTTTCGCCTTGGTACGTGACATGTGCGATCACTGAAACAGGAAATCGACCAAAAATATGCGCGCTCGACTTCGCACCTTCACTCGGGCACACTGCCCGTGCATTAAAATTCATTCACCTTGGCTGTAGTTCCGAAGGAACGGGTTCAACGTTCGATCTCCAACATCCAGCTGATAGGTAAAAGCATGTCGGGGATTCTTGTATATTCTTGATCGACGACAGAAAAAAAGATTTGGGAACACTCTACCCGTAAATACTCTATTGCACACCTCTAGTATCGGAATGAGTTTCAGGGTGTGTATTTTACATTTAAAATTAATTATACGACAGATCAAAAATGTCTTCATTTACTTTGGGTACATTAAAAATTCACTCGAGAAAATGTAACATCCGCCATCACTCGCTATCAGTTGCAGCCAATCGGAGGAGTTCCCCGATCTTCCCTTTCGGTAGATAACACTAGTTGACATGGTAGGGTTACTATAACAATCGCTAGGTCATTACCCTATCGATGAAAAGAGCTACACGATATCAGCAGGTCTACGCTTTCCCTTAGGATTAGGGAAGGCAAAAACCACAATTTTCGTGAAATATTAGGAGAGAGTTACGATTCCGAAACGTTAAGACGGATCATTGCCAGAGGAACGAGTTGTAGGATTGTAGGCGTTAAACTTTATGATGCAACAAAATTCCTCGACCCTCGAATCCCTGCAACCGATCACTCCTCGCTAAAACATGTGAGGGAACGATTTGTAAACAGCGTGGAAAGGATGATAACCTAACCATCACCATGATGCCATGCGATGATTGATCTTTCGCATTGGGACACAGACATTGAGTTACCGAAAATATCCGTTTGCAGTTCAACGTCTGAAGATAAACCTCGGCCAATCACTTACAAAGAAGGTGGGTTTGGGTTGGGAAGTGCAAAGAAGGAGATGATAATAAAAAATTCGATCTTTTCAAGAAATCGAAAGAATAAACCAAATCAAACATGTGAAAAAAAATTACGACCATTGAAACCACTAACTGACAGAACCATTCGGACTCATAAACACGACTCTTCTTAATATTTATACGCATATTCTAAATTGCATGTTTTTCATGTGTTTTTATTGACTACTTCGAAAATTTCCTGCTAAACGATTGAGTAACGAAAAAACGAGAGAGAAAAGTCGACCAAGCGGACAGGTTTTTCACCTGCCTTAATTATTCACCGAGGTATATAATGAAAACAAATGACAGATGGTGAAAATTCCTTCCCTTGAAACAGAATTTATACGCGGTAGGACTTTCGCGAAGCCATACACGGATACACTCTCAATTAACTCAACTCAATGCCATAATTTCGCGTTAAATAATCGCTCAATAGATTGTCGCAGCGAAATTCCCTTATGGCATCATTACGATGAAGCTGGCCTGAGGTCATGCACACAGTAATAATTAATTGATTTTCACGAGTGATTCTGCAAAACGGAACGACATCGATGTCGCTTTTTCACCATCCACCCTAATTAAGCTTGCGACCTCGTAGGACAAAACACCGAGAGTCATTATTCGTGCGTAAACACATCAACATACACACGTGTAATTACTATTACACTATTCGAACATAAATTTTCGCGCACTGTAATCTATTCCTGTTTTTGATTACCTTCCCCATCTCAACCCGGAAGATTGGATTGGAAGGACAACCATCTTTTCACTATCATACTGCGCTAACCTATGGTGTGCCATCTGGAACTGAAAGTTCCCTCCTTCCTTCTAGGAAGGCCGCCCAGATTTTGCGAAGGGGGACGGGAAGAATAGGGAAACTGCGGCAAGTAGGCAGGGAAGATAGCATAAGGAGCTCTGTAAGATAAGACATTCGAGTGAAAAATGTATCAGAGCCGCGTAAGCGTATGCTTAAGAACGCAATCCGTGCGAGACCGTTCCGCAGCGTTGCCCTTCTCCCACAGTTACCAACCGACTCCGACCGGCTCGAAAAGCTTCTCAAATTCTTGACGTACTTTTGGGAGCCTCGCCGCTATTTTGGTTCGCGCGACGCCAACGGTTGGAAAGGGGGGAAAAAAACAAAAAGTATTCGCCCCGCGTCCGAGTCAGGCCCTACGTTCGCTTAGAGGATGACAACTGCTATGATTTCGCAGGGTTGAATATGCGCGTACGGGGAAACCAGGGGAAATGAGAGAACAGAAAGAGGGCAGGAAAAAAAATGATTCAGTGAATGTTCAAGGGAGCTTAAACCAACGCGAGTCGCTATACCTCGGCCAAAGGACACTTGAAACTCACTTTTTCATTGCGCCTGCATCTCCCGTTCTCGAGTGTGTATACGTCTGCGTGGTTGAATGTTGTGCGCCGCGATCCTTCCCCTCGACTACTCCTCCTTCGTTTCCTCGCAATCCCTCGACGATGGGAGGGACGGACGGACCTTCCGAGAAACCCTATCGCATACACGACGACCACCGCAGCAGACCGCATCGAGGAGGCCAACGCTCGCCGGAACGTGCTCACGCCTTTGAGGAACCTAAAGGTTTTTACCACATGTTCTCCTCGCTCTTTTACTTCTTCTCGTAAGTCATCTCCGATATGGCTGCATTTCCTCTCCATCACACCTTCCCTTTCTTGAATCTTCACTCTTTAAGAGGAGAGAATGACGCCAAGGCGAGGAAATACTTCCAGTCCCAGGGAAAAATACCCGAGACCGTTTTCTAAAAGTACGATACGTAGTCTTCGGGTCCATTGAAATCGCTTCATAATATTTATTACAAAAGCAAGGAAAGGGCGAAGGAGCTAATTGTACAAAAGTTCAACGAGAACGGTTTTATGCTACATGACTGCAGCAAGTACTAGGAAAAATCCAAGAGTGTTTGCCAAAACCAATTCACGCATCAAAATAGATGAAACCTCCAATGTTGTCTAAATTGCACTTCTATCAACTGTCGCTCATTATGCAGAACAAAAAAAATTCACGATCACTGACTGAAAAATCTTCTATAACGAACCTAAATGAATAAACTTCACACTAGATTGTGGAGACCACGCTAAGAAACTTAACCACAACACTAAGAGCATGCCTACATGGCATCCAAGCACATCAATTCAGACAGCATAAACTTTCCGAAATACGTAGGTAGTAACCGAAAATTATTTTATCGTTTGCTAACATTTTGAGGTAGTGGCAGAAGGAGCTGGAAATGTTTGGACCAGCACTTGAGATAACGTCAAACCAACCCGATATATAACTAAGTGACGTATCATAAAAAGGATAACTACGTGACTCGATAAGATAGTGGTCTCGTGCCACATCCTTCTTCGCAATAACTTCGAGGTAGCCTCTGTCGGAGTATGGCCGCTTCATTGCCCACCCAAAATCAACGACGGACGCGCGTCGCTTTCATCAAACCCATGCCCTTGCTTCCCATGGAAGAGCAACAAGGGCAATGCGACACAATGAGATTTCGGTGGCAGCGGGGCAGGAGTCTTTGTCGGTTAGGTGGCGACCCTCGGGAGCGAGTGAGCCCGAACGTGACCAGAAGAGGGCGGCGGACAGCAAGGGGTGGCAGTCGAGGAACAAGGAGAAGAATGTTGTGGGCGGGATTTGAAAACCACTCTGCACGGACTCACCTGGCAAGAGGGCGGCGATCTCCTCGCGTACTCAGCACAGGTGCTCCCACACACACACACTTAATGTACTTCGTCGCGAGGTCAACCCGACAAGGGAAGACGGCGGCGACGGAGAGGAGCGAGCCGGAAGGAAGGCTCAAGGGGAAACTCTTACGAAGTTGCCGGGAATATTTGAAAAATAAACTCCGGTTCTCGCTCGGACAACTCTTTGCGAACAAGAAAAAAAACAATAGAAAAACTCCACACACGCTTCCGATGGATTTTCCGGTACGGCCGTGTCGTCGTTCTAAGGTCTCGAAGCGGGCGGCTCCTGTCGGGCCAAGATTGCCCGAGACATTCCACGGAAACCTTTCGGGATACGACGGCCGTGCACCTCACGCACGTGTGGGCACATGTGTGTGGAAGAATCCACCGGGAACACAGTCACAAGGGGAGGAGCAAACACTCACGACTCCGGTTAGGAGACGGTTTTTGGGAACGGACGATCCGCGATCACCGGGAGAGTAAGAATCCGTCGCGGAGGAATTAACCAAAAGCGCGGGCAGACGGATGACTGTCGGGATGGCCTCTTTTGAAGGCTCGTCGGCGAGCAAACCAAACTGGTGAAAGGGAACCGACCGACAATCCGATCGCTGGGGTGCGTAAATCTCCGATTGCACACGGCGCGGGCAAAAAGAACCTGATGCGTGCGCGTGCGACAACGGCAATATATAAATAACCCTCCGCTCCCAACGCCTGTCTGCTTGCTCCACGGAAACTACCTCCACTACTGCCGGCTGGGGGCGACTGAAGCGGGGAACCCAGACGGGCTCTCTCGTCCCCCCCCCCCAACCCAGCTCCGTTCCCCTCCGCCTCTCCCCTCTTCCTCCCCAGTCAGACTCCCTTCCCCTCCCGACTCACACTCTCTCTCTTCCTCCCCATTTCCCTCCGTGACTCCGTGCCCCTCACGACTCCCCCTCCAATATCTTTCCACCTCTCCCTCTATCCTCCTCCCTCACTCTCTCTCTGTCTCTCTTTCTCTCCTGACCTCCTCCGCACGGGCGCGCAGGGTGGGGGAGTGGAGTTGAAAAAACCGATAGAGGGAAAGGGCGGGAGAACTCACCTCTCCGCCCCCCCGAAAGAGGTAAGAAGAGTGCTAAGGAAGTTAAAAACGACGTGAGCGTATTAAGAGCACGAGTGTACAAAGCGATGAGGGAAAACGCGTGCAGTTGGGAACGTTTCGCCGATGCCGAAAGAACGATTGGAAAAGGGTTAACGTGAAGAAATTTGGAGGGTGCCTTCGGTAGGAGAATTACCAGGTCCGAGGGGACACCACTTATTTTTTGCCTTGTACCGTCGGAGTTACGGCTTTTTGTTATATGGATGGACAGACATGCGTTCTTCTTCTGATGATGGAAGTGACCGAATTAGAGCCCTTTTCTTTTGCGCTCGAATTCACACATTAGGGGTTATGGGATACTTAATCCCCCCGAAACGTCTTGACAAAAGATGTTTCTCGCCTTGTGAAGTCTCCAAAACACAACGCATGGAAACCACAGGTATTGCAATTTTCCACTAGATATTTTATTTCAACACTACCGGTTTCGATGTTTTCACATCATCAATGATGATGTGAAAACATCGAAACCGGTAGTGTTGAAATAAAATATCTAGTGGAAAATTGCAATACCTGTGGTTTTAATATGTTACGCTTCCACCATATCACGCCTGAGACCTCATCATTCGTTACAACGCATGGAATTTCGATTTTAAAACCGTCCGTCCTCCGCCTTTTCATTGCCCACCTATTTCACTTAGGGGCCTATTACTAAACCTATGATGCCTGTATATTGATAATAAGATTTAACTAAATGGGAAATACCTACAGTTCTAACATTTTATTAAACGCATGCACATACCAATACTCGTTTTCTTGAAGACAAACGAACAACACCGAGGGGAAGTAAAGTTGGCTCAGATAAGCAGTGAGAGGGGAACAATGGACGGGATTAGGATTACAACCTGAGTTTCTGTAAGTGAAATCGTATCCCTTTGAGGAATGTGTGACCCATAAATGCACGATCACTAACTTGATGCTGCCTGATAAGATAACATCCCGATACAACGCCGATGATTGATTAAATTTGTATGCATAAATTGAAAAAAAATCGTTCTATTAACACACTCCCAATAAATGATTTCAATGCATTAAAAATGCATCATTATGCATTTTAAACGCTCAGCACAGGCCTAATAATTCAGTTTCCCCTATTTCTGTTGGAGAATTTTTCCATAGCAGTGAAGATGTATGAAAAATCTGTCAAAACAAACGCATGGTATAAGATAACTACTGATAGAATTATCTGAAGTTGTTGGTTAAAAAAATAAATATGTAATCGAGAGACTCAATTTATAAGAAAAGCGGTGATCGAGCTGAAAGCTCCTCTTAGAGTGAGAGTCACCATAAACAACAAGAAATATTACAATTTTCAGTTCAATATTATAAAATGCTTAAGAAATAAATTTACAAGTTAACTCTGTAGGCGAGGTCATAGAATGAGCAATTTTAGGAGAATTAAATGGAACCAAGAGATAAAAGAACTTTTTTCACGACGGGTGATTTGAAATCGCATCTGTAGAATACATTATCCTAGCAAAAATTAAATATGCCGAGCTTCGATCCACGAAAACAATGCTACAATAGTAAGAATACCCAAATAGTTCTCGATATAGTATCAGCTGGTGTGAATTTAATACTTCGAAAGAAGAAGTGACCCTTAGAAGAGGAGGAAATAAAAGTGTACAGTCTGGAAGCAAAGCTATTGACCCGCTCAAAGAATGAATAAATCTATGTCTCTAATACTAAATTGTATTGAAGTCCGGGCAAAAGATCAAATCTTTTTTCCCTCGAATGCTTCCAATTATGTGAATTCTGTAAGCTACCGATATAATAACATTTAACAAGATAAAGAATTTACTCGTCTTTTAAGAGTTTGCATAAGAAACGGCTACTTCCACATAAAATTCTTCGTCTAACCCAGTGAGCTTGTCTCGATATGGAATTTTGCGTTTTCAAAACTGACCTAATGCGAATCACCAACTATTCCGGAAAGTTACGAGCCCACTCTGTAGTGAAAAGAAACATAAGTAACTAAGGAACCGAAAGACCTAAAATTGAGAAAATGCATGAATATTATCATCAAGGAATATCAGGATAAACCTTACTGGATTACTTACTAAAAGTTGTTGCAAGTCGTCTAATTAGAAAAGTTATTTGAAAGCACACGCAACAGGAAAGTGGTCGATTAATTCCCATTGTAGTTATGCAAAATTTGCAGAGGTATCAAAAAATCCCAGAGGTAATTGAAAATTTTCCGCTGAACCTGTTTCAAAAAAATTTCTTTAAACATGTAGAAGTGAAATGCAATTTTGTTTATATAAGTAATAATAAGTAATACTGTCTGAGGCCAATCTCTTACATGAATCAACTAGAGATTAGATCGCTTACAGTCTAGTGATAATAAGAAATAGGTTACTTCATCTTTAATTTATTTTGTGTCATTGTTAATCTAACCATTGCCGTCATGTTCTCATAATAAAATCCAGCAAACGGCTTTACTTGGGAGCACAGTCCATCAGAGGCCGTTTGCGTTCATTTTCCATCTGTACCAATTGCAGCATGCGCTCGATTCATCAAGCAGATGTTCCGCTGAACTAGAGTGGCCTATGAGTTGATAATTTACTCGTTGTAAGAAAATAATAGTTTCGCGGTAAACGGTTATGCTTAAACGTGAGATGAAAAGGAAGTTTTGGGTGTGAACAATTTCTTTATTTTTTGTCGGACGCAAAATGATCATGCAGAACACGGGCAGTTAAAAGTGATTGAAATAGTGCTCCAGACTGGTTCAGTCTTACGTGGGGGAATAATTTTTACTTCATGGAGATTGGCAAACTCAACAGCTAAGTCATAGTTCAGCCGGATCAATGATTCCGAGCTACCTTGTGGTTTTGATGACCTAATTTTAGGTTGAAATGAATAATTCTCCCTCTCGTAATTTTGTATTGGCAGAATGAGGGATTTACTGGATTTTATTCACGATGTCAACACTGCTCACAATTACCGTGTCATTCCCGTAAGGGTGTCATGAGCAAGAAGAAACTGCAGTTGAGACCTGACGCCTCCAGCCTTTAACAGTTACGTTATACCACACGGGTGAGTGGAGATGTTGTTTACCTCAAGAAGGCATCATAAAAACGAAAGCCATCTCTGGCCAAGATAATTAACATGAGCTGAGTAACCTCGTTTCATTTTGACGTCTCCTTCTTACGTCTAACAAGTAGACATGCTAGAATTCTTGAGAAGAAAAAAAAGCGTGCATGTAAAACAGTTGCAAATTCTTGACCTCTAAGAGATGGTAAAAAACGATAAGGAAGTCACCAGAATTTCTATTAGTTAAAAAAGCAACGATAGATTAAGTTTTGATATTGAACGTTGGTATTTGTTTTCGATCAAAGTACCTAGAGCATCGTTAAAATTCGAAAAAATAAATTATTTATAATATAAAAAGTTTACTTATTCTCGAACTCACTGAAAAGATAATCTTTCTTGCAATGAGAGTTATTAACTCTTTTGATTAGAATGCAATCAAGGATTACATTTAGCAAGTGCCTCATTTTCTGCTTATTTGTAACAGTCGTAACATTATTTAATATTAGCATCTTAACATAAAATCGACAGTGAAAAACATTTGACTCTTCCACGAAAGAATTCGTAATTGTATCACATTGAACTTTTGTCTCAACAGCGAGGAGTTGGCAGGTATTTAGTTACAAAATATGATTGAAAACTTTAACATGGGTAGGAAAACTAACTACCTTGGACACGATTATTTAAACGACATTAATGCAGATATGTCTGTCGATTTCATTCCAGCAGAAAAACTAAATCCGCGGTTCGATCAGGTAAGAAAAAGTTCACATTTCCTCCTGGCTTTCGTTAGTGAGAAACCATCGCGAGCGGAAAAAAACTTGAGCCTATTCACTGTTTTCTGTAGTGATACCAAGTTTCTGTAGTTTAGGATAGTTTCTGTAGTGCATGGTTTAACTTCCATCCGAACGCATTGACGTAAAGGAGGAAAGATGAACGCAAAATCGTCGAACCTTCCCAGATGAGCACCTAAGTCGCTGCCGCACTTGAGATGTGGTGGCTAGGTGCCTCCAACACAGTGCTCCAGCGGCGCGGTGATGCAAGCGAAAGAAGCCCTCTTCTTCCGTTACATCTGTTTATCTCTCCATGCCGTATCTCTCATCCTTCACACTCAGCTTCCCTCCGACCTCCCTCCCCCCCCTCCCGTCAACCTCCCCCAGCCCTCTCACTCTCCGCTCCATCTCTTCTTTTGCGGTGCCTCGCGTGGAAAAAGCGCAGCGCCATCACTCCTCGGCTTCCCGTCTTCTTTTCTCGTACTCCCTCCCTCCTCATCTCTTGCCACTCCGGCGCCCCGTGATAATTGTGGGTGCTCATGCACCCCTTCACTGTTGCACTCCTTCCTCCTCATGAGGGCATTTCATACAGCCTCCGGAGCCGTGCGGAGAGAAGATCCGGTCAATCAGAACCACGGCGGGTCAGCCCAAACTTTCCAGCCTTGTGACACTTCGGCATTACCGTCTCCGACATCTACGAGACATCTCGTAGTCCTCGCTTCTATTGTCCGCAAGTTTTACTCTTGCCACTTGAAAGATCGGCAACGGAAAACCCAATCCCCATATCTGCGGGGCGAAATGATGATCGCATGCACGAGAATATACAGGTAATGGAGCGTTGAAGTGAGAAATCAAAGGATACGACAGAATTTGTAACCCAAAGTAGAACTTCATAACAAATGATTCCAATGCACATCATGGAATGTGTTTAATGAATTTTTTCCGTTTTCGCAGAAGGAATGGTACGTATTTAAGGAATAAGATACCGAAATGTTATTCCTCCATCGAGTGCGGTATTTACATAATTTGAGCCGATACATGTGTCGATCGATATTCAATCCACCCATGAAAAAGGGGAATTTCTGCCTTCCAGTTTCATGAATTAGACCAGCCGTTATGGATTAACGGTTCCGATACGCATCAGGTTAAAGTTGAATTCTCATATACTGAACCTCCTTTGAATAGGCGAATGAAATGTGGAATGATGTGGCACGTATTTCTGTTATCCTTCTTCCTTCACCAAACTTCCTTTCCCGGTCCTGTATTTTATCTCGACGTGTCAAATAATTGCTTTCAAAGGTAACAGGGAATCGGATCAAGTGCAGTCTATCAAAGCTATCTCGGACTTAAACCTAAGTTAACGTGTGTGATACTTTTAGTAATTCTAGTACTTAAAATTTTTCTAAAACTTTGACGCAGAATAAAGCACATCCTGTTCGGTATTTATTCAATTCTTTTATGTCAAGCGTATACATGAAATATAAATAAAAACGATTTTTACAATCTTTCGTCATAACGTGAGACCAATACATTTTTATTCAACTGAATAGTTTGATGAATACGACTCTAAGAATTGATTTTCATGCCTAAAATCATTGTATGTCGTCTGGAAACAATTAACTCTTTTTATTTCTTTCTTACGCGCCGAGCTTCCGTGAGTGCAATGCAAGAGAGACCGTGACTCACTGGATGCGAAGGACTAAAGCCCTTGACTATTGGTCTAAGAGTGATTCATTACAAATGGCAATCTTGAATCGAAGCCAGCAACCTTCGTCCTAGAGAGCATCGTTGCGAGAATCTTTAAAGAGGACCTCTGGGCTCAGATGTAGTATCAAAGATCTTCTATGGAAAAGAAGATAAAAAAATTGTCAGTTATTAAATGATGACCACGAAATCACCAACTTTCGGAAAAATGCAGATAACTCTTAGATTACCGATCCTTATAAATTGAATAATTGAGAATGACAAAAAAGTCCATTCATTGAAATATATTTTTTTCAATGGCTATATCGTATTTTGCGTTTTACTTTCATCCCAGAATGCCTATTATTAAATATCACGTAAGAAATTTGATAGAATAATGAAATTATGATCAAATATCCTCAAGTGATGGTATTATACATAATTTTTATGAAAATAATAGAATAAATGGATCTGAACCGTTCTAAAGCAGCATTAGGCACTGATAAATTGACCAATATACACTGAAACCTGCTCTTTATAAAAAATAATATCAAAGAACCGGAGAGCGTATTGCTATATAGTAGTGGCGTTTGAATATTGTAAATATTAGACAACCATTTGCACACGAATCTGAAATTTCGATGTAAAAACAGCATATTATCAAAATGCATCATAATTGCTTGTCTGAAGAAGCCTTCCTGATAGCATGACCACCGGAATCCTTGTCGTCAATGCGCCATAAATTGTCAACCATTCTAATTGCTCTTGTTCATTCATTCAGAACTTGGTGAGGTAACTCAAGTTATACACAATGAAAAAGGTTTGACAGTTAATATTCAAGTGCTTGGCGTCATTCAAGTCAAAAAATGCAATCATTACCTACAATAATAAAACTGACCGTAAGCTACCGCTTCATCTATGGATATGGTGACGCTCATAATGATTATGAATTATGAATCATTACGAGTGTCAGCAAGCCTACAGCCGCAAACCATTATTACAGTTACCAAAACCGGTTTCTTTTTCCCATTCGCAAATAAGTCGATGAATAATCTGAAATGTTCATCAAATGTATCCAATTTCTTTTCCCATTTGCCCTGATTCCATCACGCCCGAGCCTTTCCCTCCCTGCCATCTTGCACAGCAAATATCTTCGTCGCTCCCGAGTTTTCCCTTTGTACCTCATATGTCCGTCACTCCCGCCCGACACACCATTTGCAGCCGCCTATGTCTCGGGGAAAATATTTGGCATCCTGCCCAGTGCACATTTGCCAGCGTTTTTCCCTAAAAACAAAACACCAACGCGGAAACACGCGAAACTGTTCGGTATTATTAGCATTCCACGGCACTTTCTGAGAGACGAGGGACACCCAAGCGCCGAGGGAGAGCTGCGGAAAAAGGCAAAAACGCTCACTTCCCCGCTGCAGCGGGGTCGCAAATCCAACAAATACGACGTAATCCTTTACCTTCGCCATTATTAATGCGAAGCACTTAGCGTCCCGCAATATCGGCGGGCGCCAGGACGTGAGGGATTCCGTCACCACTACCGCGGACCATAACTGGCGTAATTGTATTCCTCCAGGCATCAATTCTATCCCAAATCAGTAGCCGGACGAGAATGGGAGCGACGGGCACTTTGAACCCTTCTCCGACGGATGACAAATGCCACGCAGCCCCTTAATAATGCGGAGTGCTGTGAACTCTTACGCATCGTTATAATCCGTTCCCTCGCCCGGTTAGGGAAAGAAGCTGGTGAAGTTATAACTGTAATATCTGTTAGTGGATCCGTCTTTCTGGTCGCTATCTCCCCGCGTATCTGCTTCCCCGCGCGAGCTAGGATGCTGGGATGCTGGTTGCCACCGCTGATGGGCAAAGCGGAGCGGACGATCGGCAGGGACTTCCACCCCCCAACCCCCTGCCGCCCCTATGCCACCTCATTACTGCCAGATGCTCGGACCCTGTCGCCGACCGCTCGCTCTTCTCAATCCGTGGAGGAAGTTCCGCGAGGCGACGAAAACGTCTCGGCCAAACCGCGGGGAAAATAATGGGAAGTGGCGTTGGAGGGACGGGTACGCCTTTATCAGCATGTGTGCGATCTCGCCGGTATCGGAATAAGGGAGGGGAATCTCTCATATAAGGCTGCCTCTTCGCCCTCGCATCAGCGGGTTGACTGACGACCGAGGACGAAGAAGAGAGAGGGTAAGACATAAAGAGACGGAGAGAGAGAGAGGGAGGGGGAGTAGAGAGAAATGGAGCGAGAGAAAGGAATAGAGACAGGGAGGGAAAGGGATATGAAGTTCTCTGGCTCCATTTGCATTTATGGGCCACTTGACAGAGTGATTTGTATTGGTTTAATTCATACTAATCTGAATAAAGGTGAAAGATTATGCGGAAAAATGTAACTAAATAACATATGATGATATACACCAAGCCAATGCATGTTATCTAGTGGAAAGTATAAGAGATGATCATTTATACCTTGTGTGTTTTGATAGGCGGAAGATAAAATACCGCAGTATCTCTATGTATCGTCGTGGCAGTGGAGGATTGTTATTTCACAATTCTCTACCCAGCTCTTTCCTCAGTTAACGTCTTTAGTGTGTATTTCTATTAAAGGCTGAAATTTAAATGGCATGCTACATGTTCTATGGAGCTCATCGGCTGATCCTGCTGCCTCAGAGAAATTAATTTATTCGGCAAGGACAAAATAAGTCGCGAGATTTCACGACAACTGAAAAAAAACAATTATCACCTGAGAAAGAATGTTTGCCTGGATATGCGTATGCGAAGATGTGAATGCCTTTCAATCTAGATAAGAATAAATATAAGCCCTCATGAGAAACAAAAAGGGAAAGCTGAATGGAACTGCGCTATGGAATGTACTTGGAAGATGGGATGTAAAACGGCTCCCACAAGGAAAACAGCCGATATTCTCCACGAGCTAAAATTCTCCAAAGCACGATTTGATGAGCATTGGATAGGGAAGACTGGATGAGTGAAATCATCCGATCTTAGGACTAAATGAACAAAAGATGAATACGAAAGTTACGAACGTAGCTGTGAAGTGAGACGAGAAACTTACACATTTACATTACATGTGTGTACATATCTAATCTCATTTAAGTGATCTGTCAATCTGTATAATTACACAGATGAAGAATCCAAATACTTGATGGTCCTGATGCTACTCGTGGAGCTCGGTCCACTTCACCCAGCCTGGATGAAGGTGAGCTGGGAGCGGTGGTAGAAGGAACCCAAAGAGGAACTCTTTTAGAGTGACCACTTGCAACCTCTCCTCTGCCCACGCATATCTTGAGGGGGAGGAGGAGGAGGCGGGAGGGGGGAAGAAGAGAACGTGCGGGTAGGTGGGAGGTGGCAGGATGGTTTCCTACACGTTCGGAATTTCACCGGCGTGAAGAAAACTGAAGAGGAACAGGAGGAGAGAGGTGGGGAGGTGGGGGATGAATTTCCATACTTAACGACGGACAGGTCGAAAAATCCACCCACTCAACTGGCCTGCCTACCGCTGACCCTTTTTCTAAGATACGGAGGCGCCGAGACTTCACGCCACCTCCACCCGTCCGAGCAAAACTGAAGGTGTGAGAGCTGAGAGAGAAACCAAGATGTTGGCTCTTTTATTTTTTGTTTTTCGTCCTCGAAGGCGGAGGAGCGACGGATTGAAATAAAAATAAAAACACTCCTGCCCCCGCGTTGCGCGCCCGCGGTTAGAGAGAGACGTCATAGTATTTATACGCGCGCATTTTACATGCAGCGTCATTCGTCCGCCGCGATCTCGCCGCCGTCTTCCCGACAATGACGAGCCGCGAGGTGCACCTCTTTTGAAGGAGCGACAGGGCGGCAGATGAGGAGGCGGAAGGGGGAGGGAAGAGGAATGGGAGCCGGCCGTGAGATGCCGTCCGTCTTGTGTCCCGGCGCTAACTCATGAGAAGAGTATCCCTCGAAACGCGTTAGGTTAAGTAATGAGACGCAATTGACTCCTTCTCCGGGAGCGAAGGGAGGAGAGAGAGAGAGAAAACAAGAGAACGACCCGGTAATTTCACCTAGGGGACGGAAAATAGATATATAGTAGCTCTCCATCTCTCTCTCTCTCTCTAATTTTTCGCTCGGACGGATTCATGAAAGCTTTTATTTTCTGTTAGGTACGTGCCATTCCCATATAAAGGAACGGCATGAATGGAGGCACCGAAAAAGGATTCATTTATGATTAATGCGACACTGCGCTGAGGAGAAAGGAAGATTGTTTCGGGGAAATGAAATCGAGACGCATTGGATCCGCTCAGCGGCGAAGTACTCGTTCATTTTCGTTTCGATTTCGTAATCTTTTCGCCGAAGAGATCGCGGGGAGACGATAGGTGACGAAATGCATTGCAGCGAAGAGTTATTCTAAAACAAAACAATTCCATTAAAAAGGAATACGAAAAGTGCCTTACTCGCCGTAAAGTAGTGAGAAAAATGTTTAGATAAAAAATGGATTAAAAAGTGCAAAAAACAATTTAACGTAGATGAATCATTAATACCATAAAAAGAATGAAATGCTGCAATTTATTTTATTCACATGGCGACATGAAATACTTTTTGTGGTAATAAATACATCATATACGTTAAAGCTGGTAAACATTAAAAAAAATATGAATTTACACAAGACCATTTGCTGATGTCACATGACCGGTTTCAACTGCTACGATACGTAGTATCGCTCTTATGGTAGATCAATTACGCGAAATATTCAAGTAAGTTCGATAAAGCAGAACTTGGGAGGTTAACACTAGAAGTTAATGCGATCCTAGGTTCTTATTTATGTAAATATACAGAGAACATGATCATTGCGTTTTATCCTTTCACCACATAATTTTTCATCTTTCTTTTCCTCTCTAGTCTAGTCTAGTTCCTATCTAGTCGTAAAGTATGATTTTCACTTTTTGATGGCGTTGCTGAAGAACGCGATATTATATAATACATGGTGTTCTTGAGTAATTTGATGCCATTCTGGCTCTAGCATATTTAATAAACACAAATTGAATACGTAGAATGTTATAGATAAAAAAATATTACGACTCAATTTGCATATTTTCTCCGATGAGTGCAACGCTTCAGGTTCCTCTTTATGGAATCAATTTTTCACATAAAATTTATGAGTAAGGATTGAACGACTACACAAAAATTAAGTTAGGGTAGACGGCCATAGTAAAAGCAATAAAATCTTGAATATACAGGTACATATCTAATGAAGATAACTCTTAAGAAGCTTGAAATTGAGCAGGTTGGTGGATTATTAAAGGACAGCCACATTGATTTGAATTATTTGCCCTGCGGTGAAAGGAATTATAACTTCCTGCGATTCATCTTTCGATGTGCTGAATGCCAGTAAGGGTTACATTTTACTTTTATGATATTATATTCACAGCACAATATCACGCAGCTTATAAATTGAGGACACTAACGGAGGGAACACTAAATGAATAACAAACAAAATCGGTAGTACCAGCGATGAAAAAATAATTTTAAACAACTGTAGTGATACTTAGTGACGAGGTACACATTCAGTTTGTTTTGTTAACGACTTAATCTAATGATTAAGCAAGAATAAAGGTTAAATGACAAAAATACTGTGATTCTATGGTTTAATGACCCATGGCCATGACTAAAAAATATGCATACTAGAATAGCTCAGCCGGAGAGAGCAAAACTTCCGCTTCGCCAACATTACATCGCCAGAGATTCGCGTGAGCCCTCATATTCCACGATGAGCAAACCTAATCCCTCATCTCCGGTCGCCACATGACGCGCGCCGAAGACAAATCTCACAAAACGCTTTGGTACCCTCGGACTGCGTGACAATAACTTTTGGCGCACGTCCACGTAGGCGGGTGAAAATTGGCGACAGAGCCAGCTTAAGACGAGGGAATAAGCTATTCGTGTGAAAAATCACTCCATTCCGCGAATCCGTAAGCCCATCAAAGCTTTCAGCGGCATCCTTGTACGCGCATTTAAGAATCTCCTCGGATCTTTTGCGACGCGCCAAGTTGACACGGACCATGATCACCACTTCTCCCTTCGCAACATTTCTTCTTATAATTTCCTGTTTCCTTTGTCTTTCGCGGTCCGCCTTCCATGGGTTTAAACAACTTTTTTTTCCTAATCTTCCTAAAAAATCGAGACACCTCTTCAAACCCTTCGGATTTCCCTTATGAGATCCTTAAAACCTTTATTCTTTACATCCAAGGTAAGAAGATATTGTATCAAAATGCTTGCTTGCATGCGAATGAAAGTCACGGATAAAAGCAAAGTGCCATATCTACGGAGATTGGTGCGGTCTCCTGATGTGATTTCAGTGCGGTAGCTGCCAAGAAATATCGGAAAACTGCCTTGGATAACAATGAATTATGGAAAATAAATGTATGAACGCTTGGAAGTCTGTTCTTCGTGATAGATTATAATTATTTTGTTTGAAAGCACAATTTATCATAATTGTTTTGTATCAACACAGGAAAACCCTCAAAAGACGCCCTATTGTGGTATGAAATATCTGAGCAAATAATATGTTTTGAAAGTTGGTGAACGAAAAACAACCGATTAAGTATATTGAATATCATCGTCTGCGCCTGTGAATGGCCATGCTTTTCCTAGAGCATTTCCTACTGATCTATTCTTGAGAATAAGGGCCATGGAGAAATGTCATAGCGTGTCATAATTTATAAGCGGGTTGCTCAGACTGTACAAGTTTAGGAATTAATCTTCGTTGTCTAAATGTGAAACCATACAGAGTCCATATTCACATTCCAGTGGCGGAGGAGTCGGCTTATCGAGAGATTCTCTCCACAAGCAAAAACAGATGGCTTTCTGGGTTGAGATCTCGACACCTGAAACGAGTCGGCGATCAGCTGGTGGACGCGTAGAAAACCTCGGGACTGTCAAGAAAGTGCATGGGGGCATAAAAGGGCTACTTTTGCTCAGTGCTACGCTTTGACTATTCCCGATGAAGTAAATATTACACATCTCCGGTGCTACTTCGACAGTTGAGGTCATTTCATAACGCCGTACCATATGCAATCGATTGCATAAAGACAAAACGTTCTTTCCAAGCTGGTCTGGGCCTGCGACTTTCGGGTCGGCTGACGGGCGTGGTACCACCGAGATTAACCGGTTGGCTAAAGTGCCCTCCCAATGGAAATGTGAAGGCTGGCATATTCATTGCGGCTGTCACAGAGAAAACGGCTCTGCATAGGGAGCCTAATAATATCTTTTGCTTATAGTTACATAGCAAGAAATTTGGATTACTGTTTTTATAGCAGGAGAGATTGGGTCTTAATGTTAGATTCCATAACTGCCCTCCCCTCGTTAAATAGACGAAATGTATCACTACGCCAGAAATTAGTCTTAAATTAGCCTAAAATATTTTGGGGGCATTTTATTAACGAAACATCAGCCTAACCTCAGCATTTCACTCATTTTAATGTTTTCCATTCCCGTAAACAAACCTATTGATAGCCTATCGTTTCATCAAACAGAAAAATAAATTAGAAAAGTGATGCGTGTATGATGAATAGATTTTTTATAAAAATTCAGTTTTTATTATATTGGATAACATAAAAGCGAGCACACAATAATTGTTTTAGTTTCTTGCAATCCAAAATGCAAATAGCTTTTAAAAGAAAATAAAACAATGTATTTGGTTCGAGTAGCAGAATTCAATAAAACTGTACTAAATTCGCACCAGTACCGTGCCTGAAATTGACCGAGCAGCATAAATCATTCAACTGCGCCGGTTGTTGGCACAGGTCTATGCATTCCGCAAAAAAAACCTGTCTGTGATTTAACGATGATTAAGGGACGGAGGAGAGAAAGAACACATGGTAAAGTAGACATCCGAAAATCCGGTCCAACGGGTACCTTACAACGACCCGGATGACCACTACATCAATGGTAAGGCCGTGGGAGAAGTGGAGCGATAATTTATTCAGGGACCTACGAGGGCAGCATGTCTGCGACAGGCGGAGATTGGCAATGAAGATGGGACCAACACAAGTGAGTTTGGAGAGAGCGAAAGGACCTCGAGTGCTGACTCAATCCCAAGTAGAAGAAAAGCCTTCTCGACGATTGGGGTAAGATTTCAGTCTTCCTGACCGTGAGGAACAATTGAAAGATAACACTTCGATAATACAAGATATTTATAGCGTTTATAATTTACTGATATAATTCAATGTGATTTTCATTGGTTGAAGCATCTGCTAATCTCAAATGATCTTTGGCTAGCTGATTCCTATAGGTATTCTTGCTAAAAACATACGAAAGAGGCTTTTGTCATCCTCAAGACGAATGTAGTCTCACCACCTGAGCACGGGCTCCGTCTCATAGCGGCACACATAAGTCCAGTGACGTTTCCTGAAACCAACAATTTTCATCGACTACTGAAGGACTCATCGTTAGTGGAAATTTAGACGCCATTAAAACTTTGAGACGAAGCATTTGGAGCCTTATCGATCCAAGTTTAAATCTGTCCGCCAATTAGGGAAAGTCTCACTGTTTGCAAGATCCTGGAGAACGGTTTCGCTCGTTGAGTAATGACTACCGTTTGTGATCTTAAGCGTTAATCGCCGCATCATCTCGGACGTCTTTCTCAAAGTTTAACGTGCACCTCGCACTTCTCACATCGACTCACAACCGCGGAAAGATTACAATCGTAACACTCGGAAAATCGAACTCGTTGGGGAGGAAACCGAAGCCTCGATAACCTCCGACATCATTGCAAAGTCGCAGGTGGAGAGATGCGGGGGTTTAAGGATGGGAATCGCGGAGAGGTGGCCATTGAAGATCACGGATGGGGGCACGATGGGGAGACGGGGGAGGGGAAGGGAGCGAGTGTGTGTATGTGTGAGGGAAGGGGGAGAGATACGGGGGAAGGATATTACGCTCCTCTTGTGCATGATCAGCTTTCACTCCGCCGGGACAACGGAATCGACTGTTGGACGATTACGGGGACGAAGGCGATTGAGGGGGGGGGGAGAAAAAGAGGAGAGTGGGTAGAAGAGTAAAAAGAGAGAGAGGAGAGTGAAAAAAGAATGAGGTAAGGGCAAAGGAAGAGGGAAATGAAGTGGGAGGGAACAATGAAAGGGAGAGGTCGAGTGAGAGTGGAGGGAAGGGGACGTGGATGGATTGAGTGGAGTGGAGGAGTGGACAAGGAGGATTAGCCCCAGTGATGTTGTGAGAGAGACGGGAGGGAGGTGAAGGTAAGAGGCCTAAGTGGATGGAAAAGTGGAGGAAGAGGGTGATGGGAGGAATGAGGCGAGGCGGGGCTGGAACGAAGGAGCGTTTGAAGGGAAGAGGGAATGGATGATCGGAGGTAGGACAGGGAAGAGGAAGAGGAATGGCCTCATCAGGGATTCTGAAGCCATTAAGCCCCCTTTTACAACATACGAGAAAGAAGTTGACATATAATTTTAAATCTTTTTCAGTGAGAATGAAAATGACTATGACCATAGGTAATTGGCAAATAATCTGGCAGCAATGGTCTCCGTATTACCAAAGAGCTATTAACGATATATGTACAACTGGTAAAACGATAGATCTAGAATTTTAAAAAATGACAACGTGTTGATAGGTTTTGATTGCAGATTCGGTGGCGCAATGAGGGAAATAACGAAAGATAAACCCTACAGAGGTTGGGGTATGGATAGAACTCTTAACTATTACGGCATCGTTAATTCAACTCACGAGGAAGTGTCCGCAATAGATTATGAACCGATTCCAGCACGTAACTGATAGAGTTTGGCTTTGGTCCAGATTAAGGTAGGTATTTTCTTGTGGTCCAGCTTATAGACGAATGCAGGTAACTCATTATTCACGCAAGATACTTATATGACCACAATCAGGCTCTTTTCATATTTTCGAAAGAATTATGACAGCAATGATAAAAATTGTAAATTATATGGGAGAACATGAAAGGGAAAGCATAGTTATCCACGATCCACGAAGTGATAAAGTGACTTATGAATGGGAGTATACAGTATTAATTCCACACATAGTTATGTACAGTGAAGAAATAAATAATATGGTGGAATAGTTCCAAATTAAAAGTCTACCCTTGGAATTTTCCTCTGAATAAGAAATTATTATTTATATAAAATGATGATAAAATTTGCTGATGCGATGAAACATTTGAGAAGAAACATGAATAGAAGGCTTTACGAATTCAATTGTTGGGTAGAGAATAGAGACATCACAAATTCATCGAAGTTTCCCGCTATACAAGAATGTACGCTCACGCTTGTACACACTCGGGTTAAACGTTTAACAGCAGATCTCTTTACTCCTTCTATAATTCTTTCCTCTCTCTATAATGCTAAATCTCTTGTTTTTCGTCCGTTCCCACACCTACATGTACATTTTTTGTCCTTTTACTCACGATATATCCTCGAGTGTTTTTCGACATTTATCATTTTCAAGTCATAGTACCGTATGCTCTGCAATTTTATTCTTTCTTTCCGTAAGAGTGTCCTTTTCACAAACTGACGCACTGCAGACGCTTTCCAGCAAAGAACCCCTTCGTTAGAGATACCCTCTCCCGGAAGTTTCTAGACAACCTAGAAACTGGACATAGGACTGGACAAGGAGGAAGAGTTACCGACCGTTTGACTTCAGAGATGGATAATCTATTAATGCTGACCCAAATGTCAAAATAGATTTCATATTCTCGTTTGTGGACAGTAATAATTAGAAATTGTGCTTATAGAATGACACCTTTTTGCTAAGCAGCATGGCTTCTCTCTCATCGATCACATTTCCTCAACAGATTCTCGGAAGCAACGTACCCAAAACGTGTCTTGGATTCTCCAATGTCTCTTCCCCATTCATGTAGCAATGGATTTCTTTTTCCATAAATCTCATGTCCCTTCCCGCATTGCAGTCATCGTTTCACGCTTGAGTTTTCAAAATTATTCATGAAAAGATTGTCGATGAATCATTCACTCAGTTTTATTGACTTATAATCACTCAGCCATTAAGAATATTGATTACTTCTCTCAAGTGTACGGCACAAACCGGTTCCTTTACAGAAATACACCAGCAACAAGTTATCTTAAATATTTGTTTGATTATGATCAATGGATTAGAGGTTAAACAAAATGTTTGAAAAACGACGTTAAAATAGCGAATGAGTGATTGGCACTAATAAATAACAGGTAGAGGATTTAGCCGACCATATTCATTTTACTGAAATGCATTTCTTGCATAATTTACTTTCACAAAGTTACGTTTGTTACTTTAACACACAAAACAATACACATTAACACACAAGTTTTAGTCCTAAATAGATTGCGAGGAGTCCTTTTGCTGCCACACTCAAAATGGTGGCGAGATTTTGAACTAAAAGTTGGATGAGAAAAAGTGAGATGAACGCAAATTGTCGTGGAAAACGAGAGAAATAAGGAGACAGGAGAGGGAGAAAGCGAGTGAAAGATGGAGAAAGAATGCAATCGTGAGAAGAAGAGAGATAGAGAGAGAGAGTTTTCGCGATGGGAGTGGCAGGCACTCGAGGCGGTTGGGTGGGTGGGGTGGAGGAGGATGAGTGATGGAAATGGAAGCAAACGTGAGCGGAGTCGTGTGGCTTATGACTCCTTCCCGGGAACGGACCTGATTTCATGTCCCGGAGCGGGAAACCGGAGGTGGAGTGAGGGATGGGGACAGGGTGAAAGGTAGGGAGAGGGAGGAGGTGGGCGGAGAAGGGTGGTTGACGGATCTTCGGGTGTGGAGAAATACCTCGGTGGAAGGGAGAGGAGGGTGGGGTGGTTATAATGCGAGTGCATGCGGTGGTTGTGGGTGGAGGGCGGGCGGTGGAATTGAGAGGGTGGGGCGATGCGGAGGCGAGCGAGATGTCTTGGGGTGGGGGATGGATGGATGGGGGGTTGGGGCCGCCAGTAACGAGAGAAGGCGCCCTCGACGAAATGAGGGTTGCAACGCGTGCCCGGGGGAGACAGTCAAAAAGCCACCTAGACTCGAGGGAACGTGGTCTTCTCGATCCCCGGCCTTTCCTTTTCCCTGGCTCTCTCTTCTGAGGAGGCGTAGAGCAGAGAAGGGAGGGACAAGAAATCATTTCTTTCACGATCGCGAGAGGGAGCCTTTTTCTTTAGTAATAGGAACTGAATTACCTACGTATCTACGTCTCCTACTCCCAAACGCGGAAGACACTGACTGTAGGTACCATCGGAGTGGACGTATCTCTCCTCCAAAGAAAAAAAAAACATTGGAATTTCAAGGAATCGGTAGTCCAATTATTAGATATGTTTTAGCGGATTTGAGACTTCGTGAATATTTTTTTCTTTCACCAAGAAATCGCAAACACAAAATCATAAAAATAACCTGACTTTCAAAGGTGCACAGAAGTAGAAAACTTTTAAGAAAATTTCCAAGTGACCTAGTAACATTAAATTTCAACGCAAATTTTCAAATCAAATTCACATAAAGACTATAGAGCTCGCTGATAAGGTAAATTCATGAGAACTATATTTTTAATGTAAATCAATAGTGTATTGTATGATACTAAAATAAACGTCTTTGTATCGGAGAAACAATTTTGATTATTTACTGAAAAAATATTCTTTTCTTGTGGTAATCATAAAGTGGCCGTATATAGTGCAATTTTTAAATAAAAACATTCCTATGATACCGAAAATATTTCTAAAATTAATTTAGTTCCTTGTTATTTATGAAATAATTATTTTACTAACGTCTGGTCTGTGACACGTCTGAAACAACTAAGGAAAAATACGGGGGTAGATCGCAGTCGACCCATAACGTACAGTTTTCGAAGGCGGAAGGAAAGTCACAGACAAGGGTTGTTTAGAAATGGTATGAAGTTCTGATTAATAGTATCGTATATACATAGGAAACTGCTATGAGGGCTTCAATGCTTAAATCTCAAGAGATACGCGGAAATTCGCGAGAATACTTGGCATCATTGGGCATAATAGACAAGACACTGGTTCGGGATAGATCCAATTACTTGGAGCAAGAAAGTAATCTCTTTGAAGAGGCTTTATGCCCAGAGAATGAGATACTTTACCCATCGGCAGTAAAACAAAAACGGCAAGCCTCTATTTACTCGTCGATCGACCGGACAGAAGAGGACAGCAGTCGTAAAGAACCTTTCCTTGCATTGGTTTAAAGTAAACCAGGGCTTAATTTATCCCTTCCCAATTCCATTGCCTCCAAGCATCGACGCCAAGACCGGACAGTATCCAGGTGAGAGTCTCTCACTATCCCCGTCCGGTAGGCTTTGAAACATTGAAAGCAGAATGAGTAACAGGTTCCGGAGAGTTCGCCTCCTCTCATACCTATGATGGCATTGCCTTAAAACCTCTTTTATTTCCAAACAAGGATTTGAAGCATTAGGAAGTGGAATAATCATAATATGAGACTTAGAACAAATGATTCTCAAATGAATTTAATTTCATCAAACCTTATGGGGTATCGCGAATTTCACGGAAATATTCCTCGCATGATTTGGAAAAATGACATATATGGAATTTTCTGAAACAAACCGACTCATTCCAGAAATATATTAATAGAATCCAGACTTGATTAAACACTTAATTCCAAGAAACTGCGGGAGATGCCGCGACAGCAACTTTTGACGGAGTCATCCGCTAATATGCATTACAATGCAACAATTTCAGAGTGAAAATCATTGGACATCGAGGGATATGGGTTCGAAACCCTATCAAGGAGAATGATTTTTAAACTCTGAAATCGTTGCATTGTAACTTATGTTCAGGTTGTGATGTCGCATAATCTGAGGATAAAAGGACAATCTATCTAAATTGCATGTGGAGCCTCCGGATGATCAAGATGTCTTTCGATGTTAATTATGCTTTGGAGTAATTTATATAAAAATAAAGCTTTTCTGACAATTTTCAATAGGCCCATGGATTACCGCAGTGTTGGACTATGCTTTGTTGACTGGTGTCACAACTGGCTTCAATAAGCAGATGAATTTGACGAAAATAAATACACAATTTAGAAGGCCTAAGGAATAGTTTTGCATGAGGAAGAAAGGTATCCATTTGAAGCAGCAGCTTAAATTTAGCATGAATGGAAAAATCTTGTTTCCTAGAGGATAAAGAACGAGAAATCAAGACGCATCGAGGTCACAGGAAAATGAATTTACCTTTGTTTAAAGGTTATGGGGTAGGTACAGCATCTCTACCGCATGACGAATGCAATATATATGTTTTCGCGAGAGAAAACCACTAATTACCTTTTAGTGGGCCAAGCAAGCCTGACTTGGCGAATGCCAAGGAGTGCTTAATTTATTACAGGTACTTTCTTTTCGTTCATATATTATGGTTCTGCACATATCCAATCAATTTAAATGCTCTTTCGTAATATTTCCTTCAGGAAATATTTATTATAGTACGCTAGTTTAATGTTTCCACGATGGAATCAATAATGTTATATATCCGTTGAAACATAAACTATGCCTTTTCCTATTCACTGGCAACACACTTTAAGAAATTATTTATAAAAAGTTTTCCATATTTACACAATTATAGAACAAGTACGAAGTTTAACTTCGGTTTTTTTAACGCGTTTCCACCAATTTGTTTTGTGATACTTTTGCATTTATTTTTTCAATTTAATTAATTACAAAAATTCTCGCGTTCACGATTCAACTATCATTGCCTTTTTCCAATCATTATGGTGCTTATTTTCATTTAATCTTTCGAGTAGTGTGTTCTCGAGAGAGTATGGTGCATATTTTTAATACTCCTTACACTATAGATTTTTACCAAGGAGAATAGGATAATAACATATTTATGCCGATAAGGTACAAATTTAATAAACTCTGTCCATCTTAAAGACTAAAGATATTTATCTTGAATGATAAGAAATGATCGAATACGGTCTTAATGAGTTTATTTCCGGTTGCTCGTCTTCGCATCCTGGGCACTATTTACCTTCCTTATTTTTTCAGTTGAACGAAACACGCAGGCAGTATACGAAAGCATTATATTTCTATCTATAACAGTCCTAACCTATTCAACCTAGACAATGGCATGCCTAGAATTTGTTAAACTATTTAAATTTCAAGACAAGGGAGGATTCACAATGTGGCTCCATTTCAATATGTTTTCAAAAACAAGTCAACAGAGAACCTTGTGGATATCCTTGGAGGAAAGGCTTAATTAAATTTATCTTCCCTGGCTAAGTTTTATGACGAGAGCATACGGGAACTGCGGGTTAAATGACGGGTGGTTATGAAGGTAAAAACCCCGCGGATGATTTAAGTACCTATGGAAATCGAAGTTTCACCTTTCCTTCGCCACCCCTTCACTATTCGGCATGATTGCGAGGATGCATTACTCGACTTACCTCTTGCTTAGTCGTCGTTGTCCTTGGATAAAAACAAGGTGAAGAATACTTATTGTGTGCCGCGATAAGTAAAAAAAACGATCCCGGATAGAAAGGAAGACATTAGCTATCGATTTGGAGGCTGCTGAATCAATGAAAAATTTTGAACTGATACTTGTTGTTCACTTGAACTTTTCCTTATTTTCCGTGATTGATATGGAATTGTAGCAATGAACGTGTATGAATGATTATAAAAATGCTTTAAACATTATTCAATCGATTATATTTTCGGGAATAATTTGAAGTGTTCATGTTATGCCTGATTCATTAATCTCTCAATTTTTCCAGAATGCAAGATACAAGAGTCTATTGTTTATCTTCAGGTTTACTGTAGGCCCGAATCGATTAGATTTTACGAACACAAAATAACAAAGATTCAGAAGAAGACTTCAAATGTTCAACTGGACGTTAATGGAGTAGAATGAAACACAACGGAAACTTCATGAGAATGATGGGGAAAATCACTGAATGTAATTACTTAGAACTATTAACTTAATAGCCATTTTTTCAAGTGAGCTTGAAAATTGAAATAATCATTTTTTTTAATTTGATAGAAAAAAGAACACTGAAAAATTATCTACTTTCCCTACGTATTTCCATTCTCAAGGGATTTCAACTCCTAAACTCATGGAAATACCTAGATTTTTTAAAACAGCATGAAAGTAACGGATTGCATTATTAATTCAGTTTATTATAGTGAAGGAAGCTAATCCTAGATTTTACCCCCCTTAGTCTAATTTTTAATTAAAATACGAATTTTTCGACTGAAACTTCAATTCTAAATACAAATTGAGTATAAACTACATTAAAACTTTTTAAAATTCATCCAATCGATCCTGATACGTTTGATGCAAACCTTTCTTTATTTTTTGACATTTTCGTAGGATAAATCACAGTTAAAAAAATGGCCTATTAGCTCTCATGGAACGCGAACAAGAATCCCACGCAGTACCGAGGTCTGCGGTTTAATGAAACTTTTTTCCCTGCTCTGTTTCCATCAGATAACTCACGGGTAAAATATGAATGAGCAGCGCTTTTAGCAGGTGATAAACGCCCTCCAGGAGCGCATTGATTGAATATTCCCCTCTAATACATGCCGCGCGATCAAAAGATAAAGACCTCCAGAGCTCGAAGGGCCGATACCATGCGCGCCATTGCGCATAATTCACGAAGTCGTGGTCTCCGTTTTCGTTTTCTCTACTTGAGCTTCCCTTGCTCCAAATCCTTCCCTTCCTGTCCAGTCATACTCGCCTAAAAAAATACTCTTCGCTCTGCTTTGCGTTCCACTCTCACTTATCGCCATAACCTTACTTATGCTAATTCTTTAATCCCATGCGCAAGCTGTCACATGACAGAACATCATATTTCCGCGGAGGGAAGGGATGCCTTTAGTAACGAAAGGGGAGAGGTGCTGCTGGGTTCTGTAAGAAGGACGACCGGAAGTCCTTCGTCTGTTCTTCTTTGGTAATAGAACCACTACTGTGCCTTGCCAAAGCGCGCCGCCGGTAGAATCATCGGGTGGGGGTCTTTCATTATTCCAGAGAAATTATATAAAAATATTGCAATGTGCATGAACTTTTCATTCGATGGAAATGCGATTATTTTTCTTAAAAGGCTAATGCTACGCTCTTTTATTGCAAAATCATGAACGCATGCCGAAATAAAAAAGTAAAATATACTGCATGGGCTTTACTATTGAACACATTGAAGAATCTTATATGAAATGAAGTCCAAATACGAGAGGCACGTGAAAGGTTGTTCAAATTTTAACGATTCTTCTGCGTGAGAGTAAATGGTCCTTAATCGTCATCTCCAAAGAAAATGTTCCAGACCCGTCCCTGGAGGGACCACAGGTGATCGCACGATACATGGCAATTTGTTAGCGATGTGAAAAATCCGAAGGTGTCCCAAATCTCTGGAACCTGAAATTTGCAGGCGTATACGTAGCGTTCACAACTCCACTTAGGAAAAATTACAATATGCCATCACATTGTCTGAAAATGTAGTAATGAGACGTTTAAATGAAGAATCTATGAGCAATTAATTGATTGAAGGACAGTATTTATTTTAGGGGCATCGCAGCCCATGGATAGAGCGTTCTTCCACTGGGTAAATTTTTCGAGTTCAAATCCGAGTAGAACCCTTAGTCATCCTCAACAATCATCCAAGCTGCATGATTTTTCGGGTAGCAAATCTTCCTGGGAGACTTCATGTGGTTTGGGAAAGTCTACTTATCCTTTTATCCTGATGTGTGAATTTCATACGGATTGAGGCTCAGTACGAGGTGATTTATCCCCTTTTCTATCCGACCAATGTTCGGTCTGATTACTGCAGTAATTATTTTTAGTTTGATTTCATACTGCATGAGCAAGTGTTTTGGATCCATTGTATTATACGTCTATTCAATTACGAATGGAGAAAATACAGAGGAAAGCTACAAGGTATGCTAAAAAACTGAAATGGTAGAGAATGCAATAGTTCAACTATTTAGAAGTCTAATTTAGGATCTGTTTGATTGACTTAGACGCGCAATTAGGTTTACCTTACTTCCAGGATGTTAATCTTGTAATTTGACTTTTGATGTCGAGTAAATGATCAAATTTTCAAATTGAATCAATAGGTCGGATAAGAGTGATAATATTATAAGCATGGAGTACTGATCAGAGTGATAAGTAAATTATTATTTTCGCGACAACTAGCGATCGTAACACAAGACGAAGAGAACGCCAGAGCGTATTACCCCTCTCCGTATTTCTGTTGCCTCTACTATATATTTCTTGAATGTGAATTTCTGTGGCTGAACGAGGTATTTTCCTATTATACTCCAGTCGATAAAATATGTAGATAGAGGTGTTTCTACTCAGATTTGGAAGTAATTGTAATTTGAAAATTATAAATGAGAGATATTGTTCTCAAAATTGAGTAAAACCCAGTGAAGTTCTAAGGGGCCGATGAAAATATCGTAACTAAAAATACTATTGTAAGCTGATGGCTCCAGAAATAAAAAAAGTATTAAAAGGAAATTATTGCCAAAAAGATTACCATTCCAAAATTATGTATCGACGTTACTATAATTACAAATTTCTAAAATACCTTTGTTTGGCTAAGTCTAAATCTTATGAAGCTTATATAATGATGTAATTGCTGAAAATTTATCGCCACATGAAAAAAGAGGAATCTGAAAGAAGTACTTGGTGGCTTGATTTCATATCTTCTTGTGTTTAAACGAATGTTACTAAGTTTAATCTCATTGAAATCACGTTAAAAGACGTTTCAATTAGTGCAAATTTGAGGCACGCACGGTTAATTCATGCTCGAATTTAGCACAAAATACTTCGTGCATTCCTGTTGTCACTTTTAAATTAACCATGAGGCTTTGAGAAACGTAAATAGACATTTTTAATTACTTCAGTAAAATAATATGATTTATACAACACGACCATTACTGAGTGCTGACACCAAATATCACTACACTTAACCAAAGAAGAGATAAATCCAGCGTAGTCAAAAGACATTATTGATTTCCCAATCAGACACTTATTCTTCCGCTGAGACCCTTTTTTAAATAAATGCGGTACCCTAATGCAAGTGGGAATTAGGAAAAAAAAGAATCATATATTTACCCGCATGTCAAAGCGAGAGAAAAGAACGATGAATATTTCAAAGATTTTCATGTGAGGAAAGGTCAAACAAAGATATTCATTGAGAGATAAAGGGCAGGTAAAAAACATTTGGCAACACTGTGATACAGTAGCACCTTATTTTCGCGGATGCAAAAAAATAGCTTTTCAGCACACTTTGGAACCCACACGAATGACTGATAGCAATCTGTGTGAATAATTCATGGGAAGAGGAGATCACTCAAGGAAAGGGAAAAAGAATTTATTTTCGAGAGAGATAAAGGAGAAAATAATTTCTGGCATGCCACAGTGGGCAAAGGAAGCGCTATTTATTCATTGACTCACTTCAATATCCCACATTTATCTTGGGCTACAGCTATTCAATTGAGACAAGCTGAGAGGAAAATATGGATATTAGATGGAGATATTAAACCCGTTACGCGTAATTTGTTAAAGTTTGATGCCATTCCTAAGCGGAAGTTACTACATATCATGCAGCCCATCGGCTGTTTAGACAAGCATAGGAAGTTAAAACGGTTGAATTGTTAGGGCCCGAATATTGTAGCCGGGGCCAGAAAAATTGATAGGGAAGAGAGGGGTATTAAGTTTATAACACTCGCCACTTCCACTTTCTGCACCATGGGAGCCTACTTCTTCAAGTACCGAACTCGGACGTTCTTCGCACGTCTACGATAATAAAGTAACACTTCCCTTCGATCCAAAATGCGTAACTTTCTACTCATCAGAATCAAGACCGCTCGAGAGACGAGTCCTTTAAAATATTATTTTACACTTCTCTATCTGATGGAGATAAATTACATCTAATGTTTTGAGTGGCACTTATTTAAAGAGAATTAATTGGACCAACCTTCATGTATTTAACGAGGAGGATATTCCTATGATTCTCATGGCCCCATGAATGATAATTAAAAAATTGAAATAGATCCAGGAAGGATGGGTGTCGCTGTAGAAATTAGTGTGATGCAATGCTCACTGACGTCGCAAACCGGCGACCCGCACTGGGCATCTTCTGCATGTGGCGGGTTGTTCCATCGGTATAATACGAGTAGTTACAAATTGAATTAAGTACAGCAGGCTTTAATGTACCTTATAGATTTTTCATAACATATTCAATCAAATCCCTTTGATACTTTTCGCTTGAAATTACATCAACTCAGTTACCACTAACCAGATAACTTAGGCGCTTTCAATTTATTCATAATGACTTACAAAGAATAAAAAACAACCAGCTCAATAAAGAAAAGCGTTGCGATAGTAGCTATTATTACGTGCGATGAAAAGTAGCGTGAGCATATTGCTGTATTTTGAATGACATGCTTCACTGTAGTACCTTCACATTTCGAGGGGAAAATTTATTTTGGAGGAATATGGAGACAAATATGAATACAAAACCATTCAATACGCACAAGTATTCCCAGATAACATTAGTCTACTGTCGTCGATGCGCCATAAATGACAAATAGTTCTGCCGTGCGCATTTCTGTAAATCGTGGACTAAAGATATATTCTCCTACCTGAGGATGAATTCAAATGAAACCTTTAAAAACTTTAACCTTTAAAATAATAATCACTTTTACTTTTTGAGCAGTTGCACGAATTCGATTTGGTAAGTGATCCCCTGTCATTCATCACGGGCCGAGCGACAAGGTTATTCCCTCGCTAACTACCCAAAAGCCCGAGGCTCGATGGCAGCGACGACATCCCCTCTCGGGGTGAACCAACCAACCCTTCCGGTACACCCGAAGGTGGGGCGTTATTTCAGCGGCGATGGCCGCTAACCACGGGAAAGCTCCCTCTCCCAAGCCACACGCGACAACAATCACGCGCCCTCCCGTCACCATGGAGATGGATCGGTTCGAACGGTCGATCGGCGCGCGGCGGGAGCGTTCGGGGCTGGTCGACCACCGAGGAGGGCACACTCGGAGTAAGGAGTTGGTGCGTGGGCGGAAAGGACTGGGGACGTATAGCAAAGCCGTTTCAATTATGGAGTGATAGGCGTTGCACATGCCGGGAGAGAGAGCAATATGCCCATGGCGATGAGTATTCGAGAAGGGCAGAACCGATATCCGAATCGTATCAAAAGTTCTCAAACGCTAATGACTTCACTGAACGAAACAAAATGAGTCTAGGCATTACATTCCTCGCAGCTATAACAGAAATATAGGACATTTATTCCGGGTGTTTAAGCCCCAATTACTTTGAATTATGCGTGCGCACTTCAAGCAAAGTATAAGAGTGATGGGTGAGAGGTGATTTTTCCTCAACGGCGCGGAGACTTAGGAAGTAATTGAAAGCCCTTTAGGCCTACTCATGATTTAGCTATGCACGTATTTAGGCCAACAGAAGATTGATCACATGCAAAAACGACCGTACAACAAGGCGGTTGTGATCAAGTCTTATGCCTCCCAACCCCTTAGCGAATATATATATATATATATATATATATATATATATATATATATATATATATATATATATATATATATATATATATATAAAAGTAAGCGAACATCTCTTTCAGAATATATGTGTATAAGTAATTTACTTATTATATTACTTATGTTTTGTTTCGCTCTAGATATTTTCCTATTGTTCAATTTTCTGAGATGACCCAATCGATTTTTATCCAATTCATATCAATGATAAGCCCAATCAAGTTAATTCTTCGCATTTCATTTTAATATTATATGAATGTGTTTTCCAATATTATCATGAGAAAGAGTGATTTGAATTTAATATTTATGGATTTTGAACTGGAATTTAATACAAAATATTCCTCAATCGATCACTTCACTTGACGATACTTAACAGCTTCGCAGAGAACCCAATAATTATTTTCAATTCTAGCATAATGCATGAAGGAACAGTAAAAAAATTATGACTTTGGCTGATTAGAGTAGAAAAGACTCTCCATCATATTTTGAGCTGAACTGATTTGTGCCGTCGAGTGCAGAGAGATATAGAAAATTTATCCTGATAAAATAACTGTTTTGCTAGGATATAATATAATTGGACATATATAAAATGAAAAAATCATTAGAATGACATTAAATTCAACTTCAAAATAGTTTACTTTTTTATATTTCCAAAACTATAATTATTTACCACATTTCCAATAATTCAATCGTTTTTGGCCACTTCCTAATAGATAAAAATGCCTTAAGTGTTCCAGTTTCAATCGGGTATTGGAGTAAATAAATCATACTAACTTTACGAAATATAATTTACCTTTTGAAGCTAATGGGATGTTTTCGTCAGATTTAAGAAGAGGGCAATCGAATTCTGTCTGGGATCGCTGACCATTCTTTTAGCTTACCTGAAAGAAAAAGAAATTGTTTTAGCTCATAAAAAAATTCATGTTATGGCCTAAAATTTAAATTACACTAATGCAAATTATAATAGCGGCAAGTCTTTAAAATAAAAGCAAACACACTTGATGCATTAGAGATCATTTTGGTAACATTTCGCCGCTATTCTTTTTCTACAAGATTTACATGACTTTCCGAGCGTAAAAATAATAATAGCATGATCCGCTCGATAAAAGCACCCTAATTTTATTACCAACATTTGTTTTATACCCTGATGAATTAAATCCCGAAGGTGCCATAGATCAGAAGAACAATCCAAATCTTCCAGCAGTAAATTTAATATCCTATCCCTTTTTCATTCATAAAGTTATGACTTAAAGTAAAATGCTTAAATAATCGAAGATCTTATTTCGTGCGCGATGATAGAACAAACGAATAAAAAAGTTGAATAACAATTAGTGAATAATACCCACTAAAGAAAAAAAACTATGTTTTAGGAATATTAAACGCCTTTGAAATAAGATGGCGAGAAAACTTTGACCTCGATGTCATTAATAATCAACAGCATCTCATAACTGGGGATAAAATTACCTGGGAGTTACGCAATATGCGTAGTACTCTATACCACTTCGTTGCAATAGATTCAGTAGACATTAAAAGCATCAAATTGGTCGATGAAGCGTTGAATTTCTCGAATAATTGATTGATATTGTAATTGTTCGTATATTTCCCAATAACGAATATGTGCCGCCCGGATGGGAGAGCACTCCGGGTTCTATATTCACTCTCAAGGCGTCCGGAGGTACGACAGGGTGAAGAAAGAGATCGAATTGCATTGAGTATGTCCGTGTTGATTGATTGGCTGCGAGACGATCAATCCGCGCCCCTCCTTGAGCGCGACCTCTGAACCGGTTAACCGACTTATGAGACCCCGATGACATTCTCGCGTTCGAAAGCGCGTGAGAACTCAGGGGAGCGCATTCCTCCGCGGCGAATCGGTCATCGCCCCCGTTTCGAAAGATAATTGCGGTCATTTCAGGCACTTGAATTGTCGAACCCTTTGGGATTACGTAAAAATTGGCCGGGTTCCTATTGGGCGGCGACCGTAAAATTAATCCCGACTTCCCAAGTCGCCGACGTCGAAGATAAGACGTTCTCCTCCGGGCGCGTAAATTATATGTCCCCTCGGGTCGGGAAAGGGATCGTCGTGGAGGGGACCGCGGATCGCTTCGCCCTCGCGTGCTGGGGGGACTGGACGAGTTCGAGGGGAGGACAGCGGGGCGCACTCGGTTGAGAGGCAGGAGTCGGTGCGGCGGGCCGGGAGATGGATTTGAAAAGGATAGGGCTAGCCATAATGCGAACTAAGTGCAAGGTCAGGCGCATAAGGCTCCGTCTCGTACATCGCGTGTACGGTTACCTCACGCCCTCTCGGAGCACTGCCGCAGTGCGCGGAAAACACCCCCAACCGACCTCCCTGCCCCCTACCGTCTTGACTTCTATAATTGGTGCTGTTGCGGTGAGATTTGCTACCATTCTTCCGACCTATGCGGACAGGGAAGGTGCATGCTTTTTGGCAAATAAGACGACCCGAGGAGATTACTAGGAGAGGGATGGAGGGAGTGAGAGGAGGAGGGCCTCGCCAACCTCTTGTCCCTCCCATTGGGGGGGAACATTGCGCCGCTCTGGGCCATCAGTCACGAAGGCTGCATGCGTGCGTGCTTGGGAAGCAAACGGGAGGACTTGTCCCGCTACGAGAGAGGAAAATTTCCGTTCCTTATCTCGAAAGTACTTACTTACTTAGGTGGTAATAACTGGGGACGTTTTTGCATTTCGACATTCCCAAGGACAAGGCGAAGAATCACATCATGTATTCGTAGCATAGTTAACACGAAAGAGAAATAACGGTGAATAAAACTGCATAAAATTAATAGAAATTTTTTTCTTCTAATTTTAAATTCTGCAATGAAAGAGTTAACGACTCAATGGCGTGTGGTTGAGCCTAGGAATAAAATATAATAATAATAAAGTAGATGGTGAAAAACATGATATGGAGTTATTTTGCACAGAATCAGGACGACGATGGAAAAATGGCATTAATAGTTAGGTAATAGACAAAAAGGTGTCCTATTTAGAGTAAATATCTTTCTTAAGGATTCAACTCAGCTAAAACACCATAATGAAAAGTTTTAAATGATTGATTCATGAACGTTGATAAAAAAATGGAACATTGAAAGCAAAAACGAAAATAATCAGGATATGTGCAGACTAGAGTGAATCAACTAGGATAATTGAACACATTAAAGTTAAAAAATCTTCAAGTAATTTGTATCACCAATATTTCCAGGATCTTTTTAAGGTGCAGATTTTTATTTATTTATGGGGAAATTACTGCTGAACCTGCAAAATCACGAATCCTTTTTGCGAACCTTCAGATATCAAAGAAATATTTCAAGAAGTTATTTATCATTTAAGGATCAAAAGACGGAAATGTCATTTTAAACCATAATTGCAGATTTTAAAAAAAAATTACCGTAATTTAACATTAATTAATTGGCGGCGTTTTTATAAAAAAATAAACACACCTATCAACCCAAAATTCCTGACGCGTGAAATCCACATGGGCAATCAAGTTAAGGGGGACAGGTCCTTTCCCTGTACCGCCAGTTTTCCCAGGAAATTTCGGTGCCCGAAAAATCACATAGCTAAGTTGAAACTCAGGGTGCCCGAAAAATCACAAAGCTAAGATGAAACTCAGGGTGTCCAGAGAGGCGTGCCCTGGAATCGAACCCGGGCCCCCTGGTCGGTAGTCCGACGCTGTACCCTTGGACATTGGTTTAAAAAAGGACTCGAGTGCATTGTAAGATATACTTCTAAAAACCCTTAGCTAGCCTCTTATCCGGAGAGACTTTAGTAACCCCCAAGAAAACTGATACTCATTACAATTTCTGAAATATATAGCGAATATTCTTTGAACTTTAACTGAAAGCGTAATACCCCACGTGGCCGAAATATCACAATAATCAACCCGAAGTCTGGTTTGATAGGTGGCAATGGAACTTTTATCGTACTACGCCCAAGGCTGTGCGAAATTCCATTCATGGAAGGGGAGGGGACAGTTATGTAACTCGTGCCTCATATAGTTTTACAGAAAATGCTGGTACCCAAAATATCGAATACCATGGTAGTGTGCAAATTAATCTTCCTAATTTGAATCAGGGACATTTCGATTAGTATCCGGACCCCCTTACCACCATTTCCTAGGAATATTTTCTTCGTATTACCGTTTTCCTTGAAGTGCCATTTGCGAATGCCTCGCCATTTGCCCATCACTTTGCTGATCTACCAGTTGAACGATGGATTAACAAAGTGGAACAACCGAGCGATCCATAGGGTTCAAGATCTACCCACTAGGCTGCTACGCCACCAAACTATGTCAAGCAAATGTGAAGTATTTGTTGAAATATTAGAAAAGTGGATGAAAAGTGTAAGAATAGACACACTAGCAGCAGCCTTGAAAATTCTCGAAATTGCGAGTAAAATTGATTCATTCCTGCTGAACCAATAATAAATACTGCGTGAAACACATAATTTAGAATGCTTGCCGTTTATGCGAATGAATTACCCTAGAGAGTAGACTATGTTACAACAACTTTCTACAAATTGACGGTAACATTTATTCGCTGAGTGAGCTAATTTCAGTGAAGTACGGGACTCTATCCCTTTCAATTAGAATCACGCGTAAAAAGCTGCGTGCCTTGCAACAGGTTTCATGTGCACTTATCCCTAAGATTTAGGCGACCGTATAGCCAAATAGGCATGCGACGTCGGTGGCAATACATTAAACTGTAATTGGATTTCATGTTTCTAAACTAGATAAGATGTAAGGCACTCTTGACATAAACCTTGTCTAATCACCGCTACTGTCGGCATTGTCACGGTGTATAAAACTGAAACCTTGTACTTGTTGATTGAATTTTTAGTAGGTAATTAGAAAAAAAATACTTGCAGCAAAAACGAGTGAAAGCGAATGGATGGACACAAGGGTAAAGAGATGGAGAGAAAGGAGACACGGTAGCAGAATTAACTGCAGCACCACTAACGAGGAAGGAGACTTGTTTTCACGTTAGTGATTACTATTCGGACACTGATCTTTTCACCTGCTTCCTCCCGTGTTTTATCATCAACAAACCTAAAACCAACTGCCAGTAACTACCATCGGAAATCAACTTCGAGAATGCGTATTTGTCGTTTTGAAGAAAGCGGGGACAAGGGTATCTAGAATGCAGGAATTTCATAGGGTAAAAACCATCCTCCTTGATCGGGACTTGAACCGGATCACCTTCGATTCCCAGTCGAGTGCTAAGGCCTATTAAGCGACTGAGGCATCCTCTTACACCGTAAATTTCTCCCCAAAATGTTGCTTTATATATTCACCGCAATTCATAAACGAAATTTCATAATTTCACTGAGATTACGATGTCCGAATTAGATCCAATATTGTTGTTCACTTATCACACCCTATTTAAAATCATTGAAATTTGCGTGATAGGGGTAAGCGTTGATAGGAAACTACTTCTGACATGACACACATAAATCTAATGACCTTATGATTTGACCGATGGAAAAAAATCAAAACATAAGGAGGAAAAATGAAGCAAACTAATCAGGAAGATTATTTTTTTTGCGTTTCGGCAGAAGATAAAATTTCTCATTTCCAACCTGTTTCCCTACACTTTATTATTTTCAGGCACGGTAGAAAATGATGAGAATCTCATATAGTCACTCAGTAGAGTAGATAGGATCTTTATTACCTTGTGCTGTACATGAAGATACTACAGTACAGCAATGTAGACCGGTATAGAAAAATTGTCCATTCCGTGGAAATGGATTTAATTTTAGACCTTCATGAATTTTCATAAAAGTTCGACCTCAGCGTTTAATTATACCAGATTGAAGCTTAAAAAACACAATCAGAAAGTTAATAAGTCTGCATAGAATCGGGTCCTAAAAACACGTAATTTTAAATGTCTTGGCAATTTATTCATTCAGTGCTGGCATTTAAAAATGTTTTAGAGGACACATGGGTTGAAGTTTTAAGAAAATGTTGAAAGTAAGTGAAAGCGGTATGAAAGACTGAATGCGTGATCGTTATTGGGGAGAACGCGAGTGCAGCATGGTTAGCTATTACGCTCGCCATTACACAAAGATTGATTTCATGAATCAAAACACGATAACCTACCTCCACCTACGTTACGACCCTTCCCTCCGCAATTATTTGACGAACATTCCCCGAGGTGATTTTGAATAAATAAAACATAGGCGCGTACCCATGCATAACTTGGCATTCATCTCCGAGAGATAATTAATTAGAGCAAAATCAATCTACCTGAGCATAATTATTTCATCAAACATGCTTCCCAAGCCCTGTCAGTGCACTATCTCGTTCGGAAAATAGACATAGAGCGGATACAACGTGATGGAGAGGTGGTAATCTCAACGAAGATGCGATCAACGCCTTTACACTTTGCACTCTCGAGACAGGGAGGCAGGTGGTGGACTCCTCTCTCCCCTTAGGGGGTGGGCAAGGGGGTGTAAGAGTGCTGGGAGAGGGGAAAAAGGACCGAGAAAGCACGGCCGATACTCACAGATAAAATTAACGTGGCGCACGGCCGCATACAATAAAATATATCGGCGGATGCAAAATAGGAGCTCATAATCTCGAGTTAGCGCCCTCCGCCGGTCAGAACGCATCGCGCACCCGGCCCCGTTATCTGATTGGCTGCGTCCCTCGCGGGGAAACGGAAGGCTTTTTAGCGCCCGCCACCTCCGCAACTCTCCTTCACACCTACGAGCGGCGAGCGTCTTCCTTCTTTTCCACGGCGTCTTTTTTCCTTTGTCCCCCTCTCCTTCTCCACCTCCGCGTTCCCTACGCCAGCACGTGTGATTGTGAGACGGGGGACGGGTTATCATCCCCGCGGGGAGAGTTATCCCACGCGTAATCTGAGGCCGGCATCGAAAGTCAAGGAAGGGGGAAAGAGGGAGGTGAGAGTCAGGAGCGTGTATGTGTGTGTGTGAGGGAGTGTGTAATATGCTCTGCGGGGATCGCAGTGAGTACCTACCCATGCATGTCTGCAAGCGCACGTGAAAGAACTTCGCCGGAGGTAGGGACAGTGAGGTCGGATAAGAATATCCGTCTCAAGAAATTTAATAAGGACTCCCGAGCCCGAATCTGATAATTATTGATACCATCGCATACGATCACTTCTCTGATGCAGGCGGTCAGAGGTTCACGGCGAAAAATCGCCTCCCATCAATAAACCTGTTACCATCTGGTATGCTTGTAGTGCGAGTACGCAGTACTCGCATGATCAGATTTATGTGTAATGTAGATAGGCCCAGGAGAGCCTGTGATACTGCCCACTACTCCTTGCGGCCTTCTTCACGAAGTACAACACACATCAAGCAAAATTGTGTCTTCTTTTGATCCTCTCGATAAAAGTAATTAAGAAAGATATAAACAAGCGAGAAGTAATTTTTTCGTTAGAGTATTATGATGTGCTGTAAAGTTCACCGATGCAAAACTGGTATCGGTATGGGAAGCTGACTCCGACAAAAAACGAAAAAAGCCTACCCATTTCATAAATCTCTCTAGATGCCTCTTGCCACATTGCAAGAGGCGCCGACTGCGTCTCGCGGGCGTGGGGTCGTGGCACGAAGGGCAGAAGACGGCGAAAATATTAGGAGTCACGCTGCCGGAGGGGGACCAAGGGAACCAGAAAACGATCGCTCGGGTTGGAGCGGGAACACGGCGCCCACTTCCCTTCCCTTTTCTCTCCTCCGGAGAAACCTCCGGGCGACGGACACGCCTTCCACACCTCGCGGTTGATTGACACAATTTGTAATCGCCGAAAAAAAGTCGGGACGAAAGGATCCCGGGTCCGCGGGGCGGATGCGATACGCCTGGGAGTTATTTCATGCGGTCGAGAAAACGAATTCGTGGAGGTTAAATACATCACGCTCGATGCGTCTGGCCGCGTCAAGAAAAAACTCGAATTGAACGGGCCCATCACTCCAGTATCATTGAAATCAGAATATTTTAGCGCCCATTTATCCCAGCCGGTCCGCTGGGACGAAACTTTGATACCAACCTAATGTGGCTCGACTATAAGATACACCGGGGTGCACTTTTTACTTCCATTAAAAAAACCTCCATCCACAGTGATGCTTGCACATCCACCAAAAGGAATAGCCGTCCATAAGAAGGATCTGACTCTACGACCTAAATGTTATTGTGTATACAAGAACTCCTTCATAAAAAAAAGCTTATCTTTACAATATACCGCAGCTAAGCAGTTTTCGGTTATGCTGAAGTTATTGCACACAACTGTCAAGCCTTAATGACATCTTAGGAGGTGCTGATTTATACACATATGGTAAAAAGACGCTGATGTTAAACAAACGGAAATAAGAGTTCCTTATATTAATCCTACACATACACACAAATACCCCTCTAGCCACCAAAAAGGTGTGTGGCAGGGGTTGAAAGCATCAGGTAGCAGGGTTAGTGGCGAGGAGGAGAGAGGGTGATTAAGGGGTGAAGGAAGGGGAAAAAAACAAAATGAAATCCTCTTTAAATCACTAAAAAACAGGTACAAGGTGGTCAGAAGAAGTACCCACACCAATATGCACACATACGGCGGGTTATCCCCAATCTAAGGGTTAATTTTACCCATTACAGTAGTTTTCTAGTAGATTAAATAGATAAAATTAACATCAACCATTTGTATGAGAGACCGTCAACATGCTAAGGCAAGTCATCCAGAACTACAAAGCAAGACAGTGAAAACATTAATTACGCTGAATTAGTTGTATGTACCTTAATATACGGTGCTGATATTGAGGATAGCCGCGTATCATATTTCATTAGGGCTAACTATATCGCTTCAGAACTAATTAAAAATGAATAACATCCGACGTAAATCAAGCCAAAAAAACTAATCAATTTCTGTGTTTAATTTAGAATTTCATGTCAGAAGAATTAATATCAAATGGGCGCTCGAGGCACTCAATAATGACTTCTTAGAGGGATAGGTAACGTAAGCAGGTTTTGACCTGCCTACGTCACCTACCCCTACACAGAAAAGTAGAAGGGATATCCTGAACAGATATATTTTGTTACAAAATCGTTCGTTAAAAACAACTTTGGACTACTTAGAAGTAAACAAAAAAAGGAAGTTCTCGGCAATATCCACGAAACGGTAATAGAAGAAAAAAATAAATAATAGGGTTCGATTCCCGCCTAGGTGGTTTTTCATCCACCTAGGGCTTGGGGGCATGTAATTGTCCAGTTGTTATGTCAATGTTCAAAGTCCGATGTAAAGGTCGAAGAGCTTTTTTCGGACTACTGCAAAATAAATACCACATAAGAGATTTGGATGGGATTTGGATATGGATGGGTTGCTGGAGTGGAGAGATATATCAAGTCAAACCCAGGATTATTGATATTTGAGAATTATTAATAATATCCAGTGAACAGGAGGGAGATATTATTTTTATTTATGAAATCTAGTTTATTTGTTTTTAATCCAATGCATCTTATTCTAATGACGAGAGAAAAACATGGCCAAGAGTGGAACGGGGTAATTTTCTGAGTAGAAGTTTCATCTTCGTTCGGAAATATACGTTTTAGTGTATCTTTCCTTCATTCAAACAGGAGTACCGGTCATTTAAGTTGTCTTGCCTTATTTTTTTAAATTTATGCGGACTCCCGAATGAACGATGAACGTTGGACAAAGGGCGGAATTAAAATAATCATCCAATAAATAATGTCCAATCACTTAAATCAAAGTATTACTTCCTTAAACGGTTTAACCATGAACGTATCGACTCAGCATGGTTGCTACTAGCGTGGGCGCTGATGGACCGTCATACACGACGAATCCGGAAGGTGTATTTCGCGGCCAATACTTTCCTTAGTAGCAGACCATCCTTAACCAGAAGGCAGAGTGAGAAAGATAGATAGTGGGAGAGAGAGAGAAAGGGAATTTCTTTTGAATCGCATGACAAATGGGAGAATTTTTATCCGATTTTTTTATGTTCAATCTGTGAGACCTTGGGGCAGCGGGGCTTGTGAAGGAATAACGGAGAAGATTAGCGAGATTAGCCTTCGTATTGTATCGCTCCATTCGTCATTCGGATTAATTAATCGGGGTGAAATTCCCCGTCGAGCCTCAAGGAGAAGAAAGGGTTCCTAATTTTTCATGGGGCGCCTCCCGGCGAGAGATCTCTTCAGCACCTTGCCGACGCTCACGTCCCGAGCATAATTAAGTAGTGAGCCTATCTCCATCTCATTTTTTTCCTCTCACGTTTCTGTCTCAGTCCGCCTCAGGAATTACTGAGCAAAGAGTGAACTAAACGACCATCGAGCGCAGTTTTACCACGCATAACTAACTTGCAGAGTTCCTGGCTGTAAGCGCATGCAACTTGGAAAGCGCACAATTTCGAGCGACATTTTACAAATTTTGGTGTCACGACAAGAACGATAGGATACGAAACGGCGTTATCACGCCAGAGTAATGTTAAGTACAGGATGCGGCAACATAACTTCGTTTTGCGTTTGAAAAGAGGAAGTTATATTGCCGCACCCTGTAATTGGAATTGACTGAGGTAGAAATTTCGGAGTAAATGAGTTCGTGTTGTTTGAGAATTTTTTCAAACTCTGCATTAACAGTTATAGGTTTACCGAGGTCATGCACCGCGCAAAACTCGCCACATGTTAAAATACCCATGAGAATTAACCTTTGTAGCGCACGAAAATTTGAAGACGCGCATTCATTGCATGCACAAAATCCGTACAAAATACTGGTTAGCTTCTCATTACTTTACCGAAGAACCCGTGTACCAGTGCTGGCACCAGTGGTTGGAAGGGAATGGTTTAGAATCTTTAGGAAATAGTTTACTTATTTTCTATTTCATGCTCCCACTTCTCGCCCAGTTTCTCGGTCACCTTACGCGCGGGAAAAATCCGAGGATAGTCACTGCGGCTTGTGTTCCCTCTCCCGCCAACACTTTCCCACACTTTTAAGCGCCCGCGAATTGGATTTACCGTAGTTCATGGAAACCCTTGCACACGGTCGCGCAAATCACGCCATCCACGACCACTCGCAATTTTCGCACCTGGCACGAGATGCGCTTCCTGTAATCCACCATCCTCTGAAGGCAATATCGTTCCTCGCCATCACCTCTGCCCCCCCCCCCCCCCCCCACCAAGACCGATGCTCATGCATCCGCGGTGTTTGACAACGGTCGAACGATTGTCAACATTCCCGCAAATGATCTTCATGCGCACATCCCAACACGCACCCCATTGGCTGGGTCTCCTGCTCATCGGACGTTGCAAGTGAGTGACTGGGTGTATGACGATGGAATTCCTTTGGTTTTTCTTCGGGGAGGATAGATAGAGAGATGACTCGCTTTCTCACGCCTTTCCCGGAATGTTCTTGGCGAAAAAAACGACGGTAAATTGATGGGACGTGAGGTCGATGGTGGCGAAAATATGACATTAGGTACGCTGTTGAAGGTAGGTATTGATCCTCGGCTGATTCCCGTGAACGATAATCACACACGATTTACTCCACCAAAGTGAAAGATTTGAGGGAAGTTTTGAATCTCTTGAGCAAACAAAAATGCTTCGGCAAAATATATACACCTCCAAACTGGTGGAATAATCAATAAGCTTCATGTTTCAGGAACAGATTATGTTACTTAGCACTTGGTAATACTTATTGTATTTAAAGTCATAGACTTCCAGAATGAGGTTTTCACTCATGAAACTATCTTTCCGATTCCGAAAATTCTTGAAATGCAGAAGATATGAAACAAAGCTGCCATAATAATCGCCAGCTGACATTTAAGAATTAAAAAAAAACTGCAGTGAGATACGTAAAATTTGTGATAAATTCTGACCCGAATGCGGTTATGAGATAAAACACCGTTGCTGCTTCGGAAGCGATAATTAAAACGTCCATACGACCGTGGAGTTTTTTTCTAACTACTTAGAGTGTATCTATGCTAACTGTTTACGCTCTAATATGGCTTAGTCGTTTTCGGAGTTGCAATTAAGGGCGCACACAAAGGAATTTCATCCCAGCAAACGAAAGTCCATTCCATTTAAAAAATTCAGAGCTTGAACGGAGAAGTATACATTTTCGTTCAGGTGATTCAGGAATGCCTTCATTATGCATCCATAAGGCTCAAAAAGGAAAGTTATTCTTTGGCAATTGAATGATTGCTATTGGAATATTGTAAATAATGGCAATGACGACAATAAATGGATAAGTTCCAGGAAGGTCACGCACATAAATTACATTAAAAACATGTGAACTTTTAAATTAAAAGAAAAAATAAAAGTTTTTTGGCTAAACTGCGAAACAGAGAATTAGTCATGCTAATTTTTGTATCCATAAGCGCAACAAGTTAAAAATTTTAACTAAAATATTTTTAAACGCTCATATTCGTATCATCAACATACCACCAATAAATTGTTTCAAACCAATCAGAAATTTTTATATGCCGCAGTAGTCCATTAAAAACACGAAAGATCACGTTACTTAGCAAAATATTATTCAAACGGGTTTTTGCACATTTTATTTCGACGATCTAAAATCTAAAAATGATGCATATTTCGCAATTTTAGACAAAGTTTTCGCATTTTGACCCCAATCGCAACGGAAAAGAGCATTTTTATTTCTGAATTGTTATATTTCAGAGATATGAAACTAAAAACATTGATTGTTCTCACCTCCTGCTTGTTTTTAGGTATGTGGAATTGGTAATTTATCTCCTTAGGATGAAACTCCACGTTCCAGATCAGGATAATGCTCTCCATGCTTTACATTCCCTACCGGCGGATAACTCACCTTAACTGTACAACGGGGACATTTTCCCCGCTAATCTCTTCGCACCGTATTGCAAGGAAGAAGCAAAACAGCGGAGAACGAGAAAGTAACACGAAACACCTATATTGTTACTAGCACATTTCAGTCTAAACATTGTGAAAAAGTTCAATTCTAAAATAAACTGCAATTTTGGAATATTCCACCACACAATATAGCAGACAGCGACCGTAGTTGTGACAGATAAGTGTCATTTTACAAGTGCTTATATAAGGATTGTTTTCTGTTTCCCAGTCGACGGCACCACGGTCGGCGGTCGACGCATCCCGACGAACCACGATCGACGTCAAAGAAATTATGGAAAAACGTTACAATCTAAGCATCTCTAAAAGCACTAATATATTGAAACCATAGCCTCTGTCTCATGAATTACGGTTTGAAAATTAAAATTTATTCGACTTTATTTATTGAAATAGGATACAGTGGTTAAAGTAACTAATATTTGAACATACTAACTACTCTGACATAACAGTTGATTATTTTGAGAAAAAAACAATTAATATTAAATTACTTTAGCGTATAACAGAGTAAATATTTTATCATGCACCTACTACCATACAAAGTTAACTTCCGATTTATCAAAAAGATTACCTCAGTATATGTATTCGTAAAGGAGAAAAAAATCAATATTACAGAGCGGTACAGAATGAGATCTAGATACTCTTCTTTGAAATGTAAAATGCAGAGGATGGAGAGAGAGGGGGTGAAAAGGAGCGAAGATGAGGAGCAGCAGCTACTTTCCCGCACCCCCGCAAGAATTACCGCCGCCAATTTCCTCGCACTCAAACCCGCGGGGTTCGTTTCGCGTTTTGTTGCGAACGAACGAGCGAAACCGGGTCATCGAGATAGCACATCTGCAGCGGGGAGGGAAATGGGCCGGAATGCTCTTAAGGGAGCGCTGCGGCAGAGTGTGCTCTTGTCCGTCGTCATGTCCGGTGGTGGCGATGATGGGGGCACATGGCGCGGGGGAGTGCGGGAGGGTGCGGGGCGGAGGTGCAACTGGGTTATGTCGGACGGGTTGGGGGTAGAGATGAGTGGCTGGGGGTGGCGAAGGACTGCCTCCCCCCACTTAGGTTAGCCCGAGAGGGGCGGACCAAAAGTGAGGGCTTCCTGAGAAGAGATTCTCCGAACCCTTTTTCTTCAGTCGGCTCATACGAATGGGGCACGAAGTGGAGCGTTGAGAGCGCTTCTTTGTTAGTGTCCGCGGAAATTTCCTCACGATGAAATGATGCTTTGAAGCAGCCGTTGTCATCAAAACACTAGGAAAACGGGTTTTTCATCTCAAAGAGCCGGACATAAATCGGCATTAGGATACCGCAGAGTAGCACCCGCGATGGAGAAGAATGCCATATGGTCAGAACTCCCTCAAATTTGAGACGCAATAATTTTATTTCAGCCATATTGGATTGGTTTGACCATCAATGTGGAGCCTTAAATAATTGTCTAACTCCTTTTAATAAGAATGCAATAATTTTAGATTATCAAAATTTCCATTCCCTTCCAATGGGTCAGAGGTAGTACCAAAGAGTTTCCAACCAGTTGCGTTAGCTGTGGTTTTTATCTGAATTCGGTCACCCCACGATGACATACACCCTAACACTCAATTAGATATTCATTTATAGCTGCACCATAGAGGAAGTCCTTAATTAAGATATTTAATTTGACGAAGGGAAATAAAATGATGAGTCTGCCAATGTTTTTGAAGAATTATTGATATATTATCTGACCAGGGCTTGGTAGAATGAAATATCGATCAGAAATAGTTTCGTGGTCTACCTCTAACCAAGTGAAGAGAAACCTCCGAAGTAGTAATTTAATTGAAAAAATGAAAAAAAATGTTTACTATATAAATTATCCCAGAATCGGAAATAAAACCGTAATCAATTTTGGTATTTTATGACGAATTAAATCATTTTTGGGCCTAAAAACCTGATGGTGATTCCGAAATGGGATATTTGGCGTTAAGGAGACGAAAATTAAAACGCGGAAAGATGAAGTCGCCGTTTGACTTACCGGAAAGAGCTGCAACACGGAGAGCAGCAACACTCTTGTCTCGTCCTGAAATTATGGATTTTTATCGGCAACATGAAAAAACAAATCTAAGGCAAGAAGATTCAGACCACAGGAAATTCTTTTCATGCTGATGAGTTCCGAAAATTGGATCGAAGCCCATGACTTACAAGAAGTGGAAGTTACCCATCAGAGAGGGAGAATGGAACAGGGCCAGCAAGGAGTTTTGAAGAGAAGGAAAAAGAGGTCAGATTGTCGAAAAAGTCAAGGAGATAAATGAGCGATGGAGATGTGGAGAAGAGATAATCAAAGTGTCTTCAGGGGCCAAAGGAGGTATGAAGTGAACGCTTAAAATATTCGCGCAGCTGCACTCCGACCGTGGAAAAAAATGAACTTGGCTTATCGAGAAAAGTACTCAAGTTGTCAAGAGCGTAAGACCAGGAAAGAAGAAAACACATAGGTTCTCGATAGGAATAAATATAAACGATGCACAAAGTGACGCCTCAAGCCATTCTATTGATGCAATAAATGTAATTCTTCACGGATCATCGGGATTAATCTAGACCCTTGTTTGTCTAACGAAGGAAGTTATTATGAGGATATTACGAGTATATCAGAATAGTTATTTCGTTGTGGCGAAAATGCTGGAATACGGTGTGTTATTGAGATACTTTCAAGGAGCTCTTGCCGAGAAACAAGACACAGATTCAAAGGAATGGTAATGGTCCCACACCCTTAGGGTTTTTTCAGACATACCAGAAACCGTTTTTAACAAACTGCGCATTCAGCCTGCTCAGTGGAGTAAAGGTGGTATTTATTTTTGTATTTATCTAGAATCCCATTAGATATCTTTGAAAACGTGTCCGAAATTGGATGGCTTACTAGACTACATTCAGATTTTGGAAAGGATAAAGTTTACGTAAGAGCCAAAAAAAATCACAAGTTCTTACAATGATTATTTTATAGCAATTTACTTAACAGGTTGGTACTTCTGTCTTTGTACAAATTAACTCTGGGGATATGAATTGGAATGCATAAAAAATACACTTAGGCACAATAATGCAGTTAAAATAAAACAAAAATTTGGGATTATCAAATTTTCGGCTTTTGTCGTTGATTTATCATTATTATCAATTAAATTAATGAGAATGTTCAGTGGTTACTTTAGTCATCCTTGAAATTTATAGACATATTTTAAGCATCAGTTCAAAATTTCATGGTGAAATTCCTCAAAAAACAGACGAGGTTCGAGTCACGACTTATGAGTAGTACCAGATATACGAGTATCATGGAATGTTTTTCATGGTTGATATTGTCAAAGACTTCAATCTAACCTTTGGCACGCTACCCTTACTATGCACGTGTACTATCAATAATGAAAATTTCTATAAGGAATAGATAGCCGAATATTATTATGAATCATTTACGAAAATGAGAATAACAACTACCTTCCTGATGGGAACCGATAGTTAGAACGTCAGAGTAAAGCTACATTAGAAAAGATAAAACTTAAGAATTACGCTACTATTTTGGTCATATAGTCGATCATTTTGAAATTAGCTACTTCTGGTGTAAAACACTACATAGAGTAGGTATCGAACATTGTCAGGGTCATTAGTCATAAAACTAAGGCACGTAAAACGTGTACAGATATCTGAAAGTGACACATACACGCCCCGATTACCCTGGAAACTTTCACAGACAGTCAGTTGAACGGTGCACGCACCAGGGCCCCTGTGCCAAGGAAGTTGTTCCGAATATGAGGTGGACGCCATGCGTCTCACCCTACCACGTATTTTTCGTGATGAAAAATAAATGCGCAGCGGCTCTCGCAGGAACATAAATTTCGTGCCTCTGCCAAATCAGGATACGGGTCTTAATAAAATACCCCGACAAGGTGGAAGATACATGACTGGGAGGAGAATGGCAGGGGTGCGAGGGGGAAGGGATGAACGACGATGAGAAAACGCCCAGTGTGCTGGTGTTGCACGCATGACGCTAGAGAGGCGAGGAAGAACGAAAAGGAATAGGTTGAGCAAATATTAACAACACTGAGTTTATGGGAGTGATGCGATATAGACATTCAAGAGATGTTAATGTGTATGAGGAGACTGATTGTGGGATTAATCTCGGGTTAAGTCACTGAAATTGGCTGACGGACGATTTCTCGATAAGATGTTAAATGTCTGCCTGGCCTGAAAGTTGAAACGTATTTCGGGTAATGTGTATACTATCATCTACTACACTATAGAAAAAGTCTATGAAATAATCTCCACTGCAGGAACAGAAATTTCATTTAGAATAGGAACATACATTGGACGAAAGGTCACGTTGACGACGAAAAGTATAAATTACAATGTGTCCATGAGGCTGCAATGCAACATTTCACAGTGGCGAATAATGAAAGGTCAGTTGGTCGACCTATGATCATGCTCAAATCCCTAAAACACTTATAGATTGTACGGCTCAATGGCTCGGCATGGCCCGGAAGTCACTCAGTTCACCCCCAATGACTCATTCAAATTGGAGACTCAAGAAAAGATTCTTGTGCTCTATTCGCCATCGAACAGCCGAGGGAGAGTGGTAGGTAACTAGTTTTTTGTTGTATTTGGCGTATTATGGTAGTATGGTAAAATATCTACCGTAAAAAAATACTAGTTTAACTACTAAAAATTTAAAGTTTTACCAACAGCCATATTTTGATATCGGAACGAATATCTATTCGCCATTACTAATGCACTCATGCCTCTAATAACACTCCCTTTCGACAATGATGGACAATTAAATATAAATTGTGTTTTTCCGACCAAAAATTCAAAACGCAACGAATAACATTCTCGTTGAACACAACCAACATTGAAATCGTGAGTTCACGCCAAGCTTTTCGCGGAGTCATGTTTTCCTACAAACTGAAGACCCTTCGCGTGAGAGACATGAGAATCTCAGGGCCATGCGAATGAAGGTGAGAATTCCGTCATTAGCAGAAATTTAGTGGGATTAGCGAGACTCTAGGGGAGAATCGAGGAGGTGATGAGGGATGGAGGGAGGTATCGGCGAACGCAAAAAAATAACGAACTGATCGAAATGAAACGTTTCCCCGAAATTAGCCCTTGTTGCGGAGAGGGAGTGAGGTGAGGGGGATCGGGCAATTTGTGGATTTGCGGGGAAGAAGGAACGACCGCAGCGTGTGGGTGTGGAAAAGCTCTCGTCGAATGCGGATCGGTAATGAAATGAAAAGAGTGAAGAGGGTGTGAGAATGAACGTAGGGAAGGGGTGGATCGGCGCAAGTGACGGGTCGATGGAATGGGGGAAGGATACTGTTGGTGGTTTAGGAGGAGGGACCGGGGTCAGTCTTCTCGAAGCTCGGACGGGCGGGGGAAGGGATAATATGCATGCGAATGAGTTGGTTGTATATGAGGGGATCGGCTGTTATATGAATTCACCCATTGAAGAGTTCGAGGTTAGGGGGAGAGGATGGGTTCTGCGGTGGTAGGTACGGCGCTCTTGTGAAATTGGAGGAGGTTGCACGCGGATAATACACACAAGCGCCCGGGGAGTGGGCGTGCGATGAGCACCAAAGCGGACGGGGGAGGAGAGATTCCCGCTGACGGGAGTACACGCAATCTCTCGTACAAGCGTGTTCCTCTGTACGAGTGTGGGTGTGTGCAGATGGAGAAATCCCTACCGTCTCGCCACTGGCACACAGACCCTCGGCGCGTTGGCGCCACAGTGACTCTCATGGAGGGTGGCCGATTTCGGTGCTTGGGACGAGTTGGACAGAGAGGGTTGACAGCGCGGGAGGGGGTGGAGAGAGAAATATAAGGGAGAGATAAAGTGATGGAGGGATATGACCGTGATGGAGGAGGAAGGAGCCGCGAATAAAATCTTGTTGTTCTTTTTTTGGTACTTTAGGACGAATAATAATCAATGATGGCCTGATGATCCACTCTAATACTCGGAATTGCCATTAGTGTTTTGGAATAATATTAAATGACAGGAGACATATTGAACACTTTCATTATTCAAACTGTGTCTACTTCTATTCAAAGACTGTCTGAGAAGCTCAAACCTGCCGAAACGCGCCATAGATATTAAATGCGAGTAGACAGCTCATCACTCCTATATCACATCACTTGAAATTGCATGCTCCGTAGTATTATGTTGTGAAGTAATTACCACTCGCAGTGACTAAAAATGTCGTATCACTGTCATTTTTGCTTATGATTAAGAATTCTAGACATCTCAGATGTTCTGAGAATTCTTCGTCAATAGGCGTTTCCTTGTCCACTACTTTGAAATCATGACATTGCCAAGCTCTCCTTCTTTAGGTAGGTGGTGATTGCGTTACACCTGGGTAAATAACACTACGAAGGAGTCTTGAAAATGGACGCCAACCTTCAAGAAAAAAAACGATACATATTCCTCTCAATGAAAGACTTGTATACATGCCTCCCTTATTTAAAACCAGCACGGATTCCTTGCACTCTAAAAGAGTCATTGTGGTTGCGACTCCCTCGGATTTAAAGATGGAAATATAAATGACTTCCGTAACAGGGAGTAAAGCAGCGTCGATAAATTTAAAAACCGAGATCGATCACCGTTCTCAATTTGCTATTCGCGACTTATTTACTAACGCACGAAGCAGCGCTGAGAAAACTTTTAAATGTGAAGTTTTATTTCTAAAGGTAGAGAAAAAAAAATTTTTCTGATACTCAATTTTCATACAAGCAAAGTTGGTTTTGGTATAATTTCCAAAGGACCAGGATATTTCGCAAAAAATGTAACTCAATTGGAATAATCTAGTGGGAAAATGTGTTTTTAACTCAAATATTTTTTTTAGCTTCAGTCCTACAGCAAACACATGCTGTCGCTTGTGATCATATTTGAAAAAGGGATAACAAAACCCAAGTGCGGTCACTAGTTTTGACCAGTTCTCACTCTCATGTCTTTAACCATGCATTACCTCTGCCTTGATGTTACATCAGTTCATTCATTTCTTAAGTCTCTCGCAGTCTGCTTCTGTAGCAGTAATATCAATCTCATAAATATTCAAGGTTCAAAATTGATTAGATGTTCCCCCTCCTTTTCAATCATTCAGATTTTTGCGATTTGACCTCTTGGTTATACGATCTCCATAAATTCTTCCCTCATAATTAAATCAAATTCAAGTTCCCTCCCTCGCCTACTGCTGACCTTGCTCCCTCGCTTCATATTCATAAATCACCACGACTCCTCTCAAATCATTTCTCCTTCGATTTCACCTAAATAAGGACTTTCCTAACCATCGCTGTCAAATTCATCTCAAGAATTTTATACCTACCCTGAAACGAATAAGTTTTCTCGGGACGCAGCGCAATGGGCACGGGAAGGCTTTAATTTATTCCAAAACCGAATCTTCAAATTTTCTTGAACAGAATAGAAAAGGACGGCCAGGAAAAATACAGGATGTAAGTGAACATCGGAGAATGGAATCTTGATAATTTTTTTTCACTCTTGAAAAGAAAGGAAATAAAAATAAGTCAAAAGAGGAAATATCAGGGAGACAAATAACATTGGAAAATTTATTTCCAGATGAATAACTGCGATAATATATGTACGGCCACGAAATGAAAAGGAATGGAATGACTTGAAAAATGCGACACATGAATAAGGCAAGACAACATCTTTCCTTCTCCGTTTCTTTAAGAGATTTGAGCTCTCTTTCTCCCTCGAAGTTCATAAACTAGAGACCCTGAGACACTCCACACCGGAGAGTAGGAAGTAAAGAGGATGAGGGATTGTTTCTCATTCGTGAACGAAAGATGGGTGCCAACTATACTTTACATATTTTAAATAAGACACCTGTGGCAAATGCACATGAATGCGCGTGTTAACGTTTGATTAGCTTATGTCTCGTGAATGTGAGAATATTTATGTGTGTGACTTAGAATTTTTAGATGACATGCGAAGAAACGAACGCGAGTCCAAAATGTAATTCCCCTGAATTATAACCTCTTCTTGCGCACGTGGCAAAAATACCGTTCGTCTACAAGTTAAAACTCCACGGAACCATCATAGAGACTGTCGATTTAAGTGATAATTTAAAGAAAAACGGATGGAAAAAAGTGCCCAGGCAACCTCCATTAATAGCTACGCTGAATGCATTAGAGTGAGCTTTCGGGACCCAGATGGCTGTTGAGTTGGTCTCCTTGGACAACGCCAGGGGTCATAATTAAATCCGTCGCCGTGGGAGCAGGAGGTGGGGGGAGGGGCAATAATTGTAGGTTTTATGGGATTTTCGTCACAGCGTGTCAGGTGACTCCCACTTTCGCTCAATTACACAAAGGCGTAAATCCTTGGGGGGGGGGGGGGAAATGGGAGGTTTAATGAAATTCAAACTGAAATTCAGGGAACTGCACCAGACTTCCGTGAAATGCGATGAGAAAGGCCGGCGGCGTCAAAAGACACCGTTAAATACAGAATAAATGCGGGCAGGAGAAGTCTGGAGACATCCCGGCGGCAAACAAATTAATAATAACATATTTTGCCACGATCTCAGACTATTAACAAATATATCGTCACTCTCTTTGTCATAAATAAAATATGTATATATATATATAATAAAATATATATATTTATAATAATATATATATATATATATATATATATATATATATATGTGCGTGTGTTTAATAGGTCGCGGTAGTCTAGGGGATAGAGCGTTCGACTACTGATTTGATTCCCAGGCAAGTCTCTGGGCACCTGAAGCTGCACCCAAGCTATGTGATTTTTCGGGTTCAAGATCTTCCTGGGCACCCATAACCGGCACGGAAAGGAACTAGCCCCCCCTGCCCTGATGTGTGAATTGCACACGCCGTCGGGCTTACTACTATGTGAACTCTGCCATCCCCTGCCAAACCGAACTTCGGGTTGATTACTATGTTTAATATATATATATATATATGTATGTATTTCTGCACTGAACCCGAGGTGGTGAAAAGTTAGCGCCATCGTAACGCCGCCATTGACGCTTCCATTTTCGTCACACCAATCATCATTCCTGAGCATATACGTGCCCATATCTAGCAGCAGAAGGAAAAGGAGGGTCCAAAGAGATTTAAAGCACCCCCAAATAAGCGGAAACCGGGCCACTCTCGCATTAATTCAAGGTTCCCTTGTTTACTTTTAAGAGCCGTTTGAAAATTTATCCTTCTTGCGTGGCACAGAACAGAAGGAGAGGCTTTGATAAGTCAGAAAGACTTGCGACAAACTGCTGGGCTCAAAAAATATTCTTTCCGGCGAAAATAAAAGCCTCATGTCCACCGCGCCCTCGACGGTGCGGTTGAGGAGGCCAGTGTACGAGTGCGTGGGTAATGCGGGGAAACGGAAATTATAGGAAAGGATGGCTGGAGAAGGGAGGCCTGAGAGAATTTAGGGATAATTTCCTCGGTTTCTTCGATCCCATGATGGGAGCTAGACGGGAGGATATATATGGAGAACCAGGAGAAAGAAAGAGGTAAAAAGATTAAGTGAGGGAATTGAAGGAGGGGAGGTAAAAAGAAGTTGATCTAAAATCACCCACTCAATGCTGGTCTAATCGCTGACCAAATTCTGGAGTGGAGGATTGCTCCTTAAAGGGAGATATGGGACAAGATAAAGGATTGGGTTTTCATTTCATCCGGTCGTTGCATCATTCAAACCAGTGTGTGGTCCATTTCGGTGAAGAAAAGAAAATAAGAATGGAGATGCAGAGAGATCTATCGCAGGTAGCAAGGAAAAAAAGGAAGTACAACGGAGAACAGAAAAGTAGTGAATGTCCCGATTGGGACCTCCTCATTATCAAATGATGATGTATCGTTCATTGTCATCATTGCTTGCTGAAAATCTATTTTTATTTACCATTGATATCGGAATTTACAATTGAAAAAAAGTGAATCAAGGCTTTCGGTGGAGGTGTTCATGACAATTATGTTTTTTAGGAAAAACTAGTAAATAACGATGTTTCTCCTCTATTTGGGGAAATAATGAACTTCTTAAATATTTTCCTGAAACACATTATCAATTATTATTATTGGTTAATGTATGGTCTTCTTCATTGATGAAAAATATTCTGAAAAACTGTAGGCTAACAATTATTTACAAATTATTAGTAAACGAAAAGGGAAAAAGGGAAGGGCGGATAGGTGAAATTCTTATACACATATTTACATTTTAATGCTGACGTGTTTTGACTTCATTACAAACTCGTAAGTCCAAGCCTTAATTGCATGATATCTTCTTATATATTTCGAAATTTCCCATTCTTTAGATACTATTTCGTCATGTTTAGTGAGATGTTTTTAGGTAGAGTGGAAAGCATAATTATTATGAAATCAAAATAAAATTATGAAAATGATGAGTTTCCTTAAAGTTTTGTCATTTTCAATTCAAAACAACCGTCAGATATCACATACGATATCATAAGTGAGTTTTCAACATATAATTCAAGGTATCACCAGTGAGGAAATCCTTCGCGATGAATGATTCAAAGTGGATTACAATACTGTATACGTATTATTAATCAACCTTGGACCAAAGTAAAATATAATTTTTCTAGTCAGTTGGTTCAAATTGGATGGGAGTTATAATTGATTCACGGTACGTATTCGTTTGAGGCATTCAAGAATGTGTTCGACTGAAAGTGGGGATCTTTGGTTAAGTTCTTCGTGACTCAGGCGGAATGAAGCATTATTAAAAATAAACTACTACATGGATAAATACGAATCGTTTGAGTTTAATGCTGAATCTGGGGCTATTAAATTAAATCTGAGGCTATCATCGCATTATATGCGGTGAGCGAGACCACAAAGAGAAGTTAAAGGAACTTGACTGCTGAGCACATGCATGAGGTTAGGAGAGATAGACAGAGAGAGGAGGGAGAGAGCGATGGAGGGTCGGTCAGAGAGAGAGGGGCGTACATTTGGGAACCAGATTGATTGAGCACGAGGTAGCGAGGGTGCGAGCGCGGGTAGGAGGAAGTGCCGCGGCATGTGTCCACAGACGAGACCGAGCGTGCTGATGGCACGGTAGGGCGACACCGTGGCGCCAACCGGCGGCGGGACGAGGAAGGGGGTTGGTGGGGCATGGGATGGCGGTGAGGCATCTTCGCTCTGCGAATGGTCTGAGGCGGGAAGCGAGAGAGAACTGATGTTGTGAGGAGTGGACGGAGATAGTGAGGAGATGCGGGGTAGGGAGATGTGGGGGCAAAACATTTTAGGAAAGGCAGGGTGACTTCGCGGGAGAGGAGAGAGCGGGGGAGGGCCGGATGGAATAGTGGCAGTCGGAAATAAACCTGGGGTTTTGGTCAAATCATCCCAAAAATGGCGGCCTGTTGGTCCGATTGAGTAAATGGCCCGCGGCCGACCGCAGCAGGTCCCCGCATCCAAATCCAGTGGTCTCTCAACATTTGACACCTAATGGCTACCTCAGAATATTATTCACCAATTAAAAGAGTCCAGGCGGAATGAAGCAAAAAAATATTTTTCGCCGTGATATGTTTTCGCTAATGCTTGCCTGATAACCTCACAGAAATGGCATGGTCACCCTCATTTTATATGAATCTGACCGCTTACATGATGGATTACGGGGATCGAGATGGTGCGGGGGCTAACGTACTGGCTTCCCACCCTGAGGGCGCGAGTTCAAATCCCGGCGGTGTTGAATATTTTTCAGAGGTATCTCGATCCCTACTTGAGGTGCTTTGTGGAGGGCACTTTGAGTGAGTACGCCGTCCGTCGGATGGGACGTTAAACTGCGGACCCCTTGGCGCCTTTCGTAAAGAGCAGGCTAATGCCGACGCCGGGTTTCTCTCCACCCTTCATCCTTTCCTGTCCATCCCCTATGGCACAAATGACCTTAGCTGTCGGTCGCCTCCCCTTAAAACTACTACTACTATGATGGATTACATATGACCATTATATTACACATATATGTACGTTACCATCGCTCAGCATCTTCAAATTACCAATATGCAACTGCATCCGCAAACTTATTCCAAAAAGTCACCGTTGCGCAAATTGTGTGGCGTTTGGAATATTCCTGCAGGAATATGTCGTAGCTATCATACAAGTTATTGTAGACAGGATGGCATAATTTAGTGGAGGAAACGTAAATGAAATCTATGTAACTAATCATACATTTGAATTACAAATTTCAAGGTAAATATTATAATTAATACTGTCAGAGGGAAGTTGAAGACTAATATAGGGGAGAAAGTTGGGAAAACAAGGAAAGTGTAGGAATAGGATTGGGATGTTGGACGGGATGAAGGGAGGATGGAAGTACTCAGAGATGAAGAGGACCAGATGTAGAGTAGGCTGCTGGATTGTGTTTTATTATGAGATATTTATTTGGTAGTTGCGTCCATCCAAAATCTACCTTGACCGGTAGATTACCTAACATTTTGTAATTTATGCTCCCAAATAATTTTCAACATTTTAAAATTTAAAAAAAAATTTTTGCTGGTCATTTGACGGGCGGTCTTTGCTTAGTCATATCAGTGGATTTATTCGAAATCTTTCCATTGAATCGATTATTGCAGAAGATTCTAATTTTACTTTATACATCCGCCAACTCACAACGGTTTACCTCTTTCAAAAGAACATTGAGGATACTGGGCAAGATGTGAACGGTGTAAATGTGTAAATTTGCTCTTATTTGCGTGAATGACCGCTGGAAAACGCAATTATTCTAATTCTTCGCGTAGGATTAACCTCTGGTTAGAGTTTGCAGTTCATCCGAGATACACAGTGTATATAGGGAGACACCTAAAGTATGAAATGGGGATGAAAAGCTAGAGAATTAAAAGAGAGGATGAAGAATTGAACGCTTCGGGGTGGTTGGGAGTCCGGTGAGGGGTATGAGGATGAATTTGGGGAGCGAGAAAGGAAGAGAGTAAGTGTTGTACCGGGTCGTGAACTGCTATCACCCGGAGCGCAAGCATCTGACGAATTGGACAATCTCTATCTTCGTCTGCGTGGCATCGAGCGCGCGGAGGGAGGCCCAAAGCACCTGCCCCCTCCTGCATGATGAGAGTTGGAACGCTTTTTTACGAGCTCCACCTTGACAGGGTTTCATTACCGGCTCTGAACCTCTCCCAGAAGATGAATTCCAGCCAAGAGGTCTTACTCACATTTTATTACAAATCAAGGTCTCAGTGGGATATTTGATTTTATGTTCATTTATAAAAAGTTATTTTCTCTTTGCGGGAACCACTGGTGGCACAGGGGTCAATTGGGATCCTTCAAACAGACGCGTGGTCATGAGGAGTGCGAAGGGCACGATCGTTTCCTTTTTCGGATTCCCTCAATGGCTCTCCGGAATTAGTCAGGTATTTGAAAGTGAGAGAAAACAAAGTTAATTTTTTTGTGAAACACGTTCAACAACTATTTGCAACCGAATAATTGTTTTTTCACGTGAAAGTTTGGAATTTTGGTCAAATTTTGGGGTTAGGAGGTAACTTGAACCTTGAAGGTATACAAAGCACGAAAATTTCCTCTCTTCCTCGAATGATTCTTGGCTATACCTCCCCCATATGGACCTTGGCTATCCCAGATTTGTTAACACAATACCGTTGGAACATACGAATCTGTATACTTCATGGTCCTTATAAAATTCGGGCATAAAATACATGTAAATCGCAAAGAAATAAAATTTGAAGTAAAGAGAATATTATGAAGTATGTCATGTTTTTAGCAAAAATGAAACATATGTCACTGTCACTATATCATTGACTGTCTTATACTCATCTAAGGTTTACTATAATATTTATAGCTTGACTTATTTGTACCCGGTTTGATCACTCAAATTTAAATCTTCAATATATAAGATTACAAGGCAGAGGGGGGATACAGAATTAAAACTCCTTAAATTAAATTTTGAAGTGTCAGAAGAGATGACGTGAATGACATACTCGTATCAAACACGCGATCTTTTGCCCCTCTTAATTTTAATTAATTAGTAAAATATCAATTTATAAAGTAAAAGACAATAAATGAAACTTTTTACATTAGCCATGCATACAAGTATAAACAATCACGACGTTTTTCTGAGGCTTTTTCTTCTTAAAACTCTTTGCTGAATTAAAATGGACTTGACGCATTCTTATAATGATTTTATCATCAATTTAAAAATTCAATCTATTGGCTTTCATATTTTAAATTCATTGAAGCTTATATTAAGGATAATTGATGTACTATGGGTGATGTATCGAAGTGAGCAGAAGACATTTGGTAGCTGACCAGAGGGCCCCGCGTCAATTTGGACAAATCCATCTAAAATCTAAGCAATGTGATTTCCTGGTTAAAAAAATCTCCATTTGGGAACCCAATAATGACACAAGTAAAGAAAATGGCTCTCTTACTCTCAATATGAGAATTTAAAAGAAACCTTAAAACTCAGGGTAAACTCTATCCTCACCTATCAAAACCAAACTCTGGATTGCATACTGAGGAATGCGGATGGGATGGAATGGAGAAAACAGATGGAACGTAACCTTCACTTTAAATTTTTTTCCCGTGCAAGTTTAAATTTACGCGCTCTTACTGGCCAGAATCCAAGTAAATTTCTTCGCATGAGAGACGTAAACATTCCAAGGAAAGTTCCCTAAGACAAACTTTTCACTCATTCTAAGCTCTTAACAGCTCGACACCGCTAAAAACATCTGTGGACGCGCTCTCATTCGCTTTGTTCCAAGCGTGTCCCGAAATGCCTATAATAGGAAGTCGAATGTATGCACTCAGATGCCTTACAGCGCTTTAGAAATTTTGGTCATCACTTTTCAAATATGATGATGAGTCTTATGAATATTTCAAACGAGAAAGCAAAGTCAAGGAACAAGGTCTAAGCGAGTGGGGAAAGGGGAAAGGATGGGGAGGGGGGAAATGGGGTGAGAGGGAGGAATAGGAGGAAAAATTTCACCTCACGAAATGCAGTGGAATCGCCTCTTCCTTCGTTCGCCGTGCACGTGTTGTGAGATTAGCTATGCAAATTTCCGTCGCCTGGTGGCGGCGGTGTCCACGCCTAACCAGAAGGGGAACGCGGCCGGCGAGAGAATCACTTTTGGGCGTCAAGGGATCGGGTTGAACGTGGAACCCAGGCGTCAAAAACGTCAAGACGTCTCCAAAAGACGGATGGATGGACAAGGGATGCGCGCGAGGATTCAGCGGTCGACGGCCGGAGGAAGCTCCGGGTTAAGACTCCTAATGGTAAACGCAATAACCTGGAAAGCGGAAGTTCACGATCGGGGAGAAGAAAGTCAACTCGCAAACACAATATCCGTGGGAAAGTGTTCCGGTCGCAGGGAGCTTTACTCTGTCATGTTTCACGAAAGGAGAAAACCGTCTACTTTTTATGAAAAATGCGTTCTGCATTCTTTAGCCAAAAGACCAAAATATAAATCTTTGATACTTCCAAATCTCACTTTTTTTAGGAAAAATTTTAATTTCTTAGGAACATAATCATATTAAAACACTAGAAAGGTTTTTAATATATATATATATATATATATATATATATATATATAGTGCAAAATATTTATTAAACAAGTACACATTTAATTTTACACGAAGAGGTACTGTGGAAAATTCATAAATGCAGGTTGATGGAAATTAAATTTTAGCCCGAATCTCTTCAGGATAACATCCCGACTAGGTCGCATGAGTGAGGTTTCATTAAGGATCGGGTTTTACATGTCACTTCTTAATAGGTAGAACACGGAACAGTTATATTATTCCATTGACCTTCCAAACTCCGCAACGTCTTTCGAAAAAGAGACATGTCTTTCACTAATGTGATTCACGGCGTGGGATTATTGACTTCAAATCGATTGGCCAGGTATGTATTGGTTCCTTTTAGCCTTCCAATTGATAGGGGAAGACTAAATAAAAAAGGGAGTAAATAATCTGTTGTAATGTTGTTAATTTTTATCACGGTATCATTAAGTTTCGATAATACATTAAGACTATCAGTAAGTACTCGTATTAAGACTATTGAACTAATACTATGAAACGTCTTTAAAACGAAAACGGAGACCTACGTGAGTGGCATCAGAGGATATTCTCTGCGCAAGGAAAACTACTGGACGCGAACGCCGAAGGGGGGATTCAGACGCAACGACATGGGAGGATAATGCGAGAATATTTGGAGAGCGGATAGGCATTGTTAGCAGGAGTGCATTTGCTGCACGCGGCTCTGCAATTGCATGCATGCATGCGTGCTCGGTACACGCAGCAAGCCCCCCCCCCTCCCTTACGAGAGGGCGATGAAAGCTGAAAGGGAAGGCTCAGACGCACACCACTCAGTCGGAACCATACGCGCCGGACATTTCTCCCCGTCCCTTCCACTAGCCTAATAAGCCGCGCAGACGGGAGAAAAATGAGTCACAGCGGGAACCCCGATGCGAATCCAGCCGGACATACGCGGGGACAGGTAGACGACGAAACGAGGGGAAAGAGAAATAGATACCCCTCCTCGAACAACCCCCTTAGCCTCACTCGCGCTACCCGTATAGAGATGGATGGCACCAAACGGCATTAATTGAGAGAGAAGCGTACGGTGTTCAAGGGGAGGAGGGTAAGAGGGAGAACGTGAGAGAGACATAGATAGATAGATAGAGAGAGAGAGGGAGGGGGGACGATCTGACGCGAGAGACGTCAATTTCAGGCTTTGCTTACGCGATCGGATGGGATAGGAAAATACTCTCGGCGCGTACAATGGTTATTATCTCCTCTCTCAACCCCCCAACGCACTCGCTTCACTTTTTTATTCACACCCACACGTCCATCTGGCTCGCCTTCCCTCCGAGGGCAATCACTTTTTTTTCAATCCGAATGTGCCTGCCACGATACACACCCTTCTCTCTCCCCCAGAAACTTACTTACCCCCGACTCCCACGCACGCCCCATCTTCGACCACCCCACGAACGACCCTGTCCACGACCCCTTTGCCTTTCTCGGGGGTCCCGGGATTGACCGAGAGAACGCCGCCGCCGCTCCCCACGCCCAATCAATTACAGGTGCGTGCACGCGGTGGGGATGCGGTGACCCCAGAGGTGGAGAAGCCGGTCTTCTCTCCGACCACCCCCGTTCCCCCCTGTTCGATCAGGGTTGGCCGACCAGGGTGGTAGAGGGTCGGCAGGGAAAAAATAAGGACCCCGGGGGAGGGGCGAGGGTGATGTTGAAAGGGTAGGGAGTGTTTGGGACATGGGAAAGGGTTGATTTGGGTGGGTGGGGGAGGCAAAATGAAGAGGTGAAAGGTAGAGGAGCCAAAGGAGAGAGTGCGGGTGGGAGGAATGGATTTTTCGAGTTCAGATCGTTCTTGAGTAATGGGGGAAGGGGGTTAGGAGGGAAGAGGGGACGAATACGCCGCCGCTTCTATCTCCGGAACATCTTTCGAAATGCGTTGTTTCTTTCTCTTATATAATTCACGGCGCGGGATAATTTCCTTCAAATCGAATGGCCCCGGGGGAGAGGGACCGGAGAAATGCGCCGGTGATACGATCAGAGGAGGAAGAAAAGGCATTGATTGCCGTCAGGCGAGGAGAAGGGGGGAGTTATTATTCCACCTTCCCAAGACGATTCTCCTGGTGTCGATTTATTGGTTAACTGAAGGAGGTATTATAGATCCATTAATACGGCGAGACAAGGGAGAAAAACAAGTACCATGATTTATTGAAAACCGATGGAATGAGTCTTAGGGCTACTAAGCGTCTTTTCTCTGGGAACTACGGGATGTTTGGTTAAACAAAGAAGAATAATTATTCTTAGCAATTGAATCTCTTCAAAGAGGAACATACAATTGAATATATAATTATGAAACCATGATCGAAGAGCAACTGATGGGGTTGATATTTTTACAGACGAAATCGAGGAAAAATGTCAACAAAGAAAATCCATGAGGAAGTAAGTTAGCAATACTTAATGAATCATATTTTAATTTATTCATGCCCTTATTAGGTGTGTGATTCGATAGCATATTTCATAGTCAAATTATTGTCACGCGGAGTTCATTTGAAAAAGAAGATAGAAAAAGATTGCGGATAAAGGTTCTTAAACTCGTACTGCATTGATAACTAAGTGAAGGGGAGAGCAGTTGACCCATGGCCAAGCAAACCCAATCGCCGTCAAACGAAAGTATGCTTCACGTTTATACATGCCCATTGAAATCCCTTCTTACATGAGAATGGGAGATGAAGACAAGAAATATATAGTGGAGAGGCATCGGAGAATAAATGCTATGGAGTGAGAAATGATTCAATGAAAGAAGGAGAGAGCTCAGATATGTCGAAAAGTGAATTCGACTGAGCCGCAGATACACAACACACCTGGAGGAGACGAACTCCGCAGAGAAATAATAATGGTGACTGGAGAGAAAGCTGAAGTTTACTTTCTGGAAATAATTAAATACAGTAATGAGAATGGAGGGTTGACGGAGAACTTGATGAATACCGTAATGCTTGGGATGCGGAAGAAAACAAGAACCATCTCAGCACCTTGAATCTAGCTTAATGTATTTGACTGTGAAGCACAGAACCTTGAGTCTGATTTTACAGCGTCCACAATACGTACAAACACATGCTCAGCTAATATCAGATGACAAAAATGAGGACACACTGTTGGTAAACCAAATTGGATATCGGAAAAGAAGGCCACATTCTCCCTAAGAATATTGGTAGAAAAATTACTCATGCAGAGAAACTTTTGTCAGTGGCATTCGTGCACTTTAAGAAGGCCTTTAACCAATTCTAATGGAAAAACAGTGTTCAAATTTCAAGGAAAAATTAAAATCGAATACATTAACAGAATAATACTCGTAATAAACCTATCTGAAAGGGACCATGTTGCCACAGAGGAAATGGAATACGGATGATGAAGGCTAGCTCAACCAATTTGGGGCGTAGAAAAGGGCGCAGCTTCTAGTCGGTAATAGTCATCTTATATGTAGAAGAGGGAATACAAAAAACACAACGTATAAGCATTAAGGGGAACTGGGAAGGAATTTAAAATCTGCGTTTCACAAATGACATCACAGTTATTGCAGAAAATTGTGAAAAAATCCTACGATCATGAACGCAATTGATAAAACACTTTAAGAAATTAACACGATAATTAAGAGTTATAAAAGCAAAATATCCCGGTACGAAGATGATAAAACCGATTACAGATGTTACGCTACAGTGTGAATTTAGTATTTAGTATAATGGGAGATTCACCAGGAAGCTACATATACCAATAACTTAATAGGGCAGAATAGCTCAGGAAGGATAAGAAGGAGAGTACAATGAAGTGGCAGCTACTAGGTTCAAAGAATATATGGTTAAAATAGAAGTTAAAATATTCTCGTGGATTTCAGCACTATGTGGATCGGAGACATAGGTCATTGAAATAGCATAAATAAGAGAGCTTTCGGAACTTGATTGAGGAGATGCATTAGGAAAACCAAATGAACAATTAATATGAGAAATGAAGGAGAAGAGAGAAAAATTGAAGAAAAAAATCAACATAGAGAGCACTGTACGGAAGATAAATTGGAAAAACCCTGAGAACTGGAGGATTTGCTGTTAACATAATGGAAGGGACGATACCGCGAGGACGACCAAGGGAATAGACAAATTTGTAGACGTATTGTAGACCTATTCCAGAGAGATATGAATGAGATGAGTTCTGAGGGTATAAGAGAATTCAAATTGATCAGAGAGAAATTTAGAGCTAGAGCCAAACAATGTTCAAATTGAAATAAAAAAGAATAAATGTAAATGTCCACCCATATAATGAACGAATAGGATAAACGAACAAAGAAACATATGTCCAACCTTGCCTTAAAATGTTCTTCCCGATTCCCTAACCGTATGAGCAACTTACCAGGAAGTTTTGGCACACGTCATTATTTCACGCAGTAATCGGCAATCCAAATCTTTCTTTTAATCAAGCACGACCGACATAATCGAGTTTCGTGAACGTGAGGAAGATGGATCAGGAGAGAAAAAGGGCGGAGCTTCGCGAGGAAAAAGTGGAGACAATATTACTCGTAGGGTATGAGATTGCGAAACGTCTTGCTTTACTTCCTTGAAGTGATTAATTATGAACGTCACAGCTGTAAGACTTTTACACCAACGGTTTGATGCCCCTTGGGAAACGTTAGCATGAAATATGAATTAAAGGCGAGATGAGAGGAAGTGCTTAGAAACCACTTATTGTTGCGGGCTGGAGGAAATCATTGGTAAGAGGTAGAGAAGATGTAATGAGTTTTTAATCGGATGAAAAATGTCCAATGAAACTGAAAATCAGGAAGTAGTTCTCCTCCGGTAATGGGGGAAAGGAGAATTTCTGAACAAACGTGAGGAGTTAAACGATATATTCCTCGATAAGACACTTCGTTGATAGTTTGCTGTCTCCCAAAGAGTTTGAATCCCGAATCAATATATTTAATGAGTGTTGGAGGCTGCAAATAATGTTACCTGAGAGGGATAGGTGGGGGATTGTGTGGAAGTAACTGCACACTACGTGGAAAGAAAAATGTTTATCATATGGAGGGAATCAAGAGAGACATACATAGGAAACTAACTTGGTGTCATTGCTAGCCAAGTTTCCCTGAAATCAGTTTCTTTTTACTTCTGGCAGTTTGGCGCTATACAATGAGTACCTCGCATCACGTTGAATACGTGTGTAACGACTAATTTCACAATGTTTTCACTTTTCTTTTTAAGATGCTGGATGTGTAGCCGGGTCGGTCCCGCTGAAGTTATGAATTCGTGATGGATCGTTTAATTGATTTAATAGTGGGAAAGGCGGAAGAATGGTACGTAACTCTATTCTGAACGAAGTAAGAGGAATCGGTGAGAGCCGTCTCTAAGGCCCCTCGTATAGATAAGCGGGTTACTCACCATAGGTGTTAGCATGCGATAGTATTATGAAAAGATGTTGCAACAACAGTTATAGAAATCAACGTTTTGAGGCAATGAGAAAATGGTTTGCCTAATATTTACGATACCTTATTAGTCTGTTTACGAATTCGTAGTATTTACGGAAATTGTGTTTAGAATTGATCAAAGGCAATCTTATGAGAATATCCTCAGGATCATTGCAAATACGTATTTAACAAATTCCCGAAGAAATTTCAAAACATAGCGAGGTGCAGAACTCCTTGACTCATTTCATTTCGCAGTTTTCGAGCGTAAGCGTGATAAACATAGGGGAATGAAAACTATGCTGTAAACGAGGATGACATTGATTCTTAGTCGAGATATCGATTGGAAGGAAAAATACTTCATACCTGTATACACGGGTAAGTTTTGGACTCATGACACTGGTCAGCAAATACGATAATTTTGACGAGTTTCGCCTAGTTCATATTTTATTTTCTACCCTACTCTTCGCAGCTTGTCGTCTTTCGTGGTCAGACGTGGTAAATTGGTAGCAATTACCATACATAAACACCTTGGAACGCAGACCAGTGCCCACGCGTTCTAACCAGGAGATGCGTATGCGAGGCTTCTTTTACTCCCATGGGAAAGTTCGAAACAACACCTCAAGAGAATTGCCTTTCGAGGAAACTATCAAACTGCCAGAGGATAAGGTAACTTTTGCCCTCATCGGCAGAGGGTTTCCCTGCATGACATGTAAATGAAAAGATGGGGAAATCTAATGCAGACTGAGACTGCCCTACGACAGACGTGGGAAATAGTAGGACGAAGAAACCAAGTTTACATCAAAGATTGATTATTTCAAGGATGAGGAGGGTAAAAGCTTTTAGATACTCGTTTAAAAGGAAGAAGTCGTGACCCTTCAGCATATTGCATTGTCGTGACGCCCCACCTTGTGAGATTCCCTTTTGTTGTCTGTATCGTGGAGTTTAAAGCAGTTCTACCACGTGGCTCAATGAAATGCATACATATATGTAGAGATTATCTACGTCTGCATAACACACTGGAAACCACTGCAAAGGCGCGTAGTGTAGAATTTTAGGGTACTAATAATTAAGAAAGGTAAGATAAACAAATAATTTTCAATAAAGAATAATAACTCTTTCTTTTTACACCCACCCCTTGAATCATTCTCCAAATTTTTATATCATTTCCCAATTTTTTACCATTGAATGCATTACACTCATTTCACCTATTTTCTGATTCTTGAAGATATATTGGAAACTCATTTTTAATAGGTCCTTCATATTGCCTCAGCAGGTTTTACTAATGTTTCTACGAAAGTGTTTCTTCGTGTTAATCGAGAGGAAAAAGTCACGTTGGGCTACGCCTGGACTATGAGGAGGTTGAGGAACACAATTCACATTGATTTTCGCGATATATTCAGCATTAACTTTTGCAATGTGGGATGTGGATTATAGGGCTGCAAAACCCTCGAGAAACAGTCTTTTGTGATTGATATGGCCATGGAGAATATGTATCACGCACATTACTATAGCACGTTCCATTTACAGTTGTGTGTGCTCGCACGGCATACTAATACACCATTCCTAAAATATCGAAAAATGACACAAGGAAAGCTTTCCTAACAGAAACCATAATTTTGATTATTTTTTGTTGATGATTGGGGCCATGGATTTCTACAAAGAGCTTTGTTGTTTGTTCTCAGGATTAAAATTTTGTACGCAGGTATCATCCGCAGTGAAAAACTTCAAAAGTCATTCCTCATTTTCCTTTACTATGAACATTCAACTGCCAATCAATCTTCACGCTAACGTTCTATTGATCGTGCCTCAGCAGTCTCAGAATCCACAGTGCTCGAACACATCTCAAATGGATTTTCCTGAAACCAATGTGTAAGATAGCACCCGATGAAATGTTCGATCTTCCTGATACTCGTAGTACTCTTGGACGAGTTTCTCTCACAGTGGCAGCAGTGGTGTTAATGCTTGCTTGAGTGAGAGCACTGAATTGATGTGTGGATCCTCCTCCCTTAGACATCGATCGTCTCCCCTTGTTTAAACACTATAAATCGCCTTATGGCTGCGGTAAAGGGAAGAACAGACCCTCCATTAGCCTCCTGAATAATTAAATAAAGCTCGGCAGGTACTTTTCTTTTTCAGGCGAAAGCAATATTTTCAATGCAACATTTTACTCTTAGCTCGTTAGCTCCATCGTTACCGTAGTCGAATTAAACATGTTTCAAACTGCAACGGTTGTGGCTAACGCAATACTGAAGTTAAATCAATGACACTTGTCATGGAACAATATGTTTCCTTTAACTCTAGATGCCATCTACACCAATACTAATTCTAGTATTAATACTAATACAACGTAGTAGTACTAGTAATAGTGGCTACTACACCTATAACAGCACACCTAATCAGACAAATTTCCTAGGGAATGCCTTCGTTACATTAATGCGTGAAGACGTGATAAACGCCAATAACCCCAATATCAAGGCTGTACTATCTTTAGCTAAGGATTAATGAGAAAAATAAATTTTAAAAAATCAATGAATTTTGATAATATCATTCGAAAAATTGTAGAAGGATAAAATCAACCTTAGATCCACGGATAAATCTGCAGTTATGGCCACTTTGAAGAGGTACTTACCTTCCATCCCCTTCGGGATGAAGTAGGACCAGGTGGCGGGTGGAAATAAAGGGAATCGGTGGTAGCGGACGGGAGAGGGAGGTAAGAGTCGGCACCGTCAGGCACAACGATCGCTGCGACACGCTCCTGGCAGTCAGGGGGAACCCCCGCCCCCTCACCAACTCCTTTCCCCCCGAAATGGAGAATTTCATGATGCGATTCAAACCCTTCTTTTCAATCTCTCACACACGACTATGAATTCGTTCGCAGGGGTTCGATGGGGTCGCTCGGTTCACATCCAATTTCATAATCCGTTGTCTTTCAATAAAGGAATGACTTCTTTCATTTCAAGGCTACCAATGCATTTTGCGTCATCAATTTTCGAAATTCCTGCTATAATCAGGACATATATTTACGGAGATATCAGAAGAACGACGGTAACTATATAACCGTGAGTTCCCTTTGATCCATTCCTCCGATATATATATATATATATATATATATATATATATATATATATATATATATTTATTTATTTATGTATTTATTTATTTGTCGCCAGGATAATTTATGAAAATAAACCTGCGCTCATAACATCGTTTGGGTGCACCTATAAACTCAAACTCATCATCATCATCGTTAGACAATTCCTGCTACATCATAAAATGCGTTGATTAATTTAGGTTTATGAACCCTTAGGCTTTTGTGAAATTATTTGTCGTTATCCGGCGTTCTCTATGATTTAGAGAATTTTCGGGAAAAATATATCGGAAAAGCCATTTTCATGCGTCAAATACAATATATATTCTCCTTTTGCTGCGGTTATTCTACTCATTAGTATAGGAGTGCCCGGAGTCATGAGAAAGAATTTCCGCATGAACGAAAAAATCTCTAAGCAACAGAGATAAAAACTATTAAGTGAGGTTGGTTAGTATTTGGTGACCGAAAAGGATGAGAAAATTAGCGGTGAAGCCGATAAAACAGCGCTGGGAAAGCCTTTCACTGACAACATTCAAATTCCTCACGTAGTTTTAACCCCCTTTGCGACGATTAGGCACGAACTCTTACGAACCCAAAAAAAAAATAATAATAAACCTTCGGTTGTTTGGGTTGTCCCTCTCTCTCTATCTCTCTCTCTATCTCCCCCCCCCTCCCAGCCAGTCGAAAATAAAAGTAACCTGGGCCTCGGTGGGGTCGGTCCTCTTCGTCTGGAACGAGAGACGATGGTAATTAAATTCTCCTCGGGTCCACTCGAAATCACCGTGGTGTGGGGAAAGGGGAGCAACGGGGAAGATTTCGGAAGGGTATTTTCCAAGGGGAAGGAGAGGTGGACGGAGGGGGGCGAGAGACTGAGACCAGAGTGGGGTCAGATTGTTGAGAGGTGAAAGAAATGAGGTGGGGGTTGGGAAAGAGTGATTGAGGTTGACAATAAACCAGAATACCTCAAACCCCCTCCGCAACCCCTCCATCCACAGGCTTAGCAATTCTACTCCTCTCTCCTCGAACTCCCCGCCCCCTCCCCCCCCCCTTTCCCCATTTTTGCGTACTCCGATCTCCAATTTCGACAGCACGAAAACTTCCTTCGCCCTGCATGGCTCACTCCTTCCCTCTTCATCCCCGTATCCGAATACCCTCCTCTTACTCCTCTCTCCTTCCACTCTCTCCAAGCACCTTTCATCCCCTCCTCCCCATACAAAAGGACGCCAGACGCCGAAGGCGGCTTTGCCATCGGATTCGCGTTACCCTGGCAACCTGGTCCCTTCCACGGAGGAGAATAGGAGTGAGGGGGACAAGGGGAGGGGGGAAAAATCCAATACTCTCCCACACATGCATTATTCCGCCCGAAGTTTTTTTTTCTCCCCTCTCTCTCTTTTTATCTCTTTTGTTTGCTTCGTCCTCTCCCTCGCTTGCGATACCCACACGAAACTTTTTTCTGTCTGGGGGTTCGACGTGTCTGTCGGGAATGGGTGGGGATGGGATGAGTCGATCTCCGCGCTGGAAAGGGCCTGTGCCCTTGATTAGAACTTTGAGGGCAAATCATGGATGACGAGAGTCATGAAAGGCCGCAGGAAATCAGCGGTGTGATTGCTTTAATCTTGAAGCTAAGTTCACACATCTTAGGGCTGAAACTGGCAGTCGTCCTGGGCTGTTATGCCGAACTGCGGACTGATCATACTGTATATTTCATATTTCACCAATGAGCAAGTAAATGAATTTTCGCATCGAAAATACACATTTAATGAGTCCATACTTGAATCGGAATTCTTTTTCGCTACGGCATATCAAAATTCTCACCCCTGAACCATTCACCTTTTAAATATTTGTATCTACAATGCCGCTCGCTAAACACGCGAAGGTGCATACTATAAATAGGCCTACTAAAACATTACATATTATTTGCTTTAATTCTTAGCGAGAGTGGCGAGGAACAAGATTAAATTGAATGCATCCAATTAATTCTTTCTTTGAATAAAATATTGAATGTGAATTAAAAAATGGATTTAAATGTAATTTGTTAATGAAAACATGTGTGTGGTGGTAAAGAAAATCAAACTGATGTAAATTTGATATTGAGGGTCACTTTATCCACGCTTCTATACTACATTTTTATACAATTGAGCAAATTACTTTAAAACTCGACTTTATGATTTCTCATCAATTCTAATCGTTAGTTGATGCGAACGTTAACGTAATTGTATATTGCAAACAAATACAATTTTATAAGCAAATGAAATAACTCATTAGATGTTAACATTGTAACCGTAGCGACGTCATCCGTCAAATTTTGCGCAGTTCAACGCTCGGTTTTCAGCTTAACTAGCGGTCATGAAATTAACTTTTCGCTTTAACCGGCGGTTAAATTTACCCTTGAGTTTAACACGACATAAAACCCAGCCTTTGTCTGACTCAGGTATCTACTACATATTTTGCCTAATTCAGCTGGCCTTTCACCTTATTCAGCTGTCCAACCCGAAATATTTTGAATTCCTTACAAGGCGACTATACTTTTTTTTATAACTGACGTCCCTCATCACATGCTTATATCTGATTCATTGCTTTAATTACCAGTTTGCATATACATGGATTGGATAGCATCAACTATTCGGGAAAATCAAAGCCACCCTCTACGTAGATTTTTCCCTCCTGTCAATAATTAAAATTGATCCTCTAATGGAGCTGTTTTTAAGGGAATTGCACCGCGCTCCGTGGCCCTTCATTTTAAATAATTGATGGAATCGCTCCTGGCGGCAACATTCTATCTTTTTATAGCACCAACTCTCTCACAGTCTCGGACCGATACGTAATGCTATGAAAATGCCCGGGTGAATCAGGAACGATTAAGTTTTCATGAAGAGGTTTATGT
>NW_027287190.1:0-103086 GCF_022747635.1 Hetaerina americana
CAGAAGATTGTTGTTTTTCGCAATTTTTTTAGAAATTTGGGCTCTTTTAATAACATTTACACTAGCGCTGAAGAATCTTTTATGCTCATTTCTTGTCTTTCAGGATTTATTCTGGGTTTTATTTTGTTTATTTCATGAAAATGAACAACAATACACACCATGGAAACATTTTTGTTTGATGTGTGTCGAGTGAGATTTTCACCTAGAACCCAAAGGGGGGGGTATTGGCACTTTTCATGAAAAAATGTGAAAAATTAAAAAAATTAAAATTTCTAAAAATGAAATAAATGCCTTCTATACACCTCGAACATTCACTTTAAAACAGAAGATTGTTGTTTTTCGCAATATTTTTAGAAATTTGGGCTCTTTTAGTAACACTAACACTAGCGCTGAAGCATCTTTTATGCTCATTTATTGTCTTTCAGGATTTATTCTGGGTTTTATTTTGTTTATTAAATGAAAATGAACAACCATACACACCATGGAAACATTTTTGTTTGATTTGTGTCAAGTGAGATTTTCACCTAGAACCCAAAGGGGGGGATATTGGCACTTTTCATGAAAAAATGTGAAAAATTAAAATTTCTAAAAATGAAATAAATGCCTTCTATACACCTCGAACATTCACTTTAAAACAGAAGATTGTTGTTTTTCGCAATATTTTTAGAAATTTGGGCTCTTTTAGTAACATTAACACTAGCGCTTAAGCATCTTTTATGTTCATTTATTGTCTTTCAGGATTTATTCTGGGTTTTATTTTGTTTATTTCATGAAAATGAACAACAATACACTCCATGGAAACATTTTTGTTCGATTTGTGTCGAGTGAGATTTTCAACTAGAACCCAAAGGGGAGGGTATTGGCACTTTTCATGAAAAAATGTGAAAAATTAAAATTTCTAAAAATGAAATAAATGCCTTCTATACACCTCGAACATTCACTTTAAAACAGAAAAATGTTGCTTTTCGCAATATTTTTAGAAATTTGGGCTCTTTTAGTAACATTAAGACTAGCGCTGAAGTATCTTTTATGCTCATTTATTGTCTTTCAGGATTTATTCTGGGTTTTATTTTGTTTATTTCATGAAAATGAACAACAATACACACCATGGAAACATTTTTGTTTGATTTGTTTCGAGTGAGATTTTCACCTAGTACCCAAAGGGGGGGGTATTGGCACTTTTCATGGAAAAATGTGAAAAATTAAAATTTCTTAAAATGAAATAAATGCCTTCTATACACCTCAAACATTCATTTTAAAACAGAAGATTGTGGTTTTTCGCATTATTTTTAGAAATTTGGGCTCTTTTAGTAACATTAACACTAGCGCTGAAGCATCTTTTATGCTCTTTTATTGTCTTTCAGGATTTATCCTTGGTTTTATTTTGTTTATTTCATGAAAATGAACAACAATACACACCATGGAAACATTTTTGTTTGATTTGTGTCGAGTGAGATTTTCACCTTGAACCCAAAGGGGGGGGTATTGACACTTTTCATGGAAAAATGTGAAAAATTAAAATTTCTTAAAATGAAATAAATGCCTTCTATACACGTCAAACATTCACTTTAAAACAGAAAAATGTTGTTTTTCGCAATATATTTAGAAATTTGGGTTCTTTTAGTAACATTAACACTAGCGCTGAAGAATCTTTTTGCTCATTTATTGTCTTTCAGGATTTATTCTGGGTTTTATTTTGTTTATTTCATGAAAATGAACAACAATACACACCATGGAAACATCTTGTTTGATTTTTGTCGAGTGAGATTTTCACCTAGAACCCAAAGGGGGGGGTATTGACACTTTTCATGGAAAAATGTGAAAAATTAAAATTTCTAAAAATGAAATAAATGCCTTCTATACACCTCAAACATTCACTCTAAAACAGAAAAATGTTGTTTTTCGCATATTTTTAGAAATTTGGGCTCTTTTAGTAACATTAACACTAGCGCTTAAGAATCTTTTTGCTCATTTATTGTCTTTCAGGATTTATCCTTGGTTTTATTTTGTTTATTTCATGAAAATGAACAACAATACACACCATGGAAACATTTTTGTTTGATTTGTGTCGAGTGAGATTTTCACCTAGAACCCAAGGGGGGGGTATTGGCACTTTTCATGGAAAAATTTGAAAAATTAAAATTTCTTAAAATAAAATAAATGCCTTCTATACACCTCAAACATTCACTTTAAAACAGAAAAATGTTGTTTTTCGCAATATTTTTAGAAATTTGGGCTCTTTTAGTAACATTAACACTAGCGCTGAAGCATCTTTTATGCTCATTTCTTGTCTTTCAGGATTTATTCTGGGTTTTATTTTGTTTATTTCATGAAAATGAACAACGATACAAACCATGGAAACATTTTGTTTGATTTGTGTCGAGTGAGATTTTCACCTAGAACCCAAAGGGGGGGTAATTGGCACTGTTCATGGAAAATGTGGAAAATTAAAATTTCTTAAAATGAAATAATTGCCTTCTATACACCTCAAACATTCACTTTAAAACAGAAAAATGTTGTTTTTCGCAATATTTTTAGAAATTTGGTCTCTTTCAGTAACATTAACACTAGCGCTGAAGCATCTTTTATGCTCATTTATTGTCTTTCAGGATTTATTCTGGGTTTTATTTTGTTTATTTCATGAAAATGAACAACGATACAAACCATGGAAACATTTTTGTTTGATTTGTGTCGAGGGAGATTTTCACCTAGAACCCAAAGGGGGGGGGTATTAGTACTTTTCATTGAAAAATGTGAAAAATTAAAATTTCTAAAAATGAAATAAATGCCTTCTATACACCTCGAACATTCACTTTAAAACAGAAGATTGTTGTTTTTCGCAATATTTTTAGAAATTTGGGCTCTTTTAATAACATTTACACTAGCGCTGAAGCATCTTTTATGCTTATTTCTTGTCTTTCAGGATTTATTCTGGGTTTTATTTTGTTTATTTGATGAAAATGAACATTAATACACACCATGGAAACATTTTGTTTGATTTTTTTCGAGTGAGATTTTCACCTAGAGCCCTAAGGGGGGGGGGGTAATTGACACTTTTCATGGAAAAATGTGAAAAATTAAAATTTCTAAAAATGAATTAAATGCCTTCTATATCCCTCATACATTCACTATAAAACAGAAAAATGTTGTTTTTCGCAATATTTTTAGAAATTTGGGCTCTTAAATAACTTTAACACTAGCGCTGAAGCATCTTTTATGCTCATTTATTGTCTTTCAGGATTTATTCTGGGTTTTATTTTGTTTTTTCATTAAAATTAACAACAATACACACCATGGAAAAATTTTTGTTTGATTTGTGTCGAGTGAGATTTTCACCTAGAACCCAAAGGGGGGGTAATGGCACTTTTCATGGAAAAATGTGAAAAATTAAAATTTCTTAAAATGAAATAAATGCCTTCTATACACCTCAAACATTCACTTTAAAACAGAAAAATGTTGTTTTTCGCAATATTTTTAGAAATTTGGGCTCTTTTAGTAACATTAACACTAGCGCTGAAGCATCTTTTATGCTAATTTATTGTCTTTCAGGATTTATTCTGGGTTTTATTTGGTTTATTCATGAAAATGAACAACGATACAAACCATGGAAACATTTTTGTTTGATTTGTTTCGAGTGAGATTTTCACCTAGAACCCAAAGGGGGGGTATGGGCACTTTTCATGGAAAAATGTGAAAAATTAAAATTTCTTAAAATGAAATAAATGCCTTCTATACACCTCAAACATTCACTCTAAAAATGAAAAATGTTGTTTTTTCAATATTTTTAGAAATTGGGCTCTTTTAGTAACATTAACACTAGCGCTAAAGCATCTTTTATGCTCATTTCTTGTCTTTCAGGATTTATTCTGGGTTTTACAATACACACCATGGAAAACATTTTTGTTTGATTTGTGTCGAGTGAGATTTTCACCTAGACCCAAAGGGGGGGAAATTGGCACTTTTCATGGAAAAATGTGAAAAATTAAAATTTCTAAAAATGAAATAAATGCCTTATATACACCTCAAACATTCACTCTTAAACTGAAAATTGTTGTTTTTCGCAATATTTTTTAGAAATTTTGGCTCTTATAGTAAGAATAACACTCGCGGTTAAGCGTCTTTTATGCTCATTTCTTGCCTTTCAGGATTTATTCTGGGTTTAAATTTGTTTATTTGATGAAAATGAACAACAATACACCCCATGGAAACATTTTTGTTTGATTTGTGGCGAGTGAGATTTTCACCTAGAACCCAAAGGGGGGGGTATTGGCACTTTTAATGAAAAATGTAAAAAATTAAAATTTCTAAAAATGAAATAAATGCCTTCTATACACCTCAAACATTCACTCTAAAACAGAAGATTGTTGTTTTTCGCAATATTTTTAGAAATTTTGGCTCTTTTAGTAACATTAACACTTGCGCTGAAGCATCTTTTATGCTCATTTCTTGTCTTTCAGGATTTATTCTGGTTTTATTTTGTTTATTTCATGAAAATGAACAACGATAACAAACCATGGAAACATTTTTGTTTGATTTGTGTCGAGTGAGATTTTCACCTAGAACCCAAAGGGGGGGTAATTGGCACTGTTCATGGAAAAATGTGGAAAATTAAAATTTCTTAAAATGAAATAATTGCCTTCTATACACCTCAAACATTCACTTTAAAACAGAAAAATGTTGTTTTTCGCAATATTTTTAGAAATTTGGTCTCTTTCAGTAACATTAACACTAGCGCTGAAGCATCTTTTATGCTCATTTATTGTCTTTCAGGATTTATTCTGGTTTTATTTTGTTTATTTCATGAAAATGAACAACGATACAAACCATGGAAACATTTTTGTTGATTTGTGTCGAGGGAGATTTTCACCTAGAACCCAAAGGGGGGGGGTATTAGTACTTTTCATTGAAAAATGTGAAAAATTAAAATTTCTAAAAATGAAATAAATGCCTTCTATACACCTCGAACATTCACTTTAAAACAGAAGATTGTTGTTTTTCGCAATATTTTAGAAATTTGGCTCTTTTAATAACATTTACACTAGCGCTGAAGCATCTTTTATGCTTATTTCTTGTCTTTCAGGATTTATTCTGGGTTTTATTTTGTTTATTTGATGAAAATGAACATTAATACACACCATGGAAACATTTTTGTTTGATTTTTTTCGAGTGAGATTTTCACCTAGAGCCCTAAGGGGGGGGGGTAATTGACACTTTTCATGGAAAAATGTGAAAAATTAAAATTTCTAAAAATGAATTAAATGCCTTCTATATCCCTCATACATTCACTATAAAACAGAAAAATGTTGTTTTTCGCAATATTTTTAGAAATTTGGGCTCTTAAATAACTTTAACACTAGCGCTGAAGCATCTTTTATGCTCATTTATTGTCTTTCAGGATTTATTCTGGGTTTTATTTTGTTTTTTCATTAAAATTAACAACAATACACACCATGGAAAAATTTTTGTTTGATTTGTGTCGAGTGAGATTTTCACCTAGAACCCAAAGGGGGGGGTAATGGCACTTTTCATGGAAAAATGTGAAAAATTAAAATTTCTTAAAATGAAATAAATGCCTTCTATACACCTCAAACATTCACTTTAAAACAGAAAAATGTTGTTTTCGCAATATTTTTAGAAATTTGGGCTCTTTTAGTAACATTAACACTAGCGCTGAAGCATCTTTTATGCTAATTTATTGTCTTTCAGGATTTATTCTGGGTTTTATTTGGTTTATTTCATGAAAAATGAACAACGATACAAACCATGGAAACATTTTTGTTTGATTTGTTTCGAGTGAGATTTTCACCTAGAACCCAAAGGGGGGGTATGGGCACTTTTCATGGAAAATGTGAAAAATTAAAATTTCTTAAAATGAAATAAATGCCTTCTATACACCTCAAACATTCACTCTAAAATGAAAAATGTTGTTTTTTCAATATTTTTAGAAATTTGGGCTCTTTTAGTAACATTAACACTAGCGCTAAAGCATCTTTTATGCTCATTTCTTGTCTTTCAGGATTTATTCTGGGTTTTACAATACACACCATGGAAACATTTTTGTTTGATTTGTGTCGAGTGAGATTTTCACCTAGACCCCAAAGGGGGGGAAATTGGCACTTTTCATGGAAAAATGTGAAAAATTAAAATTTCTAAAAATGAAATAAATGCCTTATATACACCTCAAACATTCACTCTTAAACTGAAAATTGTTGTTTTTCGCAATATTTTTTAGAAATTTTGGCTCTTATAGTAAGAATAACACTCGCGGTTAGCGTCTTTTATGCTCATTTCTTGCTTTCAGGATTTATTCTGGGTTTAAATTTGTTTATTTGATGAAAATGAACAACAATACACCCCATGGAAACATTTTTGTTTGATTTGTGGCGAGTGAGATTTTCACCTAGAACCCAAAGGGGGGGGGTATTGGCACTTTTAATGGAAAAATGTAAAAAATTAAAATTTCTAAAAATGAAATAAATGCCTTCTATACACCTCAAACATTCACTCTAAAACAGAAGATTGTTGTTTTTCGCAATATTTTTAGAAATTTTGGCTCTTTTAGTAACATTAACACTTGCGCTGAAGCATCTTTTATGCTCATTTCTTGTCTTTCAGGATTTATTCTGGTTTTATTTTCTTATTTGATGAAAATGAACAACAATACACACCATGGAAACATTTTTGTTTGATTTGTGTCGAGTGAGATTTTCACCTAGAACCCAAAGGGGGGGGTATTGGCACTTTTCATGGAAAAATGTGAAAAATTAAAATTTCTAAAAATAAAATAAATGCCTTCTATACACCTCGAACATTCACTTAAAACAGAAGATTGTTGTTTTTCGCAATATTTTAGAAATTTGGGCTCTTTTAGTAACATTAACACTAGCGCTGAAGCATCTTTTATGCTCATTTATTGTCTTTCAGGATTTATTTTGGGTTTTATTTTGTTTATTTCATGAAAATGAACAACAATACACACCATGGAAACATTTTTGTTGATTTGTGTCGAGTGAGATTTTCAACTAGAACCCAAAGGGGAGGGTATTGGCACTTTTCATGAAAAAATGTGAAAAATTAAAATTTCTAAAAATGAAATAAATGCCTTCTATACACCTCGAACATTCACTCTAAACAGAAGATTGTTGTTTTTCGCAATTTTTTTAGAAATTTGGGCTCTTTTAATAACATTTACACTAGCGCTGAAGAATCTTTTATGCTCATTTCTTGTCTTTCAGGATTTATTCTGGGTTTTATTTTGTTTATTTCATGAAAATGAACAACAATACCCACCATGGAAACATTTTTGTTTGATTTGTGTTGAGTGAGATTTCACCTAGAACCCAAAGGGGGGGTATTGGCACTTTTCATGGAAAAATGTGAAAATTAAAATTTCTAAAAATGAAATAAATGCCTTCTATACACCTCGAACATTCACTTTAAAACAGAAGATTGTTGTTTTTCGCATATTTTTAGAAATTTGGGCTCTTTTAGTAACTTTAACACTAGCGCTGAAGCATCTTTTATGTTCATTTATATTCTTTCAGGATTTATTCTGGGTTTTATTTGTTTATTTCATGAAAATGAACAACAATACACTCCATGGAAACATTTTTCTTTGATTTGTGTCGAGTGAGATTTTCACCTAGAACCCAAAGGGGGGGGTATTGCACTTTTCATGGAAAAAATTTGAAAAATTAAAATTTCTTAAAATAAAATAAATGCCTTCTATACACCTCAAACATTCACTTTAAAACAGAAAAATGTTGTTTTTCACAATATTTTTATAAATTTGGGCTCTTTTAATAACATTAACACTAGCGCTGAAGCATCTTTTATACTCATTTATTGTCTTTCAGGATTTATTCTGGGTTTTATTTTGTTTATTTCATGAAAATGAACAACGATACACACCATGGAAACATTTTTGTTTGATGTGTGTCGAGTGAGATATTCACCTAGAACCCAAAGGGGGGGGTATTGGCACTTTTCATGGAAAAATGTGAAAAATTAAAATTGCTAAAAATGAAATAAATGCCTTCTATACACCTCGAACATTCACCTTAAAACAGAAGATTGTTGTTTTTCGCAATATTTTTAGAAATTTGGGCTCTTTTAGTAACATTAACACTAGCGCTGAAGCATCTTTTATGCCCATTTATTGTCTTTCAGGATTTATTCTGGGTTTTATTTTGTTTTTTCATGAAAATTAACAACAATACACACCATGGAAACATTTTTGTTTGATTTGTGTCGAGTGAGATTTTCACCTAGAACCCAAAGGGGGGGGGAAGGAACTTTTCATGGAAAAATGTGAAAAATTAAAATTTCTTAAAATGAAATAAATGCCTTCTATACACCTCAAACATTCACTTTAAAAAAGAAAAATGATGTTTTTCGCAATATTTTTAGAAATTTGGGCTCTTTTAGTAACATTAACACTAGCGCTGAAGCATCTTTTATGCTCATTTATTGTTTTTCAGGATTTATTCTGGGTTTTATTTTGTTTATTTCATGAAAATGAACAACGATAAAAACCATGGAAACATTTTTGTTTGATTTGTGTCGAGGGAGATTTTCACCTAGAACCCAAAGGGGGGGTATTGGTACTTTTCATGGAAAAATGTGAAAAATTAAAATTTCTAAAAATGAAATAAATGCCTTCTATACACCTCAAACATTCCCTTTAAAAAAGATGGTTGTTGTTTTTCGCAATATTTTTAGAAATTTGGGCTCTTTTAGTAACATTAACACTAGCGCTGAAGCATCTTTTATGTTCATTTATTGTCTTTCAGGATTTATCCTTGGTTTTATTTTGTTTATTTCATGAAAATGAACATTATTACACACCATGGAAACATCTTGTTTGATTTGTGTCGAGTGAGATTTTCACCTAGAACCCAAAGGGGGGAGGTATTGGCACTTTTCATGGAAAAATGTGAAAAATTAAAATTTCTTAAAATGAAATAAATGCCTTTTATACACCTCAAACATTCACTTTAAAACAGAAAAATGTTGTTTTTCGCAATATTTTTAGAAATTTGGGCTCTTTTAGTAACATTAACACTAGCGCTGAAGCATCTTTTATGCTCATTTCTTGTCTTTCAGGATTTATTCTGGGTTTTATTTTGTTTATTTCATGAAAATGAACAACAATACACACCATGGAAACATTTTCGTTTGATTTGTGTCGAGTGAGATTTTCACCTTGAACCCAAAGGGGGGGGGTATTGGCACTTTTCATGGAAAAATGTGAAAAATTAAAATTTCTTAAAATGAAATAAATGCCTTCTATACACCTCAAACATTCCCTTTAAAAAAGATGGTTGTTGTTTTTCGCAATATTTTTAGAAATTTGGGCTCTTTTAGTAACATTAACACTAGCGCTGAAGCATCTTTTATGTTCATTTATTGTCTTTCAGGATTTATCCTTGGTTTTATTTTGTTTATTTCATGAAAATGAACAACCATACACACCATGGAAACATTTTTGTTTGATTTTTGTCGAGTGAGATTTTCACCTAGAACTCAAAGGGGGGGGTATTGGCACTTTTCATGGAAAAATGTGAAAAATTAAAATTTCTAAAAATGAAATAAATATCTTCTATACACCTCAAACATTCACTCTAAAACAGAAGATTGTGGTTTTTCGCAATATTTTTAGAAATTTGGGCTCTTTTAGTAACATTAACACTAACGCTGAAGCATATTTTATGCTCATTTATTGTCTTTCAGGATTTTGCTGGGTTTTATTTGGTTTATTTCATGAAAATGAACAACGATACAAACCATGGAAACATTTTTGTTTGATATGTTTCGAGTGAGATTTTCACCTAGAACCCAAAGGGGGGGGTATTGGCACTTTTCATGGAAAAATGTGAAAAATTAAAAATTCTAAAAATGAAATAAATGCCTTCTATACACCTCGAACATTCACTTTAAAACAGAAGATTGTTGTTTTTCGCAATATTTTTAGAAATTTGGGATCTTTTAGTAACATTAACACTAGCGCTGAAGCATCTTTTATGCTCATTTATTGTCTTTCAGGATTTATCCTTGGTTTTATTTTGTTTATTTCATGAAAATGAACAACCATACACACCATGGAAACATTTTTGTTTGATTTTTGTCGAGTGAGATTTTCACCTAGAACTCAAAGGGGGGGGTATTGGCACTTTTCATGGAAAAATGTGAAAAATTAAAATTTCTAAAAATGAAATAAATGCCTTCTATACACCTCGAACATTCACTTTAAAACAGAAGATTGTTGTTTTACACAATATTTTTAGAAATTTGGGCTCTTTTAGTAATATTAACACTAGCGCTGAAGCATCTTTTATATTCATTTATTGTCTTTCAGGATTTAATCTGGGTTTTATTTTGTTTATTTCATGAAAATGAACAACCATACACACCATTGAAACATTTTTGTTTAATTTGTGTCGAGTGAGATTTTCACCTAGACCCCAAAGGGGGGGTATTGGCACTTTTCATGGAATAATGTGAAAAATTAAAATTTCTAAAAATGAAATAAATATCTTCTATACACCTCAAACATTCACTCTAAAACAGAAGATTGTGGTTTTTCGCAATATTTTTAGAAATTTGGGCTCTTTTAGTAACATTAACACTAGCGCTGAAGCATCTTTTATGCTCATTTATTGTCTTTCAGGATTTATTCTGGGTTTTAATTTGTTTATTTGATGAAAATGAACATTATTACACACCATGGAAACTTCTTGTTTGATTTGTGTCGAGTGAGATTTTCACCTAGAACCCAAAGGGGGGAGGTATTGGCACTTTTCATGGAAAAATGTGAAAAATTAAAATTTCTTAAAATGAAATAAATGCCTTTTATACACCTCAAACATTCACTTTAAAACAGAAAAATGTTGTTTTTCGCAATATTTTTAGAAATTTGGGCTCTTTTAGTAACATTAACACTAGCGCTGAAGCATCTCTAATGCTCATTTCTTGTCTTTCAGGATTTATTCTGGGTTTTATTTTGTTTATTTCATGAAAATGAACAACAATACACACCATGGAAACATTTTCGTTTGATTTGTGTCGAGTGAGATTTTCACCTTGAACCCAAAGGGGGGGGGTATTGGCACTTTTCATGGAAAAATGTGAAAAATTAAAATTTCTTAAAATGAAATAAATGCCTTCTATACACCTCAAACATTCCCTTTAAAAAAGATGGTTGTTGTTTTTCGCAATATTTTTAGAAATTTGGGCTCTTTTAGTAACATTAACACTAGCGCTGAAGCATCTTTTATGTTCATTTATTGTCTTTCAGGATTTATCCTTGGTTTTATTTTGTTTATTTCATGAAAATGAACAACCATACACACCATGGAAACATTTTTGTTTGATTTTTGTCGAGTGAGATTTTCACCTAGAACTCAAAGGGGGGGGTATTGGCACTTTTCATGGAAAAATGTGAAAAATTAAAATTTCTAAAAATGAAATAAATATCTTCTATACACCTCAAACATTCACTCTAAAACAGAAGATTGTGGTTTTTCGCAATATTTTTAGAAATTTTGGCTCTTTTAGTAACATTAACACTAGCGCTGAAGCATCTTTTATGCTCATTTATTGTCTTTCAGGATTTATTCTGGGTTTTAATTTGTTTATTTGATGAAAATGAACATTATTACACACCATGGAAACATCTTGTTTGATTTGTGTCGAGTGAGATTTTCACCTAGAACCCAAAGGGGGGAGGTATTGGCACTTTTCATGGAAAAATGTGAAAAATTAAAATTTCTAAAAATGAAATAAATGCCTTCTATACACCTCGAACATTCACTTTAAAACAGAAGATTGTTGTTTTACACAATATTTTTAGAAATTTGGGCTCTTTTAGTAATATTAACACTAGCGCTGAAGCATCTTTTATATTCATTTATTGTCTTTCAGGATTTAATCTGGGTTTTATTTTGTTTATTTCATCAAAATGAACAACCATACACACCATTGAAACATTTTTGTTTAATTTGTGTCGAGTGAGATTTTCACCTAGACCCCAAAGGGGGGGTATTGGCACTTTTCATGGAATAATGTGAAAAATTAAAATTTCTAAAAATGAAATAAATATCTTCTATACACCTCAAACATTCACTCTAAAACAGAAGATTGTGGTTTTTCGCAATATTTTAGGAAATTTGGGCTCTTTTAGTAACATTAACACTAGCGCTGAAGCATCTTTTATGCTCATTTATTGTCTTTCAGGATTTATTCTGGGTTTTAATTTGTTTATTTGATGAAAATGAACATTATTACACACCATGGAAACTTCTTGTTTGATTTGTGTCGAGTGAGATTTTCACCTAGAACCCAAAGGGGGGAGGTATTGGCACTTTTCATGGAAAAATGTGAAAAATTAAAATTTCTTAAAATGAAATAAATGCCTTTTATACACCTCAAACATTCACTTTAAAACAGAAAAATGTTGTTTTTCGCAATATTTTTAGAAATTTGGGCTCTTTTAGTAACATTAACACTAGCGCTGAAGCATCTTTTATGCTCATTTCTTGTCTTTCAGGATTTATTCTGGGTTTTATTTTGTTTATTTCATGAAAATGAACAACAATACACACCATGGAAACATTTTCGTTTGATTTGTGTCGAGTGAGATTTTCACCTTGAACCCAAAGGGGGGGGGTATTGGCACTTTTCATGGAAAAATGTGAAAAATTAAAATTTCTTAAAATGAAATAAATGCCTTCTATACACCTCAAACATTCCCTTTAAAAAAGATGGTTGTTGTTTTTCGCAATATTTTTAGAAATTTGGGCTCTTTTAGTAACATTAACACTAGCGCTGAAGCATCTTTTATGTTCATTTATTGTCTTTCAGGATTTATCCTTGGTTTTATTTTGTTTATTTCATGAAAATGAACAACCATACACACCATGGAAACATTTTTGTTTGATTTTTGTCGAGTGAGATTTTCACCTAGAACTCAAAGGGGGGGGTATTGGCACTTTTCATGGAAAAATGTGAAAAATTAAAATTTCTAAAAATGAAATAAATATCTTCTATACACCTCAAACATTCACTCTAAAACAGAAGATTGTGGTTTTTCGCAATATTTTTAGAAATTTGGGCTCTTTTAGTAACATTAACACTAACGCTGAAGCATATTTTATGCTCGTTTATTGTCTTTCAGGATTTTGCTGGGTTTTATTTGGTTTATTTCATGAAAATGAACAACGATACAAACCATGGAAACATTTTTGTTTGATATGTTTCGAGTGAGATTTTCACCTAGAACCCAAAGGGGGGGGTATTGGCACTTTTCATGGAAAAATGTGAAAAATTAAAATTTCTAAAAATGAAATAAATGCCTTCTATACACCTCGAACATTCACTTTAAAACAGAAGATTGTTGTTTTTCGCAATATTTTTAGAAATTTGGGATCTTTTAGTAACATTAACACTAGCGCTGAAGCATCTTTTATGCTCATTTATTGTCTTTCAGGATTTATCCTTGGTTTTATTTTGTTTATTTCATGAAAATGAACAACCATACACACCATGGAAACATTTTTGTTTGATTTTTGTCGAGTGAGATTTTCACCTAGAACTCAAAGGGGGGGGGTATTGGCACTTTTCATGGAAAAATGTGAAAAATTAAAATTTCTAAAAATGAAATAAATGCCTTCTATACACCTCAAACATTCACTTTAAAACAGAAGATTGTTGTTTTTCGCAATATTTTTAGAAATTTGGGCTCTTTTAGTAACATTTACACTAGCGCTGAAGCATCTTTTATGCTCATTTCTTGTCTTTCAGGATTTATTCTGGGTTTTATTTTGTTTATTTGATGAAAATGAACATTAATACACACCATGGAAACATTTTTGTTTGATTTGTGTCGAGTGAGATTTTCACCTAGAACCCTAAGGGGGGGTAATTGAACTTTTCATGGAAAAATGTGAAAAATTAAAATTTCTAAAAATGAAATAAATGCCTTCTATACACCTCAAACATTCACTTTAAAACAGAAAAATGTTGTTTTTCGCAATATTTTTAGAAATTTGGGCTCTTTAATAACTTAAACACTAATGCTGAAGCATCTTTTATGCTCATTTATTCTCTTTCAGGATTTATTCTGGGTTTTATTTTGTTTTTTCATGAAAATTAACAACAATACACACCATGGAAACATTTTTGTTTGATTTGTGTCGAGTGAGATTTTCACCTAGAACCCAAAGGGGGGGGTATTGGCACTTTTCATGGAAAAATGTGAAAAATTAAAATTTCTTAAAATGAAATAAATGCCTTTTATACACCTCAAACATTCACTTTAAAACAGAAAAATGTTGTTTTTCGCAATACTTTTAGAAATTTGGGCTCTTTTAGTAACATTAACACTAGCGCTGAAGCATCTTTTATGCTCATTTCTTGTCTTTCAGGATTTATTCTGGGTTTTATTTTGTTTATTTCATGAAAATGAACAACAATACACACCATGGAAACATTTTCGTTTGATTTGTGTCGAGTGAGATTTTCACCTTGAACCCAAAGGGGGGGGTATTGTCACTTTTATTGTATTGGCACTTTTCATGGAAAAATGTGAAAAATTAAAATTTCTTAAAATGAAATAAATGCCTTCTATACACCTCAAACATTCCCTTTAAAAAAGATGATTGTTGTTTTTCGCAATATTTTTAGAAATTTGGGCTCTTTTAGTAACATTAACACTAGCGCTGAAGCATCTTTTATGTTCATTTATTGTCTTTCAGGATTTATTCTGGGTTTTATTTTGTTTATTTCATGAAAATGAACAACAATACACTCCATTAAAACATTTTTGTTTGATTTGTGTCAAGTGAGATTTTAACCCAGAACCCATAGGGGGGGGTATTGGCACTTTTCATGGAAAAATGTGAAAAATTAAAATTTCTTAAAATAAAATAAATGCCTTCTATACACCTCAAACATTCACTTTAAAACAGAAAAATGTTGTTTTTCGCAATATTTTCATAAATTATTGGCTCTTTTATTAACATTAACACTAGCGCTGAAGCATCTTTTATGCTCATTTATTTTCTTTCAGGATTTATTCTGGGTTTTATTTTGTTTTTTTCATGAAAATGAACAACAATACACACCATGGAAACATTTTTGTTTGATTTGTGTCGAGTGAGATTTTCACCTAGAACCCAAAGGGGGGGTATTGGCACTTTTCATGGAAAAATGTGAAAAATTAAAATTTCTAAAAATGAAATAAATGCCTTCTATACACCTCGAACATTCACTTTAAAACAGAAGATTGTTGTTTTTCGCAATATTTTTAGAAATTTGGGCTCTTTTAGTAACATTAACACTAGCGCTGAAGCATCTTTTATGCTCATTTATTGTCTTTCAGGATTTATCCTTGGTTTTATTTTGTTTATTCCATGAAAATGAACAACAATACACATCATGGAAATATTTTTGTTTGATTTGTGTCGAGTGAGATTTTCATCTAGAACCCAAAGGGGGGGGTATTGGCACTTTTCATGAAAAAATGTGAAAAATTAAAATTTCTAAAAATGAAATAAATGCCTTCTATACACCTCGATCATTCACTTTAAAACAGAAGATTGTTGTTTTTCGCAATATTTTTAGAAATTTGGGCTCTTTTAGTAACATTAACACTAGCGCTGAAGCATCTTTTATGCTCATTTCTTGTCTTACAGGATTTATTCTGGGTTTTATTTTGTTAATTTGATGAAAATGAACATTAAAACACACCATGGAAACATTTTTGTTTGATTTGTGTCGAGTGAGATTTTCACCTAGAACCCAAAGGGGTATTGACACTTTTCATGGAAAAATGTGAAAAATTAAAATTTCTAAAAATGAAATAAATGCCTTCTATACACCTCAAACATTCACTCTAAAACAGAAAAATGTTGTTTTTCGCAATATTTTTAGAAATTTGGGCTCTTTTAGTAACATTAACACTAGCGCTGAAGCATCTTTTATGTTCATTTATTGTCTTTCAGGATTTATTCTGGGTTTTATTTTGTTTATTTCATGAAAATGAACAACAATACACTCCATGGAAACAGTTTTGTTTGATATGTGTCGAGTGAGATTTTCACCTAGAACCCAAAGGGGGGGGTATTGGCACTTTTCATGGAAAAATGTGAAAAATTAAAATTTCTAAAAATGAAATAAATGCCTTCTATACACCTCAAACATTCACTCTAAAACAGAAGATTGTTGTTTTTCGCAATTTTTTTAGAAATTCGGGCTCTTTTAATAACATTTACACTAGCGCTGAAGCATCTTTTATGCTCATTTCTTGTCTTTCAGGATTTATTCTAAGGTTTTATTTTGTTTATTTCATGAAAATGAACAACAATACACACCATGGAAACATTTTTGTTTGATTTGTGTCGAGTGAGATTTTCACCTAGAACCCAAAGGGGGGGTATTGGCACTTTTCATGGAAAAATGTGAAAAATTAAAATTTCTAAAAATGAAATAAATGCCTTCTATACACCTCGAACATTCACTTTAAAACAGAAGATTGTTGTTTTTCGCAATATTTTTAGAAATTTGGGCTCTTTTAGTAACATTAACACTAGCGCTGAAGCATCTTTTATGCTCATTTATTGTCTTTCAGGATTTATTCTGGGTTTTATTTTGTTTATTTCATGAAAATGAACAACCATACACACCATGGAAACATTTTTGTTTGATTTGTGTCGAGTGAGATTTTCACCTAGAACCCAAAGGGGGGTATTGGCACTTTTCATGGAAAAATTTGAAAAATTAAAATTTCTTAAAATAAAATAAATGCCTTCTATACACCTCAAACATTCACTTTAAAACAGAAAAATGTTGTTTTTCGCAATATTTTTATAACTTTGGGCTCTTTTAATAACATGAACACTAGCGCTGAAGCATCTTTTATGCTCATTTATTGTCTTTCAGGATTTATTCTGGGTTTTATTTTGTTTATTTCATGAAAATGAACAACGATACACACCATGGAAACATTTTTGTTTGATGTTTTTCGAGTGAGATATTCACCTAGAAACCAAAGGGGGGGGTATTGGCACTTTTCATGGAAAAATGTGAAAAATTAAAATTGCTAAAAATGAAATAAATGCCTTCTATACACCTCGAACATTCACCTTAAAACAGAAGATTGTTTTTTTTCGCAATATTTTTAGAAATTTGGGCTCTTTTAGTAACATTAACACTAGCGCTGAAGCATTTTTTATGCCCATTTATTGTCTTTCAGGATTTATTCTGGGTTTTATTTTGTTTTTTCATGAAAATTAACAACAATACACACCATGGAAACATTTTTGTTTGATTTGTGTCGAGTGAGATTTTCACCTAGAACCCAAAGGGGGGGGGAAGGCACTTTTCATGGAAAAATGTGAAGAATAAAATTTCTTAAAATGAAATAAATGCCTTCTATACACCTCAAACATTCACTTTAAAACAGAAAAATGATGTTTTTCGCAATATTTTTAGAAATTTGGGCTCTTTTAGGACCATTAACACTAGCGCTGAAGCATCTTTTATGCTCATTTATTGTTTTTCAGGATTTATTATGGGTTTTATTTTGTTTATTTCATGAAAATGAACAACGATACAAACCATGGAAACATTTTTGTTTGATTTGTGACGAGGGAGATTTTCACCTAGAACCCAAAGGGGGGGGGGTATTGGTACTTTTCATGGAAAAATGTGAAAAATTAAAATTTCTAAAAATGAAATAAATGCCTTCTATACACCTCGAACATTCACTTTAAAACAGAAGATTGTTGTTTTACACAATATTTTTAGAAATTTGGGCTCTTTTAGTAACATTAACACTAGCGCTGAAGCATCTTTTATATTCATTTATTGTCTTTCAGGATTTAATCTGGGTTTTATTTTGTTTATTTCATGAAAATGAACAACCATACACACCATTGAAACATTTTTGTTTAATTTGTGTCGAGTTAGATTTTCACCTAGAACCCAAAGGGGGGGAATTGGCACTTTTCATGGAAAAATGTGAAAAATTAAAATTTTTTAAAATGAAATAAATATCTTCTATACACCTCAAACATTCACTTTAAAACAGAAGATTGTGGTTTTTCGCAATATTTTCAGAAATTTGGGCTCTTTTAGTAACATTAACACTAGCGCTGAAGCATCTTTTATGCTCATTTATTGTCTTTCAGGATTTATTCTGGGTTTTAATTTGTTTATTTGATGAAAATGAACATTATTACACACCATGGAAACATCTTGTTTGATTTGTGTCGAGTGAGATTTTCACCTAGAACCCAAAGGGGGGGGTATTGGCACTTTTCATAGAAAAATGTGAAAAATTAAAATTTTCTAAAAATGAAATAAATGCCTTCTATACACCTCAAACATTCACTTTAAAACAGAAGATTGTTGTTTTTCGCAATATTTTTAGAAATTTGGGCTCTTTTAGTAACATTAACACTAGCGCCAAAGCATCTTTTATGCTCATTTATTGTCTTTCAGGATTTATTCTGGGTTTTATTTGGTTTATTTCATGAAAATGAACAACGATACAAACCATGGAAACATTTTTGTTTGATTTGTTTCGAGTGAGATTTTCACCTAGAACCCAAAGGGGGGGGTATTGGCACTTTTCATGGAAAAATGTGAAAAATTAAAATTTCTAAAAATGAAATAAATGCCTTCTATACACCTCGAACATTCACTTTAAAACAGAAGATTGTTGTTTTTCGCAATATTTTTAGAAATTTGGGATCTTTTAGTAACATTAACACTAGCGCTGAAGCATCTTTTATGCTCATTTATTGTCTTTCAGGATTTATCCGTGGTTTTATTTTTTTTATTTCATGAAAATGAACAACCATACACACCATGGAAACATTTTTGTTTGATTTGTGTCGAGTGAGATTTTCACCTAGAACCCTAAGGGGGGGTAATTGACACTTTTCATGGAAAAATGTGAAAAATTAAAATTTCTAAAAATGAAATAAATGCCTTCTATACACCTCAAACATTCACTATAAAACAGAAAAATGTTGTTTTTCGCAATTATTTTAGAAATTTGGGCTCTTTAATTACTTTAACACTAGCGCTGAAGCATCTTTTATGCTCATTTATTTTCTTTCAGGATTTATTCTGGGTTTTATTTTGTTTTTTCATGAAAATTAACAACAATACACACCATGGAAACATTTTTGTTTGATTTGTGTCGAGTGAGATTTTCACCTAAACCCAAAGGGGTATTGGCACTTTTCATGGAAAAATGTGAAAAATTAAAATTTCTAAAAATGAAATAAATGCCTTCTATACACCTAAAACATTCACTCTAAAACAGAAAAATGTTGTTTTTCGCAATATTTTTAGAAATTTGGGCTCTTTTAGTAACATTAACACTAGCGCTTAAGCATCTTTTATGTTCATTTATTGTCTTTCAGGATTTATTCTGGGTTTTATTTTGTTTATTTGATGAAAATGAACAACAATACACACCATGGAAACATTTTCGTTCGATTTGTTTCGAGTGAGATTTTCACCTTGAACCCAAAGGGGGGGGTATTGGCACTTTTCATGGAAAAATGTGAAAAATTAAAATTTCTTAAAATGAAATAAATGCCTTCTATACACCTCAAACATTCCCTTTAAAACAGATGATTGTTGTTTTTCGCAATATTTTTAGAAATTTGGGCTCTTTTAGTAACATTAACACTAGCGCTGAAGCATCTTTTATATTCATTTATTGTCTTTCAGGATTTAATCTGGGTTTTATTTTGTTTATTTCATGAAAATGAACAACCATACACACCATTGAAACATTTTTGTTTAATTTGTGTCGAGTTAGATTTTCACCTAGAACCCAAAGGGGGGGGGTATTGGCACTTTTCATGGAAAAATGTGAAAAATTAAAATTTCTTAAAATGAAATAAATATCTTCTATACACCTCAAACATTCACTCTAAAACAGAAGATTGTGGTTTTTCGCAATATTTTTAGAAATTTGGGCTCTTTTAGTAACATTAACACTAGCGCTGAAGCATCCTTTATGCTCATTTATTGTCTTTCAGGATTTATTCTGGGTTTTAATTTGTTTATTTGATGAAAATGAACATTATTACACACCATGGAAACATCTTGTTTGATTTGTGTCGAGTGAGATTTTCACCTAGAACCCTAAGGGGGGGTAATTGAACTTTTCATGGAAAAATGTGAAAAATTAAAATTTCTAAAAATGAAATAAATGGCTTCTATACACCTCAAACATTCACTATAAAACAGAAAAATGTTGTTTTTCGCAATATTTTTAGAAATTTGGGCTCTTTTAGTAACATTAACACTAGCGCTGAAGCATCTTTTATGCTCATTTATTGTCTTTCAGGATTTATTCTGGGTTTTATTTGGTTTATTTCATGAAAATGAACAACGATACAAACCATGGAAACATTTTTGTTTGATTTGTGTCGAGTGAGATTTTCACCTAGAACCCAAAGGGGGGGTAATTGACACTTTTCATGGAAAAATGTGAAAAATTAAAATTTCTAAAAATGAAATAAATGCCTTCTATACACCTCAAACATTCACTATAAAACAGAAAAATGTTGTTTTTCGCAATTATTTTAGAAATTTGGGCTCTTTAATTACTTTAACACTAGCGCTGAAGCATCTTTTATGCTCATTTATTTTCTTTCAGGATTTATTCTGGGTTTTATTTTGTTTTTTCATGAAAATTAACAACAATACACACCATGGAAACATTTTTGTTTGATTTGTGTCGAGTGAGATTTTCACCTAAACCCAAAGGGGTATTGGCACTTTTCATGGAAAAATGTGAAAAATTAAAATTTCTTAAAATGAAATAAATGCCTTCTATACACCTCAAACATTCCCTTTAAAACAGATGATTGTTGTTTTTCGCAATATTTTTAGAAATTTGGGCTCTTTTAGTAACATTAACACTAGCGCTGAAGCATCTTTTATATTCATTTATTGTCTTTCAGGATTTAATCTGGGTTTTATTTTGTTTATTTCATGAAAATGAACAACCATACACACCATTGAAACATTTTTGTTTAATTTGTGTCGAGTTAGATTTTCACCTAGAACCCAAAGGGTGGGGTATTGGCACTTTTCATGGAAAAATGTGAAAAATTAAAATTTCTTAAAATGAAATAAATATCTTCTATACACCTCAAACATTCACTCTAAAACAGAAGATTGTGGTTTTTCGCAATATTTTTAGAAATTTGGGCTCTTTTAGTAACATTAACACTAGCGCTGAAGCATCCTTTATGCTCATTTATTGTCTTTCAGGATTTATTCTGGGTTTTAATTTGTTTATTTGATGAAAATGAACATTATTACACACCATGGAAACATCTTGTTTGATTTGTGTCGAGTGAGATTTTCACCTAGAACCCTAAGGGGGGGTAATTGAACTTTTCATGGAAAAATGTGAAAAATTAAAATTTCTAAAAATGAAATAAATGGCTTCTATACACCTCAAACATTCACTTTAAAACAGAAAAATGTTGTTTTTCGCAATATTTTTAGAAATTTGGGCTCTTTTAGTAACATTAACACTAGCGCTGAAGCATCTTTTATGCTCATTTATTGTCTTTCAGGATTTATTCTGGGTTTTATTTGGTTTATTTCATGAAAATGAACAACGATACAAACCATGGAAACATTTTTGTTTGATTTGTGTCGAGTGAGATTTTCACATAGAACCCAAAGGGGATGGTATGGGCTATTTTCATGGAAAAATGTGAAAAATTAAAATTTCTTAAAATGAAATAAATGCCTTCAAAACACCTCGAACATTCACTTTAAAACAGAAGATTGTTGTTTTTCGCAATACTTTTAGAAATTTGGGCTCTTTTAGTAACATTAACACTAGCGCTGAAGCATCTTTTATGCTCATTTCTTGTCTTTCAGGATTTATTCTGGGTTTTATTTTGTTTATTTCATGAAAATGAACAACAATACACTCCATTAAAACATTTTTGTTTGATTTGTGTCGAGTGAGATTTTAACCTAGAACCCAAAGGGGGGGGTATTGGCACTTTTCATGGAAAAATGTGAAAAATTAAAATTTCTTAAAATGAAATAAATGCCTTCTATACACCTCAAACATTCCCTTTAAAAAAGATGATTGTTGTTTTTCGCAATATTTTTAAAAATTTGGGCTCTTTTAGTAACATTAACACTAGCGCTGAAGCATCTTTTATGTTCATTTATTGTCTTTCAGGATTTATTCTGGGTTTTATTTTGTTTATTTCATGAAAATGAACAAAAATACACTCCATTAAAACATTTTTGTTTGATTTGTGTCGAGTGAGATTTTAACCTAGAACCCAAAGGGGGGGGTATTGGCACTTTTCATGGAAAAATGTGAAAAATTAAAATTTCTAAAAATGAAATAAATGCCTTCTATACACCTCGAACATTCACTTTAAAACAGAAGATTGTTGTTTTTCGCAATATTTTTAGAAATTTGGGCTCTTTTAGTAACATTAACACTAGCGCTGAAGCATCTTTTATGCTCATTTATTGTCTTTCAGGATTTATCCTTGGTTTTATTTTGTTTATTCCATGAAAATGAACAACAATACACATCATGGAAATATTTTTGTTTGATTTTATTCGAGTGAGATTTTCATCTAGAACCCAAAGGGGGGGGTATTGGCACTTTTCATGAAAAAATGTGAAAAATTAAAATTTCTAAAAATGAAATAAATGCCTTCTATACACCTCGATCATTCACTTTAAAACAGAAGATTGTTGTTTTTCGCAATATTTTTAGAAATTTGGGCTCTTTTAGTAACATTAACACTAGCGCTGAAGCATCTTTTATGCTCATTTCTTGTCTTACAGGATTTATTCTGGCTTTTATTTTGTTAATTTGATGAAAATGAACATTAAAACGCACCATGGAAACATTTTTGTTTGATTTGTGTCGAGTGAGATTTTCACCTAGAACCCAAAGGGGTATTGACACTTTTCATGGAAAAATGTGAAAAATTAAAATTTCTAAAAATGAAATAAATGCCTTCTATACACCTCAAACATTCACTCTTAAACAGAAAAATGTTGTTTTTCGCAATATTTTTAGAAATTTGGGCTCTTTTAGTAACATTAACACTAGCGCTGAAGCATCTTTTATGTTCATTTATTGTCTTTCAGGATTTATTCTGGGTTTTATTTTGTTTATTTCATGAAAATGAACAACAATACACTCCATGGAAACAGTTTTGTTTGATATGTGTCGAGTGAGATTTTCACCTAGAACCCAAAGGGGGGGTATTGGCACTTTTCATGGAAAAATGTGAAAAATTAAAATTTCTAAAAATGAAATAAATGCCTTCTATACACCTCGAACATTCACTTTAAAACAGAAGATTGTTGTTTTTCGCAATATTTTTAGAAATTTGGGCTCTTTTAGTAACATTAACACTAGCGCTGAAGCATCTTTTATGCTCATTTATTGTCTTTTAGGATTTATTCTGGGTTTTATTTTGTTTATTTCATGAAAATGAACAACCATACACACCATGGAAACATTTTTGTTTGATTTGTGTCGAGTGAGATTTTCACCTAGAACCCAAAGGGGGGGTATTGGCACTTTTCATGGAAAAATTTGAAAAATTAAAATTTCTTAAAATAAAATAAATGCCTTCTATACACCTCAAACATTCACTTTAAAACAGAAAAATGTTGTTTTTCGCAATATTTTTATAAATTTGGGCTCTTTTAATAACATGAACACTAGCGCTGAAGCATCTTTTATGCTCATTTATTGTCTTTCAGGATTTATTCTGGGTTTTATTTTGTTTATTTCATGAAAATGAACAACGATACACACCATGGAAACATTTTTGTTTGATGTTTTTCGAGTGAGATATTCACCTAGAAACCAAAGGGGGGGGTATTGGCACTTTTCATGGAAAAATGTGAAAAATTAAAATTGCTAAAAATGAAATAAATGCCTTCTATACGCCTCGAACATTCACCTTAAAACAGAAGATTGTTGTTTTTCTCAATATTTTTAGAAATTTGGGCTCTTTTAGTAACATTAACACTAGCGCTGAAGCATTTTTTATGCCCATTTATTGTCTTTCAGGATTTATTCTGGGTTTTATTTTGTTTTTTCATGAAAATTAACAACAATACACACCATGGAAACATTTTTGTTTGATTTGTGTCGAGTGAGATTTTCACCTAGAACCCAAAGGGGGGGGAAGGCACTTTTCATGGAAAAATGTGAAGAATAAAATTTCTTAAAATGAAATAAATGCCTTCTATACACCTCAAACATTCACTTTAAAACAGAAAAATGATGTTTTTCGCAATATTTTTAGAAATTTGGGCTCTTTTAGTAACATTAACACTAGCGCTGAAGCATCTTTTATGCTCATTTATTGTTTTTCAGGATTTATTATGGGTTTTATTTTGTTTATTTCATGAAAATGAACAACGATACAAACCATGGAAACATTTTTGTTTGATTTGTGTCGAGGGAGATTTTCACCTAGAACCCAAAGGGGGGGGGGTATTGGTACTTTTCATGGAAAAATGTGAAAAATTAAAATTTCTAAAAATGAAATAAATGCCTTCTATACACCTCGAACATTCACTTTAAAACAGAAGATTGTTGTTTTACACAATATTTTTAGAAATTTGGGCTCTTTTAGTAACATTAACACTAGCGCTGAAGCATCTTTTATATTCATTTATTGTCTTTCAGGATTTAATCTGGGTTTTATTTTGTTTATTTCATGAAAATGAACAACCATACACACCATTGAAACATTTTTGTTTAATTTGTGTCGAGTTAGATTTTCACCTAGAACCCAAAGGGGGGGTATTGGCACTTTTCATGGAAAAATGTGAAAAATTAAAATTTCTTAAAATGAAATAAATATCTTCTATACACCTCAAACATTCACTCTAAAACAGAAGATTGTGGTTTTTCGCAATATTTTCAGAAATTTGGGCTCTTTTAGTAACATTAACACTAGCGCTGAAGCATCTTTTATGCTCATTTATTGTCTTTCAGGATTTATTCTGGGTTTTAATTTGTTTATTTGATGAAAATGAACATTATTACACACCATGGAAACATCTTGTTCCATTTGTGTCGAGTGAGATTTTCACCTAGAACCCAAAGGGGGGGGTATTGGCACTTTTCATAGAAAAATGTGAAAAATTAAAATTTTCTAAAAATGAAATAAATGCCTTCTATACACCTCAAACATTCACTTTAAAACAGAAGATTGTTGTTTTTCGCAATATTTTTAGAAATTTGGGCTCTTTTAGTAACATTAACACTAACGCTGAAGCATATTTTATGCTCATTTATTGTCTTTCAGGATTTTGCTGGGTTTTATTTTGTTTATTTCATGAAAATGAACAACAATACACACCATTGAAACATTTTTGTTTGATTTGTGTCGAGGGAGATTTTCACCTAGAACCAAAAGGGGGGGTATTGGCACTTTTCATGGAAAAATGTGAAAAATTAAATTTTCTTAAAATGAAATAAATGCCTTCTATACACCTCACACATTCACTTTAAAACAGAAAAATGTTGTTTTTCGCAATATTTTTAGAAATTTGGGCTCTTTTAGCCACATTAACACTAGCGCTGAAGCATCTTTTATGCTCATTTATTGTCTTTCAGGATTAGTTCTGGGTTTTATTTTGTTTATTTCATGAAAATGAAAAACGATACACACCATTGAAACATTTTTGTTTGATATTGGTATATGAATTTGGGCTCTTTTAGTAACATTAACACTAGCGCCAAAGCATCTTTTATGCTCATTTATGGTCTTTCAGGATTTATTCTGGGTTTTATTTGGTTTATTTCATGAAAATGAACAACGATACAAACCATGGAAACATTTTTGTTTGATTTGTTTCGAGTGAGATTTTCACCTAGAACCCAAAGGGGGGGGTATTGGCACTTTTCATGGAAAAATGTGAAAAATTAAAATTTCTAAAAATGAAATAAATGCCTTCTATACACCTCGAACATTCACTTTAAAACAGAAGATTGTTGTTTTTCGCAATATTTTTAGAAATTTGGGATCTTTTAGTAACATTAACACTAGCGCTGAAGCATCTTTTATGCTCATTTATTGTCTTTCAGGATTTATCCGTGGTTTTATTTTTTTTATTTCATGAAAATGAACAACCATACACACCATGGAAACATTTTTGTTTGATTTTTGTCGAGTGAGATTTTCACCTAGAACTCAAAGGGGGGGGTATTGGCACTTTTCATGGAAAAATGGGAAAAATTAAAATTTCTAAAAATGAAATAAATGCCTTCTATACACCTCAAACATTCACTTTAAAACAGAAGATTGTTGTTTTTCGCAATATTTTTAGAAATTTGGGCTCTTTTAGTAACATTTACACTAGCGCTGAAGCATCTTTTATGCTCATTTCTTGTCTTTCAGGATTTATTCTGGGTTTTATTTTGTTTATTTGATGAAAATGAACATTAATACACACCATGGAAACATTTTTGTTTGATTTGTGTCGAGTGAGATTTTCACCTAGAACCCTAAGGGGGGGTAATTGACACTTTTCATGGAAAAATGTGAAAAATTTAAATTTCTAAAAATGAAATAAATGCCTTCTATACACCTCAAACATTCACTATAAAACAGAAAAATGTTGTTTTTCGCAATATTTTTAGAAATTTGGGCTCTTTAATAACTTAAACACTAGCGCTGAAGCATCTTTTATGCTCATTTATTTTCTTTCAGGATTTATTCTGGGTTTTATTTTGTTTTTTCATGAAAATTAACAACAATACACACCATGGAAACATTTTTGTTTGATTTGTGTCGAGTGAGATTTTCACCTAGAACCCAAAGGGGGGGGGGTATTGGCACTTTTCATGGAAAAATGTGAAAAATTAAAATTTCTAAAAATGAAAAAAATGCCTTCTATACACCTAACACATTCACTCTAAAACAGAAAAATGTTGTTTTTCGCAATATTTTTAGAAATTTGGGCTCTTTTAGTAACATTAACACTAGCGCTTAAGCATCTTTTATGTTCATTTATTGTCTTTCAGGATTTATTCTGGGTTTTATTTTGTTTATTTCATGAAAATGAACAACAATACACACCATGGAAACATTTTCGTTCGATTTGTGTCGAGTGAGATTTTCACCTTGAACCCAAAGGGGGGGGTAATGGCTCTTTTCATGGAAAAATGTGAAAAATTAAAATTTCTTAAAATGAAATAAATGCCTTCTATACACCTCAAACATTCCCTTTAAAACAGATGATTGTTGTTTTTCGCAATATTTTTAGAAATTTGGGCTCTTTTAGTAACATTAACACTAGCGCTGAAGCATCTTTTATATTCATTTATTGTCTTTCAGGATTTAATCTGGGTTTTATTTTGTTTATTTCATGAAAATGAACAACCATACACACCATTGAAACATTTTTGTTTAATTTGTGTCGAGTTAGATTTTCACCTAGAACCCAAAGGGGGGGGTATTGGCACTTTTCATGGAAAAATGTGAAAAATTAAAATTTCTTAAAATGAAATAAATATCTTCTATACACCTCAAACATTCACTCTAAAACAGAAGATTGTGGTTTTTCGCAATATTTTTAGAAATTTGGGCTCTTTTAGTAACATTAACACTAGCGCTGAAGCATCCTTTATGCTCATTTATTGTCTTTCAGGATTTATTCTGGGTTTTAATTTGTTTATTTGATGAAAATGAACATTATTACACACCATGGAAACATCTTGTTTGATTTGTGTCGAGTGAGATTTTCACCTAGAACCCTAAGGGGGGGTAATTGAACTTTTCATGGAAAAATGTGAAAAATTAAAATTTCTAAAAATGAAATAAATGCCTTCTATACACCTCAAACATTCACTATAAAACAGAAATATGTTGTTTTTCGCAATATTTTTAGAAATTTGGGCTCTTTAATAACTTTAACACTAGCGCTGAAGCATCTTTTATGCTCATTTATTCTCTTTCAGGATTTATTCTGGGTTTTATTTTGTTTTTTCATGAAAATTAACAACAATACACACCATGGAAACATTTTTGTTTGATTTGTGTCGAGTGAGATTTTCACCTAGAACCCAAAGGGGGGGGTATTGGCACTTTTCATGGAAAAATGTGAAAAATTAAAATTTCTTAAAATGAAATAAATGCCTTTTATACACCTCAAACATTCACTTTAAAACAGAAAAATGTTGTTTTTTCGCAATACTTTTAGAAATTTGGGCTCTTTTAGTAACATTAACACTAGCGCTGAAGCATCTTTTATGCTCATTTCTTGTCTTTCAGGATTTATTCTGGGTTTTATTTTGTTTATTTCATGAAAATGAACAACAATACACACCATGGAAACATTTTCGTTTGATTTGTGTCGAGTGAGATTTTCACCTTGAACCCAAAGGGGGGGGGGGTATTGGCACTTTTCATGGAAAAATGTGAAAAATTAAAATTTCTTAAAATGAAATAAATGCCTTCTATACACCTCAAACATTCCCTTTAAAAAAGATGATTGTTGTTTTTCGCAATATTTTTAAAAATTTGGGCTCTTTTAGTAACATTAACACTAGCGCTGAAGCATCTTTTATGTTCATTTATTGTCTTTCAGGATTTATTCTGGGTTTTATTTTGTTTATTTCATGAAAATGAACAACAATACACTCCATTAAAACATTTTTGTTTGATTTGTGTCGAGTGAGATTTTAACCTAGAACCCAAAGGGGGGGGTATTGGCACTTTTCATGGAAAAATGTGAAAAATTAAAATTTCTTAAAATAAAATAAATGCCTTCTATACACCTCAAACATTCACTTTAAAACAGAAAAATGTTGTTTTTCGCAATATTTTTATAAATTTTGGCTCTTTTATTAACATTAACACTAGCGCTGAAGCATCTTTTATGCTCATTTATTTTCTTTCAGGATTTATTCTGGGTTTTATTTTGTTTTTTTTCATGAAAATGAACAACAATACACACCATGGAAACATTTTTGTTTGATTTGTGTCGAGTGAGATTTTCACCTAGAACCCAAAGGGGGGGTATTGGCACTTTTCATGGAAAAATGTGAAAAATTAAAATTTCTAAAAATGAAATAAATGCCTTCTATACACCTCGAACATTCACTTTAAAACAGAAGATTGTTGTTTTTCGCAATATTTTTAGAAATTTGGGCTCTTTTAGTAACATTAACACTAGCGCTGAAGCATCTTTTATGCTCATTTATTGTCTTTCAGGATTTATCCTTGGTTTTATTTTGTTTATTCCATGAAAATGAACAACAATACACATCATGGTAATATTTTTGTTTGATTTGTGTCGAGTGAGATTTTCATCTAGAACCCAAAGGGGGGGGTATTGGCACTTTTCATGAAAAAATGTGAAAAATTAAAATTTCTAAAAATGAAATAAATGCCTTCTATACACCTCGATCATTCACTTTAAAACAGAAGATTGTTGTTTTTCGCAATATTTTTAGAAATTTGGGCTCTTTTAGTAACATTAACACTAGCGCTGAAGCATCTTTTATGCTCATTTCTTGTCTTACAGGATTTATTCTGGGTTTTATTTTGTTAATTTGATGAAAATGAACATTAAAACGCACCATGGAAACATTTTTGTTTGATTTGTGTCGAGTGAGATTTTCACCTAGAACCCAAAGGGGTATTGACACTTTTCATGGAAAAATGTGAAAAATTAAAATTTCTAAAAATGAAATAAATGCCTTCTATACACCTCAAACATTCACTCTAAAACAGAAAAATGTTGTTTTTCGCAATATTTTTAGAAATTTGGGCTCTTTTAGTAACATTAACACTAGCGCTGAAGCATCTTTTATGTTCATTTATTGTCTTTCAGGATTTATTCTGGGTTTTATTTTGTTTATTTCATGAAAATGAACAACAATACACTCCATGGAAACAGTTTTGTTTGATATGTGTCGAGTGAGATTTTCACCTAGAACCCAAAGGGGGGGGTATTGGCACTTTTCATGGAAAAATGTGAAAAATTAAAATTTCTAAAAATGAAATAAATGCCTTCTATACACCTCAAACATTCACTATAAAACAGAAAAATGTTGTTTTTCGCAATATTTTTAGAAATTTGGGCTCTTTAATAACTTTAACACTAGCGCTGAAGCATCTTTTATGCTCATTTATTTTCTTTCAGGATTTATTCTGGGTTTTATTTTGTTTTTTCATGAAAATTAACAACAATACACACCATGGAAACATTTTTGTTTGATTTGTGTCGAGTGAGATTTTCACCTAGAACCCAAAGGGGGGGGGTATTGGCACTTTTCATGGAAAAATGTGAAAAATTAAAATTTCTAAAAATGAAAAAAATGCCTTCTATACACCTAACACATTCACTCTAAAACAGAAAAATGTTGTTTTTCGCAATATTTTTAGAAATTTGGGTTCTTTTAGTAACATTAACACTAGCGCTTAAGCATCTTTTATGTTCATTTATTGTCTTTCAGGATTTATTCTGGGTTTTATTTTGTTTATTTCATGAAAATGAACAACAATACACACCATGGAAACATTTTCGTTCGATTTGTGTCGAGTGAGATTTTCACCTTGAACCCAAAGGGGGGGTATTGGCAGTTTTCATGGAAAAATGTGAAAAATTAAAATTTCTTAAAATGAAATAAATGCCTTCTATACACCTCAAACATTCCCTTTAAAACAGATGATTGTTGTTTTTCGCAATATTTTTAGAAATTTGGGCTCTTTTAGTAACATTAACACTAGCGCTGAAGCATCTTTTATATTCATTTATTGTCTTTCAGGATTTAATCTTGGTTTTATTTTGTTTATTTCATGAAAATGAACAACCATACACACCATTGAAACATTTTTGTTTAATTTGTGTCGAGTTAGATTTTCACCTAGAACCCAAAGGGGGGGGTATTGGCACTTTTCATGGAAAAATGTGAAAAATTAAAATTTCTTAAAATGAAATAAATATCTTCTATACACCTCAAACATTCACTCTAAAACAGAAGATTGTGGTTTTTCGCATATATTTTTAGAAATTTGGGCTCTTTTAGTAACATTAACACTAGCGCTGAAGCATCCTTTATGCTCATTTATTGTCTTTCAGGATTTATTCTGGGTTTTAATTTGTTTATTTGATGAAAATGAACATTATTACACACCATGGAAACATCTTGTTTGATTTGTGTCGAGTGAGATTTTCACCTAGAACCCTAAGGGGGGGTAATTGAACTTTACATGGAAAAATGTGAAAAATTAAAATTTCTAAAAATGAAATAAATGCCTTCTATACACCTCAAACATTCACTATAAAACAGAAAAATGTTGTTTTTCGCAATATTTTTAGAAATTTGGGCTCTTTAATAACTTTAACACTAGCGCTGAAGCATCTTTTATGCTCATTTATTCTCTTTCAGGATTTATTCTGGGTTTTATTTTGTTTTTTCATGAAAATTAACAACAATACACACCATGGAAACATTTTTGTTTGATTTGTGTCGAGTGAGATTTTCACCTAGAACCCAAAGGGGGGGGTATTGGCACTTTTCATGGAAAAATGTGAAAAATTAAAATTTCTTAAAATGAAATAAATGCCTTTTATACACCTCAAACATTCACTTTAAAACAGAAAAATGTTGTTTTTCGCAATACTTTTAGAAATTTGGGCTCTTTTAGTAACATTAACACTAGCGCTGAAGCATCTTTTATGCTCATTTCTTGTCTTTCAGGATTTATTCTGGGTTTTATTTTGTTTATTTCATGAAAATGAACAACAATACACACCATGGAAACATTTTCGTTTGATTTGTGTCGAGTGAGATTTTCACCTTGAACCCAAAGGGGGGGGGTATTGGCACTTTTCATGGAAAAATGTGAAAAATTAAAATTTCTTAAAATGAAATAAATGCCTTCTATGCACCTTAAACATTCCCTTTAAAAAAGATGATTGTTGTTTTTCGCAATATTTTTAAAAATTTGGGCTCTTTTAGTAACATTAACACTAGCGCTGAAGCATCTTTTATGTTCATTTATTGTCTTTCAGGATTTATTCTGGGTTTTATTTTGTTTATTTCATGAAAATGAACAACAATACACTCCATTAAAACATTTTTGTTTGATTTGTGTCGAGAGAGATTTTAACCTAGAACCCAAAGGGGGGGGTATTGGCACTTTTCATGGAAAAATGTGAAAAATTAAAATTTCTTAAAATAAAATAAATCCCTTCTATACACCTCAAACATTCACTTTAAAACAGAAAAATGTTGTTTTTCGCAATATTTTTATAAATTTTGGCTCTTTTATTAACATTAACACTAGCGCTGAAGCATCTTTTATGCTCATTTATTTTCTTTCAGGATTTATTCTGGGTTTTATTTTGTTTTTTTTCATGAAAATGAACAACAATACACACCATGGAAACATTTTTGTTTGATTTGTGTCGAGTGAGATTTTCACCTAGAACCCAAAGGGGGGGTATTGGCACTTTTCATGGAAAAATGTGAAAAATTAAAATTTCTAAAAATGAAATAAATGCCTTCTATACACCTCGAACATTTACTTTAAAACAGAAGATTGTTGTTTTTCGCAATATTTTTAGAAATTTGGGCTCTTTTAGTAACATTAACACTAGCGCTGAAGCATCTTTTATGCTCATTTATTGTCTTTCAGGATTTATCCTTGGTTTTATTTTGTTTATTCCATGAAAATGAACAACAATACACATCATGGAAATATTTTTGTTTGATTTGTGTCGAGTGAGATTTTCATCTAGAACCCAAAGGGGGGGGTATTGGCACTTTTCATGAAAAAATGTGAAAAATTAAAATTTCTAAAAATGAAATAAATGCCTTCTATACACCTCGATCATTCACTTTAAAACAGAAGATTGTTGTTTTTCGCAATATTTTTAGAAATTTGGGCTCTTTTAGTAACATTAACACTAGCGCTGAAGCATCTTTTATGCTCATTTCTTGTCTTACAGGATTTATTCTGGGTTTTATTTTGTTAATTTGATGAAAATGAACATTAAAACGCACCATGGAAACATTTTTGTTTGATTTGTGTCGAGTGAGATTTTCACCTAGAACCCAAAGGGGTATTGACACTTTTCATGGAAAAATGTGAAAAATTAAAATTTCTAAAAATGAAATAAATGCCTTCTATACACCTCAAACATTCACTCTAAAACAGAAAAATGTTGTTTTTCGCAATATTTTTAGAAATTTGGGCTCTTTTAGTAACATTAACACTAGCGCTGAAGCATCTTTTATGTTCATTTATTGTCTTTCAGGATTTATTCTGGGTTTTATTTTGTTTATTTCATGAAAATGAACAACAATACACTCCATGGAAACAGTTTTGTTTGATATGTGTCGAGTGAGATTTTCACCTAGAACCCAAAGGGGGGGGTATTGGCACTTTTCATGGAAAAATGTGAAAAATTAAAATTTCTAAAAATGAAATAAATGCCTTCTATACACCTCGAACATTCACTTTAAAACAAAAGATTGTTGTTTTTCGCAATATTTTTAGAAATTTGGGCTCTTTAATAACTTTAACACTAGCGCTGAAGCAGCTTTTATGCTCATTTATTTTCTTTCAGGATTTATTCTGGGTTTTATTTTGTTTTTTCATGAAAATTAACAACAATACACACCATGGAAACATTTTTGTTTGATTTGTGGCGAGTGAGATTTTCACCTAGAACCCAAAGGGGGGGGTATTGGCACTTTTCATGGAAAAATGTGAAAAATTAAAATTTCTAAAAATGAAAAAAATGCCTTCTATACACCTAACACATTCACTCTAAAACAGAAAAATGTTGTTTTTCGCAATATTTTTAGAAATTTGGGCTCTTTTAGTAACATTAACACTAGCGCTAAAGCATCTTTTATGTTCATTTATTGTCTTTCAGGATTTATTCTGGGTTTTATTTTGTTTATTTCATGAAAATGAACAACAATACACACCATGGAAACATTTTCGTTCGATTTGTGTCGAGTGAGATTTTCACCTTGAACCCAAAGGGGGGGGTATTGGCACTTTTCATGGAAAAATGTGAAAAATTAAAATTTCTTAAAATGAAATAAATGCCTTCTATACACCTCAAACATTCCCTTTAAAACAGATGATTGTTGTTTTTCGCAATATTTTTAGAAATTTGGGCTCTTTTAGTAACATTAACACTAGCGCTGAAGCATCTTTTATATTCATTTATTGTCTTTCAGGATTTAATCTTGGTTTTATTTTGTTTATTTCATGAAAATGAACAACCATACACACCATTGAAACATTTTTGTTTAATTTGTGTCGAGTTAGATTTTCACCTAGAACCCAAAGGGGGGGGTATTGGCACTTTTCATGGAAAAATGTGAAAAATTAAAATTTCTTAAAATGAAATAAATGCCTTCTATACACCTCAAACATTCCCTTTAAAACAGATGATTGTTGTTTTTCGCAATATTTTTAGAAATTTGGGCTCTTTTAGTAACATTAACACTAGCGCTGAAGCATCTTTTATATTCATTTATTGTCTTTCAGGATTTAATCTTGGTTTTATTTTGTTTATTTCATGAAAATGAACAACCATACACACCATTGAAACATTTTTGTTTAATTTGTGTCGAGTTAGATTTTCACCTAGAACCCAAAGGGGGGGGTATTGGCACTTTTCATGGAAAAATGTGAAAAATTAAAATTTCTTAAAATGAAATAAATATCTTCTATACACCTCAAACATTCACTCTAAAACAGAAGATTGTGGTTTTTCGCATATATTTTTAGAAATTTGGGCTCTTTTAGTAACATTAACACTAGCGCTGAAGCATCCTTTATGCTCATTTATTGTCTTTCAGGATTTATTCTGGGTTTTAATTTGTTTATTTGATGAAAATGAACATTATTACACACCATGGAAACATCTTGTTTGATTTGTGTCGAGTGAGATTTTCACCTAGAACCCTAAGGGGGGGTAATTGAACTTTTCATGGAAAAATGTGAAAAATTAAAATTTCTAAAAATGAAATAAATGCCTTCTATACACCTCAAACATTCACTATAAAACAGAAAAATGTTGTTTTTCGCAATATTTTTAGAAATTTGGGCTCTTTAATAACTTTAACACTAGCGCTGAAGCATCTTTTATGCTCATTTATTCTCTTTCAGGATTTATTCTGGGTTTTATTTTGTTTTTTCATGAAAATTAACAACAATACACACCATGGAAACATTTTTGTTTGATTTGTGTCGAGTGAGATTTTCACCTAGAACCCAAAGGGGGGGGTATTGGCACTTTTCATGGAAAAATGTGAAAAATTAAAATTTCTTAAAATGAAATAAATGCCTTTTATACACCTCAAACATTCACTTTAAAACAGAAAAATGTTGTTTTTCGCAATACTTTTAGAAATTTGGGCTCTTTTAGTAACATTAACACTAGCGCTGAAGCATCTTTTATGCTCATTTCTTGTCTTTCAGGATTTATTCTGGGTTTTATTTTGTTTATTTCATGAAAATGAACAACAATACACACCATGGAAACATTTTCGTTTGATTTGTGTCGAGTGAGATTTTCACCTTGAACCCAAAGGGGGGGGGTATTGGCACTTTTCATGGAAAAATGTGAAAAATTAAAATTTCTTAAAATGAAATAAATGCCTTCTATGCACCTCAAACATTCCCTTTAAAAAAGATGATTGTTGTTTTTCGCAATATTTTTAAAAATTTGGGCTCTTTTAGTAACATTAACACTAGCGCTGAAGCATCTTTTATGTTCATTTATTGTCTTTCAGGATTTATTCTGGGTTTTATTTTGTTTATTTCATTAAAATGAACAACAATACACTCCATTAAAACATTTTTGTTTGATTTGTGTCGAGTGAGATTTTAACCTAGAACCCAAAGGGGGGGGTATTGGCACTTTTCATGGAAAAATGTGAAAAATTAAAATTTCTAAAAATGAAATAAATGCCTTCTATACACCTCAAACATTCACTCTAAAACAGAAAAATGTTGTTTTTCGCAATATTTTTAGAAATTTGGGCTCTTTTAGTAACATTAACACTAGCGCTGAAGCATCTTTTATGTTCATTTATTGTCTTTCAGGATTTATTCTGGGTTTTATTTTGTTTATTTCATGAAAATGAACAACGATACACACCATGGAAACATTTTTGTTTGATTTGTGTCGAGTGAGATTTTCACCTAGAACCCAAAGGGGGGGGTATTGGCACTTTTCATGGAAAAATGTGAAAAATTAAAATTTCTAAAAATGAAATAAATGCCTTCTATACACCTCGAACATTCACTTTAAAACAAAAGATTGTTGTTTTTCGCAATATTTTTAGAAATTTGGGCTCTTTAATAACTTTAACACTAGCGCTGAAGCAGCTTTTATGCTCATTTATTTTCTTTCAGGATTTATTCTGGGTTTTATTTTGTTTTTTCATGAAAATTAACAACAATACACACCATGGAAACATTTTTGTTTGATTTGTGGCGAGTGAGATTTTCACCTAGAACCCAAAGGGGGGGGTATTGGCACTTTTCATGGAAAAATGTGAAAAATTAAAATTTCTAAAAATGAAAAAAATGCCTTCTATACACCTAACACATTCACTCTAAAACAGAAAAATGTTGTTTTTCGCAATATTTTTAGAAATTTGGGCTCTTTTAGTAACATTAACACTAGCGCTAAAGCATCTTTTATGTTCATTTATTGTCTTTCAGGATTTATTCTGGGTTTTATTTTGTTTATTTCATGAAAATGAACAACAATACACACCATGGAAACATTTTCGTTCGATTTGTGTCGAGTGAGATTTTCACCTTGAACCCAAAGGGGGGGGTATTGGCACTTTTCATGGAAAAATGTGAAAAATTAAAATTTCTTAAAATGAAATAAATGCCTTCTATACACCTCAAACATTCCCTTTAAAACAGATGATTGTTGTTTTTCGCAATATTTTTAGAAATTTGGGCTCTTTTAGTAACATTAACACTAGCGCTGAAGCATCTTTTATATTCATTTATTGTCTTTCAGGATTTAATCTTGGTTTTATTTTGTTTATTTCATGAAAATGAACAACCATACACACCATTGAAACATTTTTGTTTAATTTGTGTCGAGTTAGATTTTCACCTAGAACCCAAAGGGGGGGTATTGGCACTTTTCATGGAAAAATGTGAAAAATTAAAATTTCTTAAAATGAAATAAATGCCTTCTATACACCTCAAACATTCCCTTTAAAACAGATGATTGTTGTTTTTCGCAATATTTTTAGAAATTTGGGCTCTTTTAGTAACATTAACACTAGCGCTGAAGCATCTTTTATATTCATTTATTGTCTTTCAGGATTTAATCTTGGTTTTATTTTGTTTATTTCATGAAAATGAACAACCATACACACCATTGAAACATTTTTGTTTAATTTGTGTCGAGTTAGATTTTCACCTAGAACCCAAAGGGGGGGGTATTGGCACTTTTCATGGAAAAATGTGAAAAATTAAAATTTCTTAAAATGAAATAAATATCTTCTATACACCTCAAACATTCACTCTAAAACAGAAGATTGTGGTTTTTCGCATATATTTTTAGAAATTTGGGCTCTTTTAGTAACATTAACACTAGCGCTGAAGCATCCTTTATGCTCATTTATTGTCTTTCAGGATTTATTCTGGGTTTTAATTTGTTTATTTGATGAAAATGAACATTATTACACACCATGGAAACATCTTGTTTGATTTGTGTCCAGTGAGATTTTCACCTAGAACCCTAAGGGGGGGTAATTGAACTTTTCATGGAAAAATGTGAAAAATTAAAATTTCTAAAAATGAAATAAATGCCTTCTATACACCTCAAACATTCACTATAAAACAGAAAAATGTTGTTTTTCGCAATATTTTTAGAAATTTGGGCTCTTTAATAACTTTAACACTAGCGCTGAAGCATCTTTTATGCTCATTTATTCTCTTTCAGGATTTATTCTGGGTTTTATTTTGTTTTTTCATGAAAATTAACAACAATACACACCATGGAAACATTTTTGTTTGATTTGTGTCGAGTGAGATTTTCACCTAGAACCCAAAGGGGGGGGTATTGGCACTTTTCATGGAAAAATGTGAAAAATTAAAATTTCTTAAAATGAAATAAATGCCTTTTATACACCTCAAACATTCACTTTAAAACAGAAAAATGTTGTTTTTCGCAATACTTTTAGAAATTTGGGCTCTTTTAGTAACATTAACACTAGCGCTGAAGCATCTTTTATGCTCATTTCTTGTCTTTCAGGATTTATTCTGGGTTTTATTTTGTTTATTTCATGAAAATGAACAACAATACACACCATGGAAACATTTTCGTTTGATTTGTGTCGAGTGAGATTTTCACCTTGAACCCAAAGGGGGGGGGTATTGGCACTTTTCATGGAAAAATGTGAAAAATTAAAATTTCTTAAAATGAAATAAATGCCTTCTATGCACCTCAAACATTCCCTTTAAAAAAGATGATTGTTGTTTTTCGCAATATTTTTAAAAATTTGGGCTCTTTTAGTAACATTAACACTAGCGCTGAAGCATCTTTTATGTTCATTTATTGTCTTTCAGGATTTATTCTGGGTTTTATTTTGTTTATTTCATTAAAATGAACAACAATACACTCCATTAAAACATTTTTGTTTGATTTGTGTCGAGTGAGATTTTAACCTAGAACCCAAAGGGGGGGGTATTGGCACTTTTCATGGAAAAATGTGAAAAATTAAAATTTCTTAAAATAAAATAAATGCCTTCTATACACCTCAAACATTCACTTTAAAACAGAAAAATGTTGTTTTTCGCAATATTTTTAAAAATTTGGGCTCTTTTAGTAACATTAACACTAGCGCTGAAGCATCTTTTATGTTCATTTATTGTCTTTCAGGATTTATTCTGGGTTTTATTTTGTTTATTTCATGAAAATGAACAACAATACACACCATGGAAACATTTTCGTTCGATTTGTGTCGAGTGAGATTTTCACCTTGAACCCAAAGGGGGGGGTATTGGCACTTTTCATGGAAAATGTGAAAAATTAAAATTTCTTAAAATGAAATAAATGCCTTCTATACACCTCAAACATTCCCTTTAAAACAGATGATTGTTGTTTTTCGCAATATTTTTAGAAATTTGGGCTCTTTTAGTAACATTAACACTAGCGCTGAAGCATCTTTTATATTCATTTATTGTCTTTCAGGATTTAATCTTGGTTTTATTTTGTTTATATCATGAAAATGAACAACCATACACACCATTGAAACATTTTTGTTTAATTTGTGTCGAGTTAGATTTTCACCTAGAACCCAAAGGGGGGGGTATTGGCACTTTTCATGGAAAAATGTGAAAAATTAAAATTTCTTAAAATGAAATAAATATCTTCTATACACCTCAAACATTCACTCTAAAACAGAAGATTGTGGTTTTTCGCATATATTTTTAGAAATTTGGGCTCTTTTAGTAACATTAACACTAGCGCTGAAGCATCCTTTATGCTCATTTATTGTCTTTCAGGATTTATTCTGGGTTTTAATTTGTTTATTTGATGAAAATGAACATTATTACACACCATGGAAACATCTTGTTTGATTTGTGTCGAGTGAGATTTTCACCTAGAACCCTAAGGGGGGGTAATTGAACTTTTCATGGAAAAATGTGAAAAATTAAAATTTCTAAAAATGAAATAAATGCCTTCTATACACCTCAAACATTCACTATAAAACAGAAAAATGTTGTTTTTCGCAATATTTTTAGAAATTTGGGCTCTTTAATAACTTTAACACTAGCGCTGAAGCATCTTTTATGCTCATTTATTCTCTTTCAGGATTTATTCTGGGTTTTATTTTGTTTTTTCATGAAAATTAACAACAATACACACCATGGAAACATTTTTGTTTGATTTGTGTCGAGTGAGATTTTCACCTAGAACCCAAAGGGGGGGGTATTGGCACTTTTCATGGAAAAATGTGAAAAAATTAAAATTTCTTAAAATGAAATAAATGCCTTTTATACACCTCAAACATTCACTTTAAAACAGAAAAATGTTGTTTTTCGCAATACTTTTAGAAATTTGGGCCCTTTTAGTAACATTAACACTAGCGCTGAAGCATCTTTTATGCTCATTTCTTGTCTTTCAGGATTTATTCTGGGTTTTATTTTGTTTATTTCATGAAAATGAACAACAATACACACCATGGAAACATTTTCGTTTGATTTGTGTCGAGTGAGATTTTCACCTTGAACCCAAAGGGGGGGGTATTGGCACTTTTCATGAAAAAATGTGAAAAATTAAAATTTCTAAAAATGAAATAAATGCCTTCTATACACCTCAAACATTCACTCTAAAACAGAAGGTTGTTGTTTTTCGCAATTTTTTTAGAAATTTGGGCTCTTTTAGTAACATAAACACTAGCGCTGAAGAATCTTTTTTGCTCATTTATTGTCTTTCAGGATTTATCCTTGGTTTTATTTTGTTTATTTCATAAAAATGAACAACAATACACACCATGAAAACATTTTTGTTTGATTTGTGTCGAGTGAGATTTTCACCTAGAACCCAAAGGAACTTTTCATGGAAAAATGTGAAAAATTAAAATTTCTAAAAATGAAATAAATGCCTTCTATACACCTCGGACATTCACTTTAAAACAGAAGATTGTTTTTTTCGCAATATATTTTGAAAAATTTGGGCTCTTTTTAGTAACATTAACCCCCTCGCTGAAGCATCTTTTATGCTCATTTCTTGTCTTTCAGGATTTATTCTGGGTTTTATTTTGTTTATTTCATGAAAATGAGCAACAATACACTCCATGGAAACATTTTTGTTCGATTTGTGTCGAGTGAGATTTTCACCTAGAACCCAAAGGGGGGGGTATTGGCACTTTTCATGGAAAAATGTGAAAAATAAAAATTTCTTAAAATGAAATAAATGCCTTCTATATACCTCAAACATTCACTCTAAAACAGAAGATTGTTTTTTTTCGCAATATTTTTAGAAATTTGGGCTCTTTTAGTAACTTTAACACTAGCGCTGAAGCATCTTTTATGCTCATTTATTGTCTTTCAGGATTTATTCTGGGTTTTACTTTGTTTTTTAATGAAAATTAACAACAATACACACCATGGAAACATTTTTGTTTGATTTGTGTCGAGTGAGAATATCACCTAGAACCCAAAGGGGGGGGTATTGGCACTTTTCATGGAAAAATGGGAATAATGAAAATTTCTAAACATGAAATAAATGCCTTCTATACACCTCAAACATTCATTTTCAAACAGAAGATTGTTGTTTTTCGCAATATTTTTAGAAATTTGGGCTGTTTTAGTAACATTAACACTAGCGCTGAAGCATCTTTTATGCTCATTTCTTGTCTTTCAGGATTTATTCTGGGTTTTATTTTGTTTATTCATGAAAATGTACAACAATACAATCCATGGAAACATTTTTGTTCGATTGGCGTCGAGTGAGATTTTCACCTAGAACACAAAGGGGGAGGGTATTGGCACTTTTCATGAAAAAATGTGAAAAATTAAAATTTCTAAAAATGAAATAAATGCCTTCTATACACCTCGAACATTCACTTTAAAACAGAAGATTGTTGTTTTTCGCAATATTTTTAGAAATTTGGGCTCTTTTAGTAACATTAACACTAGCGCTGAAGCATCTTTTATGCTCATTTCTTGTCTTTCAGGATTTATTCTGGGTTTTATTTTGTTTTTTTGATGAAAATGAACATTAATACACACCATGGAAACATTTTTGCTTGATTTGTGTCGAGTGAGATTTTCACCTAGAACCCAAAGGGGTATTGACACTTTTCATGGAAAAATGTGAAAAATAAAATTTCTTAAAATGAAATAAATGCCTTCTATACACCTCAAACATTCACTTTAAAACAGAGAAAATGTTTTTTTTCGCAATATTTTTAGAAATATGGGCTCTTTTAGTAACATTAACACAAGCGCTGAAGCATCTTTTATGCTCATTTATTGCCTTTCAGGATTTATTCTGGGTTTTATTTTGTTTTTTCATGAAAATTAACAACAATACACACCATGGAAACATTTTTGTTTGATTTGTGTCGAGTGAGATTTTCACCTAGAACCCAAAGGGGGGGGTATTGGCACTTTTCATGGAAAAATGTGAAAAATTAAAATTTCTTAAAATGAAATAAATGCCTTCTATGCACCTCAAACATTCCCTTTAAAAAAGATGATTGTTGTTTTTCGCAATATTTTTAAAAATTTGGGCTCTTTTAGTAACATTAACACTAGCGCTGAAGCATCGTTTATGTTCATTTATTGTCTTTCAGGATTTATTCTGGGTTTTATTTTGTTTATTTCATGAAAATGAACAACAATACACTCCATTAAAACATTTTTGTTTGATTTGTGTCGAGTGAGATTTTAACCTAGAACCCAAAGGGGGGGGTATTGGCACTTTTCATGGAAAAATGTGAAAAATTAAAATTTCTTAAAATAAAATAAATGCCTTCTATACACCTCAAACATTCACTTTAAAAACAGAAAAATGTTGTTTTTCGCAATATTTTTTATAAATTTTGGCTCTTTTATTAACATTAACACTAGCGCTGAAGCATCTTTTATGCTCATTTATTTTCTTTCAGGATTTATTCTGGGTTTTATTTTGTTTTTTTCATGAAAATGAACAACAATACACACCATGGAAACATTTTTGTTTGATTTGTGTCGAGTGAGATTTTCACCTAGAACCCAAAGGGGGGGTATTGGCACTTTTCATGGAAAAATGTGAAAAATTAAAATTTCTAAAAATGAAATAAATGCCTTCTATACACCTCGAACATTTACTTTAAAACAGAAGATTGTTGTTTTTCGCAATATTTTTAGAAATTTGGGCTCTTTTAGTAACATTAACAACATTAACACTAGCGCTGAAGCATCTTTTATGCTCATTTATTGTCTTTCAGGATTTATCCTTGGTTTTATTTTGTTTATTCCATGAAAATGAACAACAATACACATCATGGAAATATTTTTGTTTGATTTGTGTCGAGTGAGATTTTCATCTAGAACCCAAAGGGGGGGGTATTGGCACTTTTCATGAAAAAATGTGAAAAATTAAAATTTCTAAAAATGAAATAAATGCCTTCTATACACCTCGATCATTCACTTTAAAACAGAAGATTGTTGTTTTTCGCAATATTTTTAGAAATTTGGGCTCTTTTAGTAACATTAACACTAGCGCTGAAGCATCTTTTATGCTCATTTATTGTCTTTCAGGATTTATTCTGGGTTTTATTTTGTTTATTTCATGAAAATGAACAACGATACACACCATGGAAACATTTTTGTTTGATGTGTGTCGAGTGAGATATTCACCTAGAAACCAAAGGGGGGGGTATTGGCACTTTTCATGGAAAAATGTGAAAAATTAAAATTGCTAAAAATGAAATAAATGCCTTCTATACACCTCGAACATTCACCTTAAAACAGAAGATTGTTGTTTTTCGAAATATGTTTAGAAATTTGGGCTCTTTTAGTAACATTAACACTAGCGCTGAAGCATCTTTTATGTTCATTGATTGTCTTTCAGGATTTATTCTGGGTTTTATTTTGTTTTTTCATGAAAATTAACAACAATACACACCATGGAAACATTTTTGTTTGATTTGTGTCGAGTGAGATTTTCACCTAGAACCCAAAGGGGGGGGGAAGGCACTTTTCATGGAAAAATGTGAAGAATAAAATTTCTTAAAATGAAATAAATGCCTTCTATACACCTCAAACATTCACTTTAAAACAGAAAAATGATGTTTTTCGCAATATTTTTAGAAATTTGGGCTCTTTTAGTAACATTAACACTAGCGCTGAAGCATCTTTTATGCTCATTTATTGTTTTTCAGGATTTATTCTGGGTTTTATTTTGTTTATTTCATGAAACTGAACAACGATACAAACCATGGAAACATTTTTGTTTGATTTGTGTCGAGGGAGATTTTCACCTAGAACCCAAAGGGGGGGTATTGGTATTTTTCATGGAAAAATGTGAAAAATTAAAATTTCTAAAAATGAAATAAATGCCTTCTATACACCTCGAACATTCACTTTAAAACAGAAGATTGTTGTTTTACACAATATTTTTAGAAATTTGGGCTCTTTTAGTAACATTAACACTAGCGCTGAAGCATCTTTTATATTCATTTATTGTCTTTCAGGATTTAATCTGGGTTTTATTTTCTTTATTTCATGAAAATGAACAACCATACACACCATTGAAACATTTTTGTTTAATTTGTGTCGAGTTAGATTTTCACCTAGAACCCAAAGGGGGGGGTATTGGGACTTTTCATGGAAAAATGTGAAAAATTAAAATTTCTTAAAATGAAATAAATATCTTCTATACACCTCAAACATTCACTTTAAAACAGAAGATTGTTGTTTTTCGCAATATTTTTAGAAATTTGGGCTCTTTTAGTAACATTAACACTAACGCTGAAGCATATTTTATGCTCATTTATTGTCTTTCAGGATTTTGCTGGGTTTTATTTTGTTTATTTCATGAAAATGAAACACAATACACACCATTGAAACATTTTTGTTTGATTTGTGTCGAGGGAGATTTTCACCTAGAACCAAAAGGGGGGGGTATTGGCACTTTTCATGGAAAAATGTGAAAAATTAAATTTTCTTAAAATGAAATAAATGCCTTCTATACACCTCAAACATTCACTTTATAACAGAAAAATGTTGTTTTTCGCAATATTTTTAGAAATTTGGGCTCTTTTAGCCACATTAACACTAGCGCTGAAGCATCTTTTATGCTCATTTATTGTCTTTCAGGATTAGTTCTGGGTTTTATTTTGTTTATTTCATGAAAATGAAAAACGATACACACCATTGAAACATTTTTGTTTGATATTGGTATATGAATTTGGGCTCTTTTAGTAACATTAACACTAGCGCTGAAGCATCTTTGATGCTCATTTATTGTCTTTCAGGATTTATCCTTGGTTTTATTTTTTTTATTTCATGAAAATGAACAACCATACACACCATGGAAACATTTTTGTTTGATTTTTGTCGAGTGAGATTTTCACCTAGAACTCAAAGGGGGGGGTATTGGCACTTTTCATGGAAAAATGTGAAAAATTAAAATTTCTAAAAATGAAATAAATGCCTTCTATACACCTCAAACATTCACTTTAAAAAAGAAGATTGTTGTTTTTCGCAATATTTTTGAAATTTGGGCTCTTTTAGTAACATTTACACTAGCGCTGAAGCATCTTTTATGCTCATTTCTTGTCTTTCAGGATTTATTCTGGGTTTTATTTTGTTTATTTGATGAAAATGAACATTAATACACACCATGGAAACATTTTTGTTTGATTTGTGTCGAGTGAGATTTTCACCTAGAACCCTAAGGGGGGGTAATTGACACTTTTCATGGAAAAATGTGAAAAATTAAAATTTTTAAAAATGAAATAAATGCCTTCTATACACCTCAAACATTCACTATAAAACAGAAAAATGTTGTTTTTCGCAATATTTTTAGAAATTTGGGCTCTTTAATAACTTTAACACTAGCGCTGAAGCATCTTTTATGCTCATTTATTCTCTTTCAGGATTTATTCTGGGTTTTATTTTGTTTTTTCATGAAAATTAACAACAATACACACCATGGAAACATTTTTGTTTGATTTGTGTCGAGTGAGATTTTCACCTAGAACCCAAAGGGTGGGGGTATTGGCACTTTTCATGGAAAAATGTGAAAAATTAAAATTTCTAAAAATGAAATAAATGCCTTCTATACACCTCAAACATTCACTCTAAAACAGAAAAATGTTGTTTTTCGCAATATTTTAATAAATTTGGGCTCTTTTATTAACATTAACACTAGCGCTGAAGCATCTTTTATGCTCATTTATTGTCTTTCAGGATTTATTCTGGGTTTTATTTTGTTTATTTCATGAAAATGAACAACGATACACACCATGGAAACATTTTTGTTTGATTTGTGTCGAGTGAGATTTTCACCTAGAACCCAAAGGGGGGGGTATTGGCACTTTTCATGGAAAAATGTGAAAAATTAAAATTTCTAAAAATGAAATAAATGCCTTCTATAAACCTCAAACATTCACTTTAAAACAGAAGATTGTTGTTTTTCGCAATATTTTTAGAAATTTGGGCTCTTTTAATAACATTAACAGTAACGCTGAAGCATATTTTATGCTCATTTATTGTCTTTCAGGATTTTGCTGGGTTTTATTTTCTTTATTTCATGAAATTGAACAACAATACACACCATTGAAACATTTTTGTTTGATTTGTGTCGAGGGAGATTTTCACCTAGAACCAAAAGGGGGGGGTATTGGCACTTTTCATGGAAAAATGTGAAAAATTAAATTTTCTTAAAATGAAATAAATGCCTTCTATACACCTCAAACATTCACTTTATAACAGAAAAATGTTGTTTTTCGCAATATTTTTAGAAATTTGGGCTCTTTTAGCCACATTAACACTAGCGCTGAAGCATCTTTTATGCTCATTTATTGTCTTTCAGGATTAGTTCTGGGTTTTATTTTGTTTATTTCATGAAAATGAAAAACGATACACACCATTGAAACATTTTTGTTTGATATTGGTATATGAATTTGGGCTCTTTTAGTAACATTAACACTAGCGCTGAAGCATCTTTTATGCTCATTTATTGTCTTTCAGGATTTATTCTGGGTTTTATTTGGTTTATTTCATGAAAATGAACAACGATACAAACCATGGAAACATTTTTGTTTGATTTGTTTCGAGTGAGATTTTCACCTAGAACCCAAAGGGGGGGGTATTGGCACTTTTCATGGAAAAATGTGAAAAATTAAAATTTCTAAAAATGAAATAAATGCCTTCTATACACCTCGAACATTCACTTTAAATCAGAAGATTGTTGTTTTTCGCAATATTTTTAGAAATTTGGGATCTTTTAGTAACATTAACACTAGCGCTGAAGCATCTTTTATGCTCATTTATTGCCTTCAGGATTTATCCTTGGTTTTATTTTGTTTATTTCATGAAAATGAACAACCATACACACCATGGAAACATTTTTGTTTGATTTTTGTCGAGTGAGATTTTCACCTAGAACTCAAAGGGGGGGTATTGGCACTTTTCATGGAAAAATGTGAAAAATTAAAATTTCTAAAAATGAAATAAATGCCTTCTATACACCTCAAACATTCACTTTAAAACAGAAGATTGTTGTTTTTCGCAATATTTTTAGAAATTTGGGCTCTTTTAGTAACATTTACACTAGCACTGAAGCATCTTTTATGCTCATTTCTTGTCTTTCAGGATTTATTCTGGGTTTTATTTTGTTTATTTGATGAAAATGAACATTAATACACACCATGGAAACATTTTTGTTTGATTTGTGTCGAGTGAGATTTTCACCTAGAACCCTAAGGGGGGGTAATTGACACTTTTCATGGAAAAATGTGAAAAATTAAAATTTCTAAAAATGAAATAAATGCCTTCTATACACCTCAAACATTCACTATAAAACAGAAAAATGTTGTTTTTCGCAATATTTTCGAAATTTGGGCTCTTTAATAACTTTAACACTACCGCTGATGCATCTTTTATGCTCATTTATTGTCTTTCAGGATTTATTCTGGGTTTTATTTTGTTTTTTCATGAAAATGAAAAACGATACACACCATTGAAACATTTTTGTTTGATATTGGTATATGAATTTGGGCTCTTTTAGTAACATTAACACTAGCGCTGAAGCATCTTTTATGCTCATTTATTGTCTTTCAGGATTTATTCTGGGTTTTATTTGGTTTATTTCATGAAAATGAACAACGATACAAACCATGGAAACATTTTTGTTTGATTTGTTTCGAGTGAGATTTTCACCTAGAACCCAAAGGGGGGGGTATTGGCACTTTTCATGGAAAAATGTGAAAAATTAAAATTTCTAAAAATGAAATAAATGCCTTCTATACACCTCGAACATTCACTTTAAATCAGAAGATTGTTGTTTTTCGCAATATTTTTAGAAATTTGGGATCTTTTAGTAACATTAACACTAGCGCTGAAGCATCTTTTATGTTCATTTATTGTCTTTCAGGATTTATTCTGGGTTTTATTTTGTTTATTTCATGAAAATGAACAACGATACACACCATGGAAACATTTTTGTTTGATTTGTGTCGAGTGAGATTTTCACCTAGAACCCAAAGGGGGGGGTATTGGCACTTTTCATGAAAAAATGTGAAAAATTAAAATTTCTAAAAATGAAATAAATGCCTTCTATACACCTCGAACATTCACTTTAAAACAGAAGATTGTTGTTTTTCGCAATATTTTTAGAAATTTGGGCTCTTTTAGTAACATTAACACTAGCGCTGAAGCATCTTTTATGCTCATTTAATGTCTTTCAGGATTAGTTCTGGGTTTTATTTTGTTTATTTCATGAAAATGAAAAACGATACACACCATTGAAACATTTTTGTTTGATATTGGTATATGAATTTGGGCTCTTTTAGTAACATTAACACTAGCGCTGAAGCATCTTTTATGCTCATTTCTTGTCTTTCAGGATTTATTCTGGGTTTTATTTTGTTTATTTGATGAAAATGAACATTAATACACACCATGGAAACATTTTTGTTTGATTTGTGTCGAGTGAGATTTTCACCCTAAGGGGGGGTAATTGACACTTTTCATGGAAAAATGTGAAAAATTAAAATTTCTAAAAATGAAATAAATGCCTTCTATACACCTCAAACATTCACTCTAAAACAGAAAAATGTTGTTTTTTCGCAATATTTTTAGAAATTTGGGCTCTTTTAGTAACATTAACACTAGCGCTGAAGCATCTTTTATGTTCATTTATTGTCTTTCAGGATTTATTCTGGGTTTTATTTTGTTTATTTCATGAAAATGAACAAAAATACACTCCATGGAAACAGTTTTGTTTGATTTGTGTCGAGTGAGATTTTCACCTAGAACCCAAAGGGGGGGGTATTGGCACTTTTCATGGAAAAATGTGAAAAATTAAAATTTCTAAAAATGAAATAAATGCCTTCTATACACCTCAAACATTCACTCTAAAACAGAAGATTGTTGTTTTTCGCAATTTTTTTAGAAATTCGGGCTCTTTTAATAACATTTACACTAGCGCTGAAGCATCTTTTATGCTCATTTCTTGTCTTTCAGGATTTATTCTAAGGTTTTATTTTGTTTATTTCATGAAAATGAACAACAATACACACCATGGAAACAATTTTGTTTGATTTGTGTCGAGTGAGATTTTCACCTAGAACCCAAAGGGGGGGGTATTGGCACTTTTCATGGAAAAAAGTTGAAAAATTAAAATTGCTAAAAATGAAATAAATGCCTTCTATACACCTCGAACATTCACCTTAAAACAGAAGATTGTTGTTTTTCGCAATATTTTTAGAAATTTGGGCTCTTTTAGTAACATTAACACTAGCGCTGAAGCATCTTTTATGCTCATTTATTGTCTTTCAGGATTTATTCTGGGTTTTATTTTGTTTTTTCATGAAAATTAACAACAATACACACCATGGAAACATTTTTGTTTGATTTGTGTCGAGTGAGATTTTCACCTAGAACCCAAAGGGGGGGTATTGGCACTTTTCATGGAAAAATGTGAAAAATTAAAATTTCTTAAAATGAAATAAATGCCTTCTATACACCTCAAACATTCACTTTAAAACAGAAAAATGTTGTTTTTTCGCAATATTTTTAGAAATTTGGTCTCTTTTAGTAACATTAACACTAGCGCTGAAGCATCTTTTATGCTCATTTATTGTCTTTCAGGATTTATTCTGGGTTTTAATTTGTTTATTTGATGAAAATGAACATTATTACACACCATGGAAACATCTTGTTTGATTTGTGTCGAGTGAGATTTTCACCTAGAACCCAAAGGGGGGGGTATTGGCACTTTTCATGAAAAAATGTGAAAAATTAAAATTTCTAAAAATGAAATAATTGCCTTCTATACACCTCGAACATTCACTTTAAAACAGAAGATTGTTGTTTTTCGCAATATTTTTAGAAATTTGGGCTCTTTTAGTAACATTAACACTAGCGCTGAAGCATCTTTTATGCTCATTTATTGTCTTTCAGGATTAGTTCTGTGTTTTATTTTGTTTATTTCATGAAAATGAACAACGATACACACCATTGAAACATTTTTGTTTGATATTGGTATATGAATTTGGGCTCTTTTAGTAACATTAACACTAGCGCTGAAGCATCTTTTATGCTCATTTCTTGTCTTTCAGGATTTATTCTGGGTTTTATTTTGTTTATTTGATGAAAATGAACATTAATACACACCATGGAAACATTTTTGTTTGATTTGTGTCGAGTGAGATTTTCACCTAGAACCCTAAGGGGGTGGTAATTGACACTTTTCATGGAAAAATGTGAAAAATTAAAATTTCTAAAAATGAAATAAATGCCTTCTATACACCTCAAACATTCACTCTAAAACAGAAAAATGTTGTTTTTCGCAATATTTTTAGAAATTTGGGCTCTTTTAGTAACATTAACACTAGCGCTGAAGCATCTTTTATGTTCATTTATTGTCTTTCAGGATTTATTCTGGGTTTTATTTTGTTTATTTCATGAAAATGAACAAAAATACACTCCATGGAAACAGTTTTGTTTGATTTGTGTCGAGTGAGATTTTCACCTAGAACCCAAAGGGGGGGGGTATTGGCACTTTTCATGGAAAAATGTGAAAAATTAAAATTTCTAAAAATGAAATAAATGCCTTCTATACACCTCAAACATTCACTCTAAAACAGAAGATTGTTGTTTTTCGCAATTTTTTTAGAAATTCGGGCTCTTTTAATAACATTTACACTAGCGCTGAAGCATCTTTTATGCTCATTTCTTGTCTTTCAGGATTTATTCTAAGGTTTTATTTTGTTTATTTCATGAAAATGAACAACAATACACACCATGGAAACAATTTTGTTTGATTTGTGTCGAGTGAGATTTTCACCTAGAACCCAAAGGGGGGGGTATTGGCACTTTTCATGGAAAAAAGTGAAAAATTAAAATTGCTAAAAATGAAATAAATGCCTTCTATACACCTCGAACATTCACCTTAAAACAGAAGATTGTTGTTTTTCGCAATATTTTTAGAAATTTGGGCTCTTTTAGTAACATTAACACTAGCGCTGAAGCATCTTTTATGCTCATTTATTGTCTTCAGCGAATTTATTCTGGGTTTTATTTTGTTTTTTCATGAAAATTAACAACAATACACACCATGGAAACATTTTTGTTTGATTTGTGTCGAGTGAGATTTTCACCTAGAACCCAGAAGGGGGGGTATTGGCACTTTTCATGGAAAAATGTGAAAAATTAAAATTTCTTAAAATGAAATAAATGCCTTCTATACACCTCAAACATTCACTTTAAAACAGAAAACTATGTTGTTTTTCGCAATATTTTAGAAATTTTGGTCTCTTTTAGTAACATTAACACTAGCGCTGAAGCATCTTTTATGCTCATTTATTGTCTTTCAGGATTTATTCTGGGTTTTTAATTTGTTTATTTGATGAAAATGAACATTATTACACACCATGGAAACATCTTGTTTGATTTGTGTCGAGTGAGATTTTCACCTAGAACCCAAAGGGGGGGGTATTGGCACTTTTCATGAAAAAAATGTGAAAAAATTAAAATTTCTAAAAATGAAATAATTGCCTTCTATACACCTCGAACATTCACTTTAAAACAGAAGATTGTTGTTTTTTCGCAATATTTTTAGAAATTTGGCTCTTTTAGTAACATTAACACTAGCGCTGAAGCATCTTTTATGCTCATTTATTGTCTTTCAGGATTAGTTCTGTGTTTTATTTTGTTTATTTCATGAAAATGAACAACGATACACACCATTGAAACATTTTTGTTTGATATTGGTATTGAATTTGGGCTCTTTTAGTAACATTAACACTAGCGCTGAAGCATCTTTTATGCTCATTTCTTGTCTTTCAGGATTTATTCTGGGTTTTATTTTGTTTATTTGATGAAAATGAACATTAATACAAACCATGGAAACATTTTTGGTTTGATTTGTGTCGAGTGAGATTTTCACCTAGAACCCTAAGGGGGGGTAATTGTCACTTTTCATGGAAAAATGTGAAAAATTAAATTTCTAAAAATGAAATAAATGCCTTCTATACACCTCAAACATTCACTTTAAAACAGAAAAATGTTGTTTTTCGCAATATTTTTAGAAATTCGGGGTCTTTAATAACTTTAACAATACCGCTGAATAGCATCTTTTATGCTCATTTATTCTCTTTCAGGATTTATTCTGGGTTTTATTTTGTTTTTTCATGAAAATTAACAACAATACACACCATGGAAACATTTTTGTTTGATTTGTGTCGAGTGAGATTTTCACCTAGAACCCAAAGGGGGAGGGTATTGGCACTTTTCATGGAAAAATGTGAAAAATTAAAATTTCTTAAAATGAAATAAATGCCTTCTATAAACCTCAAACATTCACTTTAAAACAGAAGATTGTTGTTTTTCGCAATATTTTTAGAAATTTGGGCTCTTTTAATAACATTAACAGTAACGCTGAAGCATATTTTATGCTCATTTATTGTCTTTCAGGATTTTGCTGGGTTTTATTTTGTTTATTTCATGAAATTGAACAACAATACACACCATTGAAACATTTTTGTTTGATTTGTGTCGAGGGAGATTTTCACCTAGAACCAAAAGGGGGGGGTATTGGCACTTTTCATGGAAAAATGTGAAAAATTAAATTTTCTTAAAATGAAATAAATGCCTTCTATACACCTCAAACATTCACTTTATAACAGAAAAATGTTGTTTTCCGCAATATTTTTAGAAATTTGGGCTCTTTTAGCCACATTAACACTAGCGCTGAAGCATCTTTTATGCTCATTTATTGTCTTTCAGGATTAGTCCTGGGTTTTATTTTGTTTATTTCATGAAAATGAAAAACGATACACACCATTGAAACATTTTTGTTTGATATTGGTACATGAATTTGGGCTCTTTTAGTAACATTAACACTAGCGCTGAAGCATCTTTTATGCTCATTTATTGTCTTCCAGGATTTATTCTGGGTTTTATTTGGTTTATTTCATGAAAATGAACAACGATACAAACCATGGAAACATTTCTGTTTGATTTGTTTCGAGTGAGATTTTCACCTAGAACCCAAAGGGGGGGGTATTGGCACTTTTCATGGAAAAATGTGAAAAATTAAAATTTCTAAAAATGAAATAAATGCCTTCTATACACCTCGAACATTCACCTTAAATCAGAAGATTGTTGTTTTTCGCAATATTTTTAGAAATTTGGGATCTTTTAGTAACATTAACACTAGCGCTGAAGCATCTTTTATGCTCATTTATTGCCTTCAGGATTTATCCTTGGTTTTATTTTGTTTATTTCATGAAAATGAACAACCATACACACCATGGAAACATTTTTGTTTGATTTTTGTCGAGTGAGATTTTCACCTAGAACTCAAAGGGGGGGTATTGGCACTTTTCATGGAAAAATGTGAAAAATTAAAATTTCTAAAAATGAAATAAATGCCTTCTATACACCTCAAACATTCACTTTAAAACAGAAGATTGTTGTTTTTCGCAATATTTTTAGAAATTTGGGCTCTTTTAGTAACATTTACACTAGCGCTGAAGCATCTTTTATGCTCATTTCTTGTCTTTCAGGATTTATTCTGGGTTTTATTTTGTTTATTTGATGAAAATGAACATTAATACACACCATGGAAACATTTTTGTTTGATTTGTGTCGAGTGAGATTTTCACCTAAAACCCTAAGGGGGGGTAATTGACACTTTTCATGGAAAAATGTGAAAAATTAAAATTTCTAAAAATGAAATAAATGCCTTCTATACACCTCGAACATTCACTTTAAAACAGAAGATTGTTGTTTTTCGCAATATTTTTAGAAATTTGGGCTCTTTTAGTAACATTAACACTAGCGCTGAAGCATCTTTTATGCTCATTTCTTGTCTTTCAGGATTTATTCTGGGTTTTATTTTGTTTATTTGATGAAAATGAACATTAATAAACACCATGGAAACATTTTTGTTTGATTTGTGTCGAGTGAGATTTTCACCTAGAACCCAAAGGGGTATTGACACTTTTCATGGAAAAATGTGAAAAATTAAAATTTCTAAAAATGAAATAAATGCCTTCTATACACCTCAAACATTCACTCTAAAACAGAAAAATGTTGTTTTTCGCAATATTTTTAGAAATTTGGGCTCTTTTAGTAACATTAACACTAGCGCTGAAGCATCTTTTATGTTCATTTATTGTCTTTCAGGATTTATTCTGGGTTTTATTTTGTTTATTTCATGAAAATGAACAAAAATACACTCCATGGAAATAGTTTTGTTTGATTTGTGTCGAGTGAGATTTTCACCTAGAACCCAAAGGGGGGGGTATTGGCACTTTTCATGGAAAAATGTGAAAAATTAAAATTTCTAAAAATGAAATAAATGCCTTCTATACACCTCAAACATTCACTCTAAAACAGAAGATTGTTGTTTTTCGCAATTTTTTTAGAAATTCGGGCTCTTTTAATAACATTTACACTAGCGCTGAAGCATCTTTTATGCTCATTTCTTGTCTTTCAGGATTTATTCTAAGGTTTTATTTTGTTTATTTCATGAAAATGAACAACAATACACACCATGGAAACAATTTTGTTTGATTTGTGTCGAGTGAGATTTTCACCTAGAACCCAAAGGGGGGGGTATTGGCACTTTTCATGGAAAAATGTGAAAAATTATAATTGCTAAAAATGAAATAAATGCCTTCTATACACCTCGAACATTCACCTTAAAACAGAAGATTGTTGTTTTTCGCAATATTTTTAGAAATTTGGGCTCTTTTAGTAACATTAACACTAGCGCTGAAGCATCTTTTATGCTCATTTATTGTCTTTCAGGATTAGTTCTGGGTTTTATTTTGTTTATTTCATGAAAATGAAAAACGATACACACCATTGAAACATTCTTGTTTGATATTGGTATATGAATTTGGGCTCTTTTAGTAACATTAACACTAGCGCTGAAGCATCTTTTATGCTCATTTATTGTCTTTCAGGATTTATTCTGGGTTTTATTTGGTTTATTTCATGAAAATGAACAACGATACAAACCATGGAAACATTTTTGTTTGATTTGTTTCGAGTGAGATTTTCACCTAGAACCCAAAGGGGGGGGGTATTGGCACTTTTCATGGAAAAATGTGAAAAATTAAAATTTCTAAAAATGAAATAAATGCCTTCTATACACCTCGAACATTCACTTTAAATCAGAAGATTGTTGTTTTTCGCAATATTTTTAGAAATTTGGGATCTTTTAGTAACATTAACACTAGCGCTGAAGCATCTTTTATGCTCATTTATTGCCTTCAGGATTTATCCTTGGTTTTATTTTGTTTATTTCATGAAAATGAACAACCATACACACCATGGAAACTTTTTTGTTTGATTTGTGTCGAGTGAGATTTTCACCTAGAACCCAAAGGGGGGGGTATTGGCACTTTTCATGGAAAAATGTGAAAAATTAAAATTTCTAAAAATGAAATAAATGCCTTCTATACACCTCGAACATTCACTTTAAAACAGAAGATTGTTGTTTTTCGCAATATTTTTAGAAATTTGGGCTCTTTTAGTAACATTAACACTAGCGCTGAAGCATCTTTTATGTTCATTTATTGTCTTTCAGGATTTATTCTGGGTTTTATTTGTTTTATTTCATGAAAATGAACAACGATACACACCATGGAAACATTTTTGTTTGATTTGTGTCGAGTGAGATTTTCACCTAGAACCCAAAGGGGGGGGTATTGGCACTTTTCATGGAAAAATGTGAAAAATTAAAATTTCTAAAAATGAAATAAATGCCTTCTATACACCTCAAACATTCACTCTAAAACAGAAAAATGTTGTTTTTCGCAATATTTTTAGAAATTTGGGCTCTTTTAGTAACATTAACACTAGCGCTGAAGCATATTTTATGCTCATTTATTGTCTTTCAGGATTTATCCTTGGTTTTATTTTGTTTATTTCATGAAAATGAACAACAATACACACCATGGAAATATTTTTGTTTGATTTGTGTCGAGTGAGATTTTCACCTAGAACCCAAAGGGGGGGGTATTGGCACTTTTCATGAAAAAATGTGAAAAATTAAAATTTCTAAAAATGAAATAAATGCCTTCTATACACCTCGAACATTCACTTTAAAACAGAAGATTGTTGTTTTTCGCAATATTTTTAGAAATTTGGGCTCTTTTAGTAACATTAACACTAGCGCTGAAGCATCTTTTATGCTCATTTATTGTCTTTCAGGATTAGTTCTGGGTTTTATTTTGTTTATTTCATGAAAATGAAAAACGATACACACCATTGAAACATTTTTGTTTGATATTGGTATATGAATTTGGGCTCTTTTAGTAACATTAACACTAGCGCTGAAGCATCTTTTATGCTCATTTATTCTCTTTCAGGATTTATTCTGGGTTTTATTTGGTTTATTTCATGAAAATGAACAACGATACAAACCATGGAAACATTTTTGTTTGATTTGTTTCGAGTGAGATTTTCACCTAGAACCCAAAGGGGGGGGTATTGGCACTTTTCATGGAAAAATGTGAAAAATTAAAATTTCTAAAAATGAAATAAATGCCTTCTATACACCTCGAACATTCACTTTAAATCAGAAGATTGTTGTTTTTCGCAATATTTTTAGAAATTTGGGATCTTTTAGTAACATTAACACTAGCGCTGAAGCATCTTTTATGCTCATTTATTGTCTTTCAGGATTTATCCTTGGTTTTATTTTGTTTATTTCATGAAAATTAACAACAATACACACCATGGAAATATTTTTGTTTGATTTGTGTCGAGTGAGATTTTCACCTAGAACCCAAAGGGGGGGGTATTGGCACTTTTCATGAAAAAATGTGAAAAATTAAAATTTCTAAAAATGAAATAAATGCCTTCTATACACCTCGAACATTCACTTTAAAACAGAAGATTGTTGTTTTTCGCAATATTTTTAGAAATTTGGGCTCTTTTAGTAACATTAACACTAGCGCTGAAGCATCTTTTATGCTCATTTATTGTCTTTCAGGATTAGTTCTGGGTTTTATTTTGTTTATTTCATGAAAATGAAAAACGATACACACCATTGAAACATTTTTGTTTGATATTGGTATATGAATTTGGGCTCTTTTAGTAACATTAACACTAGCGCTGAAGCATCTTTTATGCTCATTTATTGTCTTTCAGGATTTATTCTGGGTTTTATTTGGTTTATTTCATGAAAATGAACAACGATACAAACCATGGAAACATTTTTGTTTGATTTGTTTCGAGTGAGATTTTCACCTAGAACCCAAAGGGGGGGGTATTGGCACTTTTCATGGAAAAATGTGAAAAATTAAAATTTCTAAAAATGAAATAAATGCCTTCTATACACCTCAAACATTCACTTTAAAACAGAAGATTGTTGTTTTTCGCAATATTTTTAGAAATTTGGGCTCTTTTAGTAACATTTACACTAGCGCTGAAGCATCTTTTATGCTCATTTGTTGTTTTTCAGGATTTATTCTGGGTTTTATTTTGTTTATTTGATGAAAATGAACATTAATACACACCATGGAAACATTTTTGTTTGATTTGTGTCGAGTGAGATTTTCACCTAGAACCCTAAGGGGGGGTAATTGACACTTTTCATGGAAAAATGTGAAAAATTAAAATTTGTAAAAATGAAATAAATGCCTTCTATACACCTCAAACATTCACTATAAAACAGAAAAATGTTGTTTTTCGCAATATTTTTCGAAATTTGGGCTCTTAAATATCTTTAACACTAGCGCTGAAGCATCTTTTATGCTCATTTATTCTCTTTCAGGATTTATTCTGGGTTTTATTTTGTTTTTTCATGAAAATTAACAACAATACACACCATGGAAACATTTTCGTTCGATTTGTGTCGAGTGAGATTTTCACCTTGAACCCAAAGGGGGGGGTATTGGCACTTTTCATGAAAAAATGTGAAAAATTAAAATTTCTAAAAATGAAATAAATGCCTTCTATACACCTCAAACATTCCCTTTAAAACAGATGATTGTTGTTTTTCGCAATATTTTTAGAAATTTGGGCTCTTTTAGTAACATTAACACTAGCGCTGAAGCATCTTTTATGTTCATTTATTGTCTTTCAGGATTTATTCTGGGTTTTATTTTGTTTATTTCATGAAAATTAACAACAATACACTCCATTAAAACATTTTTGTTTGATTTGTGTCGAGTGAGATTTTAACCTAGAACCCAAAGGGGGGGGTATTGGCACTTTTCATGGAAAAATGTGAAAAATTAAAATTTCTTAAAATAAAATAAATGCCTTCTATACACCTCAAACATTCACTTTAAAACAGAAAAATGTTGTTTTTCGCAAAATTTTTATAAATTTTGGCTCTTTTATTAACATTAACACTAGCGCTGAAGCATCTTTTATGCTCATTTATTGTCTTTCAGGATTTATCCTTGGTTTTATTTTGTTTATTCCATGAAAATGAACAACAATACACATCATGGAAATATTTTTGTTTGATTTGTGTCGAGTGAGATTTTCACCTAGAACCCAAAGGGGGGGGTATTGGCACTTTTCATGAAAAAATGTGAAAAATTAAAATTTCTAAAAATTAAATAAATGCCTTCTATACACCTCGAACATTCACTTTAAAACTGAAGATTGTTGTTTTTCGCAATATTTTTAGAAATTTGGGCTCTTTTAGTAACATTAACACTAGCGCTGAAGCATCTTTTATGCTCATTTCTTGTCTTTCAGGATTTATTCTGGGTTTTATTTTGTTTATTTGATGAAAATAAACATTAATAAACACCATGGAAACATTTTTGTTTGATTTGTGTCGAGTGAGATTTTCACCTAGAACCCAAAGGGGTATTGACACTTTTCATGGAAAAATGTGAAAAATTAAAATTTCTAAAAATGAAATAAATGCCTTCTATACACCTCAAACATTCACTCTAAAACAGAAAAATGTTGTTTTTCGCAATATTTTTAGAAATTTGGGCTCTTTTAGTAACATTTACACTAGCGCTGAAGCATCTTTTATGTTCATTTATTGTCTTTCAGGATTTATTCTGGGTTTTATTTTGTTTATTTCATGAAAATGAACAAAAATACACTCCATGGAAACAGTTTTGTTTGATTTGTGTCGAGTGAGATTTTCACCTAGAACCCAAAGGGGGGGGTATTGGCACTTTTCATGGAAAAATGTGAAAAATTAAAATTTCTAAAAATGAAATAAATGCCTTCTATACACCTCAAACATTCACTCTAAAACAGAAGATTGTTGTTTTTCGCAATTTTTTTAGAAATTCGGGCTCTTTTAATAACATTTACACTAGCGCTGAAGCATCTTTTATGCTCATTTCTTGTCTTTCAGGATTTATTCTAAGGTTTTATTTTGTTTATTTCATGAAAATGAACAACAATACACACCATGGAAACAATTTTGTTTGATTTGTGTCGAGTGAGATTTTCACCTAGAACCCAAAGGGGGGGGGGTATTGGCACTTTTCATGGAAAAATGTGAAAAATTAAAATTTCTAAAAATGAAATAATTGCCTTCTATACACCTCGAACATTCACCTTAAAACAGAAGATTGTTGTTTTTCGCAATATTTTTAGAAATTTGGGCTCTTTTAGTAACATTAACACTAGCGCTGAAGCATCTTTTATGCTCATTTATTGTCTTTCAGGATTTATTCTGGGTTTTATTTTGTTTTTTCATGAAAATTAACAACAATACACACCATGGAAACATTTTTGTTTGATTTGTGTCGAGTGAGATTTTCACCTAGAACCCAAAGGGGGGGTATTGGCACTTTTCATGGAAAAATGTGAAAAATTAAAATTTCTTAAAATGAAATAAATGCCTTCTATACACCTCAAACATTCACTTTAAAACAGAAAAATGTTGTTTTTCGCAATATTTTTAGAAATTTGGTCTCTTTTAGTAACATTAACACTAGCGCTGAAGCATCTTTTATGCTCATTTATTGTCTTTCAGGATTTATTCTGGGTTTTAATTTGTTTATTTGATGAAAATGAACATTATTACACACCATGGAAAAATCTTGTTTGATTTGTGTCGAGTGAGATTTTCACCTAGAACCCAAAGGGGGGGGTATTGGCACTTTTCATGAAAAAATGTGAAAAATTAAAATTTCTAAAAATGAAATAATTGCCTTCTATACACCTCGAACATTCACTTTAAAACAGAAGATTGTTGTTTTTCGCAATATTTTTAGAAATTTGGGCTCTTTTAGTAACATTAACACTAGCGCTGAAGCATCTTTTATGCTCATTTATTGTCTTTCAGGATTAGTTCTGTGTTTTATTTTGTTTATTTCATGAAAATGAACAACGATACACACCATTGACACATTTTTGTTTGATATTGGTATATGAATTTGGGCTCTTTTAGTAACATTAACACTAGCGCTGAAGCATCTTTTATGCTCATTTCTTGTCTTTCAGGATTTATTCTGGGTTTTATTTTGTTTATTTGATGAAAATGAACATTAATACACACCATGGAAACATTTTTGTTTGATTTGTGTCGAGTGAGATTTTCACCTAGAACCCTAAGGAGGGGTAATTGTCACTTTTCATGGAAAAATGTGAAAAATTAAAATTTCTAAAAATGAAATAAATGCCTTCTATACACCTCAAACATTCACTTTAAAACAGAAAAATGTTGTTTTTCGCAATATTTTTAGAAATTCGGGGTCTTTAATAACTTTAACAATACCGCTGAAGCATCTTTTATGCTCATTTATTCTCTTTCAGGATTTATTCTGGGTTTTATTTTGTTTTTTCATGAAAATTAACAACAATACACACCATGGAAACATTTTTGTTTGATTTGTGTCGAGTGAGATTTTCACCTAGAACCCAAAGGGGGGTATTGGCACTTTTCATGGAAAAATGTGAAAAATTAAAATTTCTAAAAATGAAATAAATGCCTACTATACACCTCGAACATTCACTTTAAAACAGAAGATTGTTGTTTTTCGCAATATTTTTTGAAATTTGGGCTCTTTTAGTAACATTAACACTAGCGCTGAAGCATGTTTTATGCTCATTTATTGTCTTTCAGGATTTATCCTTGGTTTTATTTTGTTTATTTCATGAAAATGAACAACAATACACACCATGGAAATATTTTTGTTTGATTTGTGTCGAGTGAAATTTTGACCTAGAACCCAAAGGGGGGGGTATTGGCACTTTTCATGAAAAATGTAAAAAATTAAAATTTCTAAAAATGAAATAAATGCCTTCTATACACCTCGAACATTCACTTTAAAACAGAAGATTGTTGTTTTTCGCAATATTTTTAGAAATTTGGGCTCTTTTAGTAACATTAACACTAGCGCTGAAGCATCTTTTATGCTCATTTCTTGTCTTTCAGGATTAATTCTGGGTTTTATTTTGTTTATTTGATGAAAATGAACACATAATACACACCATGGAAACATTTTTGTTTGATTTGTGTCGAGTGAGGTTTTTACCTAGAACTCAAAGGGGTATTGACACTTTTCATGGAAAAATGTGAAAAATTAAAATTTCTAAAAATGAAATAAATGCCTTCTATACACCTCAAACATTCACTCTAAAACAGAAAAATGTTGTTTTTCGCAATATTTTTAGAAATTTGGGCTCTTTGAGTAACATTAACACTAGCGCTGAAGCATCTTTTATGTTCATTTATTGTCTTTCAGGATTTATTCTGGGTGTTATTTTGTTTATTTCATGAAAATGAACAACAATACACTCCATGGAAACATTTTTGTTTGATATGTGTCGAGTGAGATTTTCACCTAGAACCCAAAGGGAGTGTATTGGCACTTTTCATGGAAAAATGTGAAAAATTAAAATTTCTTAAAATGAAATAAATGCCTTCTATACACCTCAAACATTCACTTTAACACAGAAAAATGTTTTTTTTCGCAATATTTTCAGAAATTTGGGCTCTTTTAGTAACATTAACACTAGCGCTGAAGCATCTTTTATGCTCATTTATTGTCTTTCAGGATTTATTCTGGGTTTTATTTTGTTTATTTCATGAAAATGAACAACAATACACTCCATGGAAATATTTTTGTTCGATTTGTGTCTATTGAGATTTTCAACTAGAACCCAAAAGGGAGGGTATTGGCACATTTCATGAAAAAATGTGAAAAATTAAAATTTCTAAAAATAAAATAAATGCCTTCTATACACCTCGAACATTCACTTTAAAACAGTAGATTGTTGTTTTACGCAATATTTTTAGAAATTTGGGCTCTTTTAGTAACATTAACACTAGCGCTGAAGCATCTTTTATGTTCATTTATTGTCTTTCAGGATTTATTCTGGGTTTTATTTTGTTTATTTCATGAAAATGAACAACGATACACACCATGGAAACATTTTTGTTTGATTTGTGTGGAGTGAGATTTTCACCTTGAACCCAAAGTGGGGGGTATTAGCACTTTTCATGGAAAAATGTGAAAAATTAAAATTTCTTAAAATGAAATAAATGCCTTCTATACACCTCAAACATTCCCTTTAAAACAGATGATTGTTGTTTTTCGCAATATTTTTAAAAATTTGGGCTCTTTTAGTAACATTAACACTAGCGCTGAAGCATCTTTTATGTTCATTGATTGTCTTTCAGGATTTATTCTGGGTTTTATTTTGTTTATTTCATGAAAATGAACAACAATACACTCCATTAAAACATTTTTGTTTGATTTGTGTCGAGTGAGATTTTCACCTAGAACCCAAAGGGGGGGGGTATTGGCACTTTTCATGGAAAAATGTGAAAAATTAAAATTTCATAAAAATAAAATAAATGCCTTCTATACACCTCGAACATTCACTTTAAAACAGAAGATTGTTGTTTTTCGCAATATTTTTTGAAATTTGGGCTCTTTTAGTAACATTAACACTAGCGCTGAAGCATGTTTTATGCTCATTTATTGTCTTTCAGGATTTATCCTTGGTTTTATTTTGTTTATTTCATGAAAATGAACAACAATACACACCATGGAAATATTTTTGTTTGATTTGTGTCGAGTGAGATTTTCACCTAGAACCCAAAGGGGGGGGTATTGGCACTTTTCATGAAAAAATGTGAAAAATTAAAATTTCTAAAAATGAAATAAATGCCTTCTATACACCTCGAACATTCACTTTAAAACAGAAGATTGTTGTTTTTCGCAATATTTTTAGAAATTTGAGCTCTTTTAGTAACATTAACACTAGCGCTGAAGCATCTTTTATGCTCATTTCTTGTCTTTCAGGATTTATTCTGGGTTTTATTTTGTTTATTTGATGAAAATGAACATTAATACACACCATGGAAACATTTTTGTTTGATTTGTGTCGAGTGCGATTTTCACCTAGAACCCAAAGGGGTTTTGACACTTTTCATGGAAAAATGTGAAAAATTATAATTTCTAAAAATGAAATAAATACCTTCTATACACCTCCAACATTCACTCTAAAACAGAAAAATGTTGTTTTTCGCAATATTTTTAGAAATTTGGGCTCTTTTAGTAACATTAACACTAGCGCTGAAGCATCTTTTATGTTCATTTATTGTCTTTCAGGATTTATTCTGGGTGTTATTTTGTTTATTTCATGAAAATGAACAACAATACACTCCATGGAAACATTTTTGTTTGAATTGTGTCGAGTGAGATTTTCACCTAGAACCCAAAGGGGGGGGTATTGGCACTTTTCATGGAAAAATGTGAAAAATTAAAATTTCTAAAAATGAAATAAATGCATTCTATACACCTCAAACATTCACTCTAAAACAGAAGATTGTTGTTTTTCGCAATTTTTTTAGAAATTTGGGCTCTTTTTATAACATTTACACTAGCGCTGAAGCATCTTTTATGCTCATTTCTTGTCTTTCAGGATTTATTCTGGGTTTAATTTTGTTTATTTCATGAAAATGAACAACTATACACACCATGGAAACATTTTTGTTTGATTTGTGTCGAGTGAGATTTTCACCTAGAACCCAAAGGGGGGGTATTGGTACTTTTCATGGAAAAATGTGAAAAATTAAAATTTCTAAAAATGAAATAAATGCCTTCTATACACCTCGAACATTCACTTTAAAACTGAAGATTGTTGTTTTTCGCAATATTTTCAGAAATTTGGGCTCTTTTAGTAACATTAACACTAGCGCTGAAGCATCTTTTATGCTCATTTATTGTCTTTCAGGATTTATTCTGGGTTTTATTTTGTTTATTTCATGAAAATGAACTACCATACACACCATGGAAACATTTTTGTTTGATTTGTGTCGAGTGAGATTTTCACCTAGAACCCAAAGGGTTCTGGGTGAAAACATTAACACTAGCGCTTAAGCATCTTTTATGTTCATTTATTGTCTTTTAGGATTTATTCTGGGTTTTATTTTGTTTATTTCATGAAAATGAACAACAATACACTCCATGGAAACATTTTTGTTTGATTTGTGTCGAGTGAGATTTTCACCTAGAACCCAAAGGGGGGGTATTGGCACTTTTCATGGAAAAATGTGAAAAATTAAAATTTCTTAAAATGAAATAAATGCCTTCTATACACCTCAAACATTCACTTTAACACAGAAAAATGTTTTTTTTCGCAATATTTTTAGAAATTTGGGCTCTTTTAGTAACATTAACACTAGCGCTGAAGCATCTTTTATGCTCATTTATTGTCTTTCAGGATTTATTCTGGGTTTTATTTTGTTTATTTCATGAAAATGAACAACAATACACTCCATGGAAATATTTTTGTTCGATTTGTGTCTAGTGAGATTTTCAACTAGAACCCAAAGGGGAGGGTATTGGCACTTTTCATGGAAAAATGTGAAAAATTAAAATTTCTAAAAATGAAATAAATGCCTTTTATACACCTCGAACATTCACTTTAAAACTGAAGATTGTTGTTTTTCGCAATATTTTTAGAAATTTGGGCTCTTTTAGTAACATTGGGGGTATTGGCACTTTTCATGGAAAAATGTGAAAAAATAAAATTTTTTAAAAATGAAATAAATGCCTTCTATACACCTCAAACATTCACTATAAAACAGAAAAATGTTGTTTTTCGCAATATTTTTAGAAATTTGGGCTCTTTTAGTAACATTAACACTAGCGCTTAAGCATCTTTTATGTTCATTTATTGTCTTTCAGGATTTATTCTGGGTTTTATTTTGTTTATTTCATGAAAATGAACAACAATTCACTCCATGGAAACATTTTTGTTTGATTTGTGTCGAGTGAGATTTTCACCTAGAACCCAAAGGGGGGGTATTGGCACTTTTCATGGAAAAATGTGAAAAATTAAAATTTCTTAAAATGAAATAAATGCCTTCTATACACCTGAAACATTCACTTTAACACAGAAAAATGTTTTTTTTCGTAATATTTTTAGAAATTTGGGCTCTTTTAGTAACATTAACACTAGCGCTGAAGCATCTTTTATGCTCATTTATTGTCTTTCAGGATTTATTCTGGGTTTTATTTTGTTTATTTCATGAAAATGAACAACAATACACTCCATGGAAATATTTTTGTTCGATTTGTGTCTAGTGAGATTTTCAACTAGAACCCAAAGGGGAGGGTATTGGCACTTTTCATGAAAAAATGTGAAAAATTAAAATTTCTAAAAATGATATAAATGCCTTCTATACACCTCGAACATTCACTTTAAAACAGAAGATTGTTGTTTTTCGCAATATTTTTAGAAATTTGGGCTCTTTTAGTAACATTAACACTAGCGCTGAAGCATCTTTTATGTTCATTTATTGTCTTTCAGGATTTATTCTGGGTTTTATTTTGTTTATTTCATGAAAATGAACAACGATACACACCATGGAAACATTTTTGTTTGATTTGTGTCGAGTGAGATTTTCACCTAGAACCCAAAGGGGGGGGTATTGGCACTTTTCATGGAAAAATGTGAAAAATTAAAATTTCTTAAAATGAAATAAATGCCTTCTATACACCTCAAACATTCACTTTAAAACAGAAAAATGTTGTTTTTCGCAATATTTTTAGAAATTTGGGCTCTTTTAGTAACATTAACACTAGCGCTGAAGCATCTTTTATGCTCATTTATTGTCTTTAAGGATTTATTTCAGGTTTTATTTGGTTTATTTCATGAAAATGAATAACGATACAAACCATGGAAACATTTTTGTTTGATTTGTGTCGAGTGAGATTTTCACCTAGAACCCAAAGGGGGGGGTATGGGCACTTTTCATGGAAAAATGTGAAAAATTAAAATTTCTTAAAATGAAAGAAATGCCTTCTATACACCTCAAACATTCACTTTAAAACAGAAGATTGTTGTTTTTCGCAATATTTTTAGAAATTTGGGCTCTTTTAGTAACATTAACACTAGCGCTTAAGCATCTTTTATGTTCATTTATTGTCTTTCAGGATTTATTCTGGGTTTTATTTTGTTTATTTCATGAAAATGAACAACAATACACTCCATGGAAACATTTTTGTTTGATTTGTGTCGAGTGAGATTTTCACCTAGAACCCAAAGGGGGGGGTATTGGCACTTTTCATGGAAAAATGTGAAAAATTAAAATTTCTTAAAATAAAATAAATGCCTTCTATACACCTCAAACATTCACTTTAAAACAGAAAAATGTTGTTTTTCGCAATATTTTTATAAATTTGGGCTCTTTTATTAACATTAACACTAGCGCTGAAGCATCTTTTATGCTCATTTATTGTCTTTCAGGATTTATTCTGGGTTTTATTTTGTTTATTTCATGAAAATGAACAACGATACACACCATGGAAACATTTTTGTTTTTTATTATTCGAGTGAGATTTTCACCTAGAACCCAAAGGGGGGGGTATTGGCACTTTTCATGGAAAAATGTGAAAAATTAAAATTTCTAAAAATGAAATAAATGCCTTCTATACACCTCAAACATTCACTCTAAAAAAGAAGATTGTTGTTTTTCGCAATTTTTTTAGATATTTGGGCTCTTTTAATAACATTTACACTAGCGCTGAAGCATCTTCTATGCTCATTTCTTGTCTTTCAGGATTTATTCTGGGTTTTATTTTGTTTATTTCATGAAAATGAACAACAATACACACCATGGAAACATTTTTGTTTGATTTGTGTCGAGTGAGATTTTCACCTAGAACCCAAAGGGGGGTATTGGCACTTTTCATGGAAAAATGTGAAAAATTAAAATTTCTAAAAATGAAATAAATGCCTTCTATATACCTCGAACATTCACTTTAAAACTGAAGATTGTTGTTTTTCGCAATATTTTTAGAAATTTAGGTTCTTTTAGTAACATTAACACTAGCGCTGAAGCATCTTTTATGCTCATTTATTGTCTTTCAGGATTTATTCTGGGTTTTATTTTGTTTATTTCATGAAAATGAACTACCATACACACCATGGAAACATTTTTGTTTGATTTGTGTCGAGTGAGATTTTCACCTAGAACCCAAAGGGGGGGGTATTGGCACTTTTCATGGAAAAATGTGAAAAATTAAAATTTCTTAAAATGAAATAAATGCCTTCTATACACCTCAAACATTCACTTTAACACAGAAAAATGTTTTTTTTCGCAATATTTTTAGAAATTTGGGCTCTTTTAGTAACATTAACACTAGCGCTGAAGCATCTTTTATGCTCATTTATTGTCTTTCAGGATTTATTCTGGGTTTTATTTTGTTTATTTCATGAAAATGAACAACAATACACTCCATGGAAACATTTTTGTTTGATTTGTGTCGAGTGAGATTTTCACCTAGAACCCAAAGGGGGGGTATTGGCACTTTTAATGGAAAAATGTGAAAAATTAAAATTTCTTAAAATGAAATAAATGCCTTTTATACACCTCAAACATTCACTTTAACACAGAAAAATGTTTTTTTCGCAATATTTTTAGAAATTTGGGCTCTTTTAGTAACATTAACACTAGCGCTGAAGCATCTTTTATGCTCATTTATTGTCTTTCAGGATTTATTCTGGGTTTTATTTTGTTTATTTCATGAAAATGAACAACAATACACTCCATGGAAATATTGTTGTTCGATTTGTGTCTAGTGAGATTTTCAACTAGAACCCAAAGGGGAGGGTATTGGCACTTTTCATGAAAAAATGTGAAAAATTAAAATTTCTAAAAATGAAATAAATGCCTTCTATACACCTCGAACATTCACTTTAAAAAAGAAGATTGTTGTTTTTAGCAATATTTTTAGAAATTTGGGCTCTTTTAGTAACATTAACACTAGCGCTGAAGCATCTTTTATGTTCATTTATTGTCTTTCAGGATTTATTCTGGGTTTTATTTTGTTTATTTCATGAAAATGAACATAGATACACACCATGGAAACATTTTTGTTTGATTTGTGTCGAGTGAGATTTTCACCTAGAACCCAAAGGGGGGGAATTGGTACTTTTCATGGAAAAATTTTAAAAATTAAAATTGCTAAAAATGAAATAAATGCCTTCTATACACCTCGAACATTCACCTTAAAACAGAAGATTGTTGTTTTTCGCAATATTTTTAGAAATTTGGGCTCTTTTAGTAACATTAACACTAGCGCTGAAGCATCTTTTATGCTCATTTATTGTCTTTCAGGATTTATTCTGGGTTTTATTTTGTTTTTTCATGAAAATTAACAACAATACACACCATGGAAACATTTTTGTTTGATTTGTGTCGAGTGAGATTTTCACTTAGAACCCAAAGGGGGGGGTATTGGCACTTTTCATGGAAAAATGTGAAAAATTAAAATTTCTTAAAATGAAAGAAATGCCTTCTATACACCTCAAACATTCACTTTAAAACAGAAGATTGTTGTTTTTCGCAATATTTATATAAATTTGGGCTCTTTTAGTAACATTAACACTAGCGCTGAAGCATCTTTTATGCTCATTTATTGTCTTTCAGGATTTATTCTGGGTTTTATTTTGTTTATTTCATGAAAATGAACAACAATACACTCCATGGAAATATTTTTGTTCGATTTGTGTCTAGTGAGATTTTCAACTAGAACCCAAAGGGGAGGGTATTGGCACTTTTCATGAAAAAATGTGAAAAATTAAAATTTCTAAAAATGAAATAAATGCCTTCTATACACCTCGAACATTCACTTTAAAACAGAAGATTGTTGTTTTTCGCAATATTTTTAGAAATTTGGGCTCTTTTATTAACATTAACACTAGCGCTGAAGCATCTTTTATGCTCATTTATTGTCTTTCAGGATTTATTCTGGGTTTTATTTTGTTTATTTCATGAAAATGAACAACGATACACACCATGGAAACATTTTTGTTTGATTTGTGTCGAGTGAGATTTTCACCTAGAACCCAAAGGGGGGGGTATTGGCACTTTTCATGGAAAAATGTGAAAAATTAAAATTTCCAAAAATGAAATAAATGCCTTCTATACACCTCAAACATTCACTCTAAAAAGAAAAATGTTGTTTTTCGCAATATTTTTAGAAATTTGGGCTCTTTTAGTAACATTAACACTAGCGCTGAAGCATCTTTTATGCTCATTTATTGTCTTTCAGGATTTATTCTGGGTTTTATTTTGTTTATTTCATGAAAATGAACAACAATACACTCCATGGAAATATTTTTGTTCGATTTGTGTCTAGTGAGATTTTCAACTAGAACCCAAAGGGGAGGGTATTGGCACTTTTCATGAAAAAATGTGAAAAATTAAAATTTCTAAAAATGAAATAAATGCCTTCTATACACCTCGAACATTCACTTTAAAACAGAAGATTGTTGTTTTTCGCAATATTTTAAGAAATTTGGGCTCTTTTAGTAACATTAACACTAGCGCTGAAGCATCTTTTATGTTCATTTATTGTCTTTCAGGATTTATTCTGGGTTTTATTTTGTTTATTTCATGAAAATGAACAATGATACACACCATGGAAACATTTTTGTTTGATTTGTGTCGAGTGAGATTTTCACCTAGAACCCAAAGGGGGGGTATTGGCACTTTTCATGGAAAAATGTGAAAAATTAAAATTTCTAAAAATGAAATAAATGCCTTCTATACACCTCGAACATTCACTTTTAAACTGAAGATTGTTGTTTTTCGCAATATTTTTAGAAATTTGGGCTCTTTTAGTAACATTAACACTAGCGCTGAAGCATCTTTAATGCTCATTTATTGTCTTTCAGGATTTATTCTGGGTTTTATTTTGTTTTTTCATGAAAATTAACAACAATACACACCATGGAAACATTTTTGTTTGATTTGTGTCGAGTGAGATTTTCACATAGAACCCAAAGGGGGGGGTATTGGCACTTTTCATGGAAAAATGTGAAAAATTAAAATTTCTAAAAATGAAATAAATGCCTTCTATACACCTCGAACATTCACTTTAAATCAGAAGATTGTTGTTTTTCGCAATATTTTTAGAAATTTGGGATCTTTTAGTAACATTAACACTAGCGCTGAAGCATCTTTTATGCTCATTTATTGCCTTCAGGATTTATCCTTGGTTTTATTTTGTTTATTTCATGAAAATGAACAACCATACACAGCATGGAAACATTTTTGTTTGATTTGTGTCGAGTGAGATTTTCACCTAGAACCCAAAGGGGGGGTATGGGCACTTTTCATGGAAAAATGTGAAAAATTAAAATTTCTTAAAATGAAATAAATGCCTTCTATACACCTCAAACATTCACTTTAAAACAGAAGATTGTTGTTTTTCGCAATATTTATATAAATTTGGGCTCTTTTAGTAACATTAACACTAGCGCTGAAGCATCTTTTATGCTCATTTATTGTCTTTCAGGATTTATTCTGGGTTTTATTTTGTTTATTTCATGAAAATGAACAACAATACACTCCATGGAAATATTTTTGTTCGATTTGTGTCTAGTGAGATTTTCAACTAGAACCCAAAGGGGAGGGTATTGGCACTTTTCATGAAAAAATGTGAAAAATTAAAATTTCTAAAAATGAAATAAATGCCTTCTATACACCTCGAACATTCACTTTAAAACAGAAGATTGTTGTTTTTCGCAATATTTTTAGAAATTTGGGCTCTTTTATTAACATTAACACTAGCGCTGAAGCATCTTTTATGCTCATTTATTGTCTTTCAGGATTTATTCTGGGTTTTATTTTGTTTATTTCATGAAAATGAACAACGATACACACCATGGAAACATTTTTGTTTGATTTGTGTCGAGTGAGATTTTCACCTAGAACCCAAAGGGGGGGGTATTGGCACTTTTCATGGAAAAATGTGAAAAATTAAAATTTCCAAAAATGAAATAAATGCCTTCTATACACCTCAAACATTCACTCTAAAAAGAAAAATGTTGTTTTTCGCAATATTTTTAGAAATTTGGGCTCTTTTAGTAACATTAACACTAGCGCTGAAGCATCTTTTATGCTCATTTATTGTCTTTCAGGATTTATTCTGGGTTTTATTTTGTTTATTTCATGAAAATGAACAACAATACACTCCATGGAAATATTTTTGTTCGATTTGTGTCTAGTGAGATTTTCAACTAGAACCCAAAGGGGAGGGTATTGGCACTTTTCATGAAAAAATGTGAAAAATTAAAATTTCTAAAAATGAAATAAATGCCTTCTATACACCTCGAACATTCACTTTAAAACAGAAGATTGTTGTTTTTCGCAATATTTTAAGAAATTTGGGCTCTTTTAGTAACATTAACACTAGCGCTGAAGCATCTTTTATGTTCATTTATTGTCTTTCAGGATTTATTCTGGGTTTTATTTTGTTTATTTCATGAAAATGAACAATGATACACACCATGGAAACATTTTTGTTTGATTTGTGTCGAGTGAGATTTTCACCTAGAACCCAAAGGGGGGGTATTGGCACTTTTCATGGAAAAATGTGAAAAATTAAAATTTCTAAAAATGAAATAAATGCCTTCTATACACCTCGAACATTCACTTTTAAACTGAAGATTGTTGTTTTTCGCAATATTTTTAGAAATTTGGGCTCTTTTAGTAACATTAACACTAGCGCTGAAGCATCTTTAATGCTCATTTATTGTCTTTCAGGATTTATTCTGGGTTTTATTTTGTTTTTTCATGAAAATTAACAACAATACACACCATGGAAACATTTTTGTTTGATTTGTGTCGAGTGAGATTTTCACATAGAACCCAAAGGGGGGGGTATTGGCACTTTTCATGGAAAAATGTGAAAAATTAAAATTTCTAAAAATGAAATAAATGCCTTCTATACACCTCGAACATTCACTTTAAATCAGAAGATTGTTGTTTTTCGCAATATTTTTAGAAATTTGGGATCTTTTAGTAACATTAACACTAGCGCTGAAGCATCTTTTATGCTCATTTATTGCCTTCAGGATTTATCCTTGGTTTTATTTTGTTTATTTCATGAAAATGAACAACCATACACAGCATGGAAACATTTTTGTTTGATTTGTGTCGAGTGAGATTTTCACCTAGAACCCAAAGGGGGGGTATGGGCACTTTTCATGGAAAAATGTGAAAAATTAAAATTTCTTAAAATGAAATAAATGCCTTCTATACACCTCAAACATTCACTCTAAAACAGAAAAATGTTGTTTTTCCCCAATTTTTAGAAATTTGGGCTCTTTTAGTAACATTAACACTAGCGCTAAAGCATCTTTTATGCTCATTTCTTGTCTTTCAGGATTTATTCTGGGTTTTATTTTGTTTATTTCATGAAAATGAACAACAATACACACCATGGAAACATTTTTGTTTGATTTGTGTCGAGTGAGATTTTCACCTTGAACCCAAAGGGGGGGGTATTGGCACTTTTCATGGAAAAATGTGAAAAATTAAAATTTCTTAAAATGAAAGAAATGCCTTCTATACACCTCAAACATTCACTTTAAAACAGAAGATTGTTGTTTTTCGCAATATTTTTAGAAATTTGGGCTCTTTTAGTAACATTAACACTAGCGCTTAAGCATCTTTTATGTTCATTTATTGTCTTTCAGGATTTATTCTGGGTTTTATTTTGTTTATTTCATGAAAATGAACAACAATACACTCCATGGAAACATTTTTGTTTGATTTGTGTCGAGTGAGATTTTCACCTAGAACCCAAAGGGGGGGGTATTGGCACTTTTCATGGAAAAATGTGAAAAATTAAAATTTCTTAAAATAAAATAAATGCCATCTATACACCTCAAACATTCACTTTAAAACAGAAAAATGTTGTTTTTCGCAATATTTTAATAAATTTGGGCTCTTTTATTAACATTAACACTAGCGCTGAAGCATCTTTTATGCTCATTTATTGTCTTTCAGGATTTATTCTGGGTTTTATTTTGTTTATTTCATGAAAATGAACAACGATACACACCATGGAAACATTTTTGTTTGATTTGTGTCGAGTGAGATTTTCACCTAGAACCCAAAGGGGGGGGTATTGGCACTTTTCATGGAAAAATGTGAAAAATTAAAATTTCTAAAAATGAAATAAATGCCTTCTATACACCTCAAACATTCACTCTAAAACAGAAGATTGTTGTTTTTCGCAATTTTTTTTAGAAATTTGGGCTCTTTTAATAACATTTACACTAGCGCTGAAGCATCTTTTATGCTCATTTCTTGTCTTTCAGGATTTATTCTGGGTTTTATTTTGTTTATTTCATGAAAATGAACAACAATACACACCATGGAAACATTTTTGTTTGATTTGTGTCGAGTGAGATTTACACCTAGAACCCAAAGGGGGGGTATTGGCACTTTTCATGGAAAAATGTGAAAAATTAAAATTTCTAAAAATGAAATAAATGCCTTCTATACACCTCAAACATTCACTATAAAACAGAAAAATGTTGTTTTTCGCAATATTTTTAGAAATTTGGGCTCTTTTAGTAACATTAACACTAGCGCTTAAGCATCTTTTATGTTCATTTATTGTCTTTCAGGATTTATTCTGGGTTTTTTTTGTTTATTTCATGAAAATGAACAACAATACACTCCATGGAAACATTTTTGTTTGATTTGTGTCGAGTGAGATTTTCACCTAGAACCCAAAGGGGGGGTATTGGCACTTTTCATGGAAAAATGTGAAAAATTAAAATTTCTTAAAATGAAATAAATGCCTTTTATACACCTCAAACATTCACTTTAACACAGAAAAATGTTTTTTTTCGCAATATTTTTAGAAATTTGGGCTCTTTTAGTAACATTAACACTAGCGCTGAAGCATCTTTTATGCTCATTTATTGTCTTTCAGGATTTATTCTGGGTTTTATTTTGTTTATTTCATGAAAATGAACAACAATACACTCCATGGAAATATTTTTGTTCGATTTGTGTCTAGTGAGATTTTCAACTAGAACCCAAAGGGGAGGGTATTGGCACTTTTCATGAAAAAATGTGAAAAATTAAAATTTCTAAAAATGAAATAAATGCCTTCTATACACCTCGAACATTCACTTTAAAACAGAAGATTGTTGTTTTTCGCAATATTTTAAGAAATTTGGGCTCTTTTAGTAACATTAACACTAGCGCTGAAGCATCTTTTATGTTCATTTATTGTCTTTCAGGATTTATTCTGGGTTTTATTTTGTTTATTTCATGAAAATGAACAACGATACACACCATGGAAACATTTTTGTTTGATTTGTGTCGAGTGAGATTTTCACCTAGAACCCAAAGGGGGGGTATTGGCACTTTTCATGGAAAAATGTGAAAAATTAAAATTTCTAAAAATGAAATAAATGCCTTCTATACACCTCGAACATTCACTTTTAAACTGAAGATTGTTGTTTTTCGCAATATTTTTAGAAATTTGGGCTCTTTTAGTAACATTAACACTAGCGCTGAAGCATCTTTAATGCTCATTTATTGTCTTTCAGGATTTATTCTGGGTTTTATTTTGTTTTTTCATGAAAATTAACAACAATACACACCATGGAAACATTTTTGTTTGATTTGTGTCGAGTGAGATTTTCACATAGAACCCAAAGGGGGGGGTATTGGCACTTTTCATGGAAAAATGTGAAAAATTAAAATTTCTAAAAATGAAATAAATGCCTTCTATACACCTCGAACATTCACTTTAAATCAGAAGATTGTTGTTTTTCGCAATATTTTTAGAAATTTGGGATCTTTTAGTAACATTAACACTAGCGCTGAAGCATCTTTTATGCTCATTTATTGCCTTCAGGATTTATCCTTGGTTTTATTTTGTTTATTTCATGAAAATGAACAACCATACACACCATGGAAACATTTTTGTTTGATTTGTGTCGAGTGAGATTTTCACCTAGAACCCAAAGGGGGGGTATGGGCACTTTTCATGGAAAAATGTGAAAAATTAAAATTTCTTAAAATGAAATAAATGCCTTCTATACACCTCAAACATTCACTCTAAAACAGAAAAATGTTGTTTTTCCCCAATTTTTAGAAATTTGGGCTCTTTTAGTAACATTAACACTAGCGCTAAAGCATCTTTTATGCTCATTTCTTGTCTTTCAGGATTTATTCTGGGTTTTATTTTGTTTATTTCATGAAAATGAACAACAATACACACCATGGAAACATTTTTGTTTGATTTGTGTCGAGTGAGATTTTCACCTTGAACCCAAAGGGGGGGGTATTGGCACTTTTCATGGAAAAATGTGAAAAATTAAAATTTCTTAAAATGAAAGAAATGCCTTCTATACACCTCAAACATTCACTTTAAAACAGAAGATTGTTGTTTTTCGCAATATTTTTAGAAATTTGGGCTCTTTTAGTAACATTAACACTAGCGCTTAAGCATCTTTTATGTTCATTTATTGTCTTTCAGGATTTATTCTGGGTTTTATTTTGTTTATTTCATGAAAATGAACAACAATACACTCCATGGAAACATTTTTGTTTGATTTGTGTCGAGTGAGATTTTCACCTAGAACCCAAAGGGGGGGGTATTGGCACTTTTCATGGAAAAATGTGAAAAATTAAAATTTCTTAAAATAAAATAAATGCCTTCTATACACCTCAAACATTCACTTTAAAACAGAAAAATGTTGTTTTTCGCAATATTTTAATAAATTTGGGCTCTTTTATTAACATTAACACTAGCGCTGAAGCATCTTTTATGCTCATTTATTGTCTTTCAGGATTTATTCTGGGTTTTATTTTGTTTATTTCATGAAAATGAACAACGATACACACCATGGAAACATTTTTGTTTGATTTGTGTCGAGTGAGATTTTCACCTAGAACCCAAAGGGGGGGGTATTGGCACTTTTCATGGAAAAATGTGAAAAATTAAAATTTCTAAAAATGAAATAAATGCCTTCTATACACCTCAAACATTCACTCTAAAACAGAAGATTGTTGTTTTTCGCAATTTTTTTTAGAAATTTGGGCTCTTTTAATAACATTTACACTAGCGCTGAAGCATCTTTTATGCTCATTTCTTGTCTTTCAGGATTTATTCTGGGTTTTATTTTGTTTATTTCATGAAAATGAACAACAATACACACCATGGAAACATTTTTGTTTGATTTGTGTCGAGTGAGATTTACACCTAGAACCCAAAGGGGGGGTATTGGCACTTTTCATGGAAAAATGTGAAAAATTAAAATTTCTAAAAATGAAATAAATGCCTTCTATACACCTCGAACATTCACTTTAAAACTGAAGATTGTTGTTTTTCGCAATATTTTTAGAAATTTGGGCTCTTTTAGTAACATTAACACTAGCGCTTAAGCATCTTTTATGTTCATTTATTGTCTTTCAGGATTTATTCTGGGTTTTATTTTGTTTATTTCATGAAAATGAACAACAATACACTCCATGGAAACATTTTTGTCTGATTTGTGTCGAGTGAGATTTTCACCTAGAACCCAAAGGGGGGGGTATTGGCACTTTTCATGGAAAAATGTGAAAAATTAAAATTTCTAAAAATGAAATAAATGCCTTCTATACACCTCAAACATTCACTATAAAACAGAAAAATGTTGTTTTTCGCAATATTTTTAGAAATTTGGGCTCTTTTAGTAACATTAACACTAGCGCTTAAGCATCTTTTATGTTCATTTATTGTCTTTCAGGATTTATTCTGGGTTTTTTTTGTTTATTTCATGAAAATGAACAACAATACACTCCATGGAAACATTTTTGTTTGATTTGTGTCGAGTGAGATTTTCACCTAGAACCCAAAGGGGGGGTATTGGCACTTTTCATGGAAAAATGTGAAAAATTAAAATTTCTTAAAATGAAATAAATGCCTTTTATACACCTCAAACATTCACTTTAACACAGAAAAATGTTTTTTTTCGCAATATTTTTAGAAATTTGGGCTCTTTTAGTAACATTAACACTAGCGCTGAAGCATCTTTTATGCTCATTTATTGTCTTTCAGGATTTATTCTGGGTTTTATTTTGTTTATTTCATGAAAATGAACAACAATACACTCCATGGAAATATTTTTGTTCGATTTGTGTCTAGTGAGATTTTCAACTAGAACCCAAAGGGGAGGGTATTGGCACTTTTCATGAAAAAATGTGAAAAATTAAAATATCTAAAAATGAAATAAATGCCTTCAATACACCTCGAACATTCACTTTAAAACAGAAGATTGTTGTTTTTCGCAATATTTTTAGAAATTTGGGCTCTTTTAGTAACATTAAAACTAGCGCTGAAGCATCTTTTATGTTCATTTATTGTCTTTCAGGATTTATTCTGGGTTTTATTTTGTTTATTTCATGAAAATGAACAACAATACACACCATGAAAACATTTTTGTTTGATTTGTGTCGAGTGAGATTTTCACCTAGAACCCAAAGGGGGGGGTATTGGCACTTTTCATGGAAAAATGTGAAAAATTAAAATTTCTTGAAATGAAATAAATGCCTTCTATACACCTCAAACATTCACTTTAAAACAGAAAAATGTTGTTTTTCGCAATATTTTTAGAAATTTGGGCTCTTTTAGTAACATTAACACTAGCGCTGAAGCATCTTTTATGCTCATTTATTGTCTATCAGGATTTATTCTGGGTTTTATTTGGTTTATTTCATGAAAATGAACAACGATACAAACCATGGAAACATTTTTGTTTGATTTGTGTCGAGTGAGATTTTCACCTAGAACCCAAAGGGGATGGTATGGGCTATTTTCATGGAAAAATGTGAAAAATTAAAATTTCTTAAAATGAAATAAATGCCTTCTATACACCTCGAACATTCACTCTAAAACAGAAAAATGTTGTTTTTCGCCATATTTTTAGAAATTTGGGCTCTTTTAGTAACATTAACACTAGTGCTAAAGCATCTTTTATGCTCATTTCTTGTCTTTCAGGATTTATTCTGGGTTTTATTTTGTTTATTTCATGAAAATGAACAACAATACACACCATGGAAACATTTTTGTTTGATTTGTGTCGAGTGAGATTTTCACCTTGAACCCAAAGGGGGGGGTATTGGCACTTTTCATGGAAAAATGTGAAAAATTAAAATTTCTTAAAATGAAAGAAATGCCTTCTATACACCTCAAACATTCACTTTAAAACAGAAGATTGTTGTTTTTCGCAATATTTTTAGAAATTTGGGCTCTTTTAGTAACATTAACACTAGCGCTTAAGCATCTTTTATGTTCATTTATTGTCTTTCAGGATTTATTCTGGGTTTTATTTTGTTTATTTCATGAAAATGAACTACAATACACTCCATGGAAACATTTTTGTTTGATTTGTGTCGAGTGAGATTTTCACCTAGAACCCAAAGGGGGGGGTATTGGCACTTTTCATGGAAAAATGTGAAAAATTAAAATTTCTAAAAATGAAATAAATGCCTTCTATACACCTCGAACATTCACTTTTTAAACAGAAGATTGTTGTTTTTCGCAATATTTTTAGAAATTTGGGCTCTTTTAGTAACATTAACACTAGCGCTGAAGCATCTTTTATGTTCATTTATTGTCTTTAAGGATTTATTCTGGGTTTTATTTTTTTTATTTCATGAAAATGAACAACGATACACACCATGGAAACATTTATGTTTGATTTGTGTCGAGTGAGATTTTCACCTACAACCCAAAGGGGGGGGTATTGGCACTTTTCATGAAAAAATGTGAAAAATTAAAATTTCTAAAAATGAAATAAATGCCTTCTATACACCTCAAACATTCACTCTAAAACAGAAAAATGTTGTTTTTCGCAATATTTTTAGAAATTTGGGCTCTTTTAGTAACATTAACACTAGCGCTGAAGCATATTTTATGCTCATTTATTGTCTTTCAGGATTTATCCTTGGTTTTATTTTTTTTATTTCATGAAAATGAACAACAATACACACCATGGAAATATTTTTGTTTGATTTGTGTCGAGTGAGATTTTCACCTAGAACCCAAAGGGGGGGGTATTGGCCCTTTCATGAAAAAATGTGAAAAATTAAAATTTCTAAAAATGAAATAAATGCCTTCTATACACCTCGAACATTCACTTTAAAACAGAAGATTGTTGTTTTTCGCAATATTTTTAGAAATTTGGGCTCTTTTAGTAACATTAACACTAGCGCTGAAGCATATTTTATGCTCATTTATTGTCTTTCAGGATTTATCCTTGGTTTTATTTTGTTTATTTCATGAAAATGAACAACAATACACACCATGGAAATATTTTTGTTTGATTTGTGTCGAGTGAGATTTTCACCTAGAACCCAAAGGGGGGGGTATTGGCACTTTTCATGAAAAAATGTGAAAAATTAAAATTTCTAAAAATGAAATAAATGCCTTCTATACACCTCGAACATTCACTTTAAAACAGAAGATTGTTGTTTTTCGCAATATTTTTAGAAATTTGGGCTCTTTTAGTAACATTAACACTAGCGCTGAAGCATCTTTTATGCTCATTTATTGTCTTTCAGGATTTATTCTGGGTTTTATTTTGTTTATTTCATGAAAATGAACAACAATACACTCCATGGAAATATTTTTGTTCGATTTGTGTCTAGTGAGATTTTCAACTAGAACCCAAAGGGGAGGGTATTGGCACTTTTCATGAAAAAATGTGAAAAATTAAAATTTCTAAAAATGAAATAAATGCCTTCTATACACCTCGAACATTCACTTTAAAACAGAAGATTGTTGTTTTTCGCAATATTTTTAGAAATTTGGGCTCTTTTTGTAACATTAACACTAGCGCTGAAGCATCTTTTATGCTCATTTATTGTCTTTCAGGATTTATTCTGGGTTTTTATTTTGTTTATTTCATGAAAATTAACAACAATACACACCATGGAAACATTTTTGTTTGATTTGTGTCGAGTGAGATTTTCACCTAGAACCCAAAGGGGGGGTATTGGCACTTTTCATGGAAAAATGTGAAAAATTAAAATTTCTTAAAATGAAATAAATGCCTTCTATACACCTCAAACATTCACTTTAACACAGAAAAATGTTTTTTTTTCGCAATATTTTTTGAAATATGGGCTCTTTTAGTAACATTAACACTAGCGCTAAAGCATCTTATATGCTCATTTCTTGTCTTTCAGGATTTATTCTGGGTTTTATTTTGTTTATTTCATGAAAATGAACAACAATACACTCCATGGAAACATTTTTTGTTTGATTTGTGTCGAGTGAGATTTTCACCTAGAACCCAAAGGGGGGGGTATTGGCACTTTTCATGGAAAAATGTGAAAAATTAAAATTTCTTAAATTAAAATAAAAGCCTTCAACACACGTCAAACTTTCACTTTAAAACAGAAAAATGTTGTTTTTCGCAATATTTTTATAAATTTGGGCTCTTTTATTAACATTAACACTAGCGCTGAAGCATCTTTTATGCTCATTTCTTGTCTTTCAGGATTTATTCTGGGTTTTATTTTGTTTATTTCATGAAAATGAACAACAATACACACCATGGAAACATTTTTGTTTGATTTGTGTCGAGTGAGATTTTCACCTAGAACCCAAAGGGGGGGTATTGGCACTTTTCATGGAAAAATGTGAAAAATTAAAATTTCTAAAAATGAAATAAATGCCTTCTATACACCTCAAACATTCACTATAAAACGGAAAAATGTTGTTTTTCGCAATGTTTTTAGAAATTTGGGCTCTTTTAGTAACATTAACACTAGCGCTTAAGCGTCTTTTATGTTCATTTATTGTCTTTCAGGATTTATTCTGGGTTTTTTTTGTTTATTTCTTGAAAATGAACAACAATACACACCATGGAAACATTTTTGTTTGATTTGTGTCGAGTGTGATTTTCACCTAGAACCCAAAGGGGGGGTATTGGCAATTTTCATGGAAAAATGTGAAAATTAAAATTTCTTAAAATGAAATAAATGCCTTTTATACACCTCAAACATTCACTTTAACACAGAAAAATGTTTTTTTTCGCAATATTTTTTAGAAATTTGGGCTCTTTTAGTAACATTAACACTAGCGCTGAAGCATCTTTTATGCTCATTTATTGTCTTTCAGGATTTATTCTGGGTTTTATTTTGTTTATTTCATGAAAATGAAAAACAATACTCTCCATGGAAATATTTTTGTTCGATTTGTGTCTAGTGAGATTTTCAACTAGAACCCAAAGGGGAGGGTATTGGCACTTTTCATGAAAAAATGTGAAAAATTAAAATTTCTAAAAATGAAATAAATGCCTTCTATACACCTCGAACATTCACTTTAAAACAGAAGATTGTTGCTTTTCGCAATATTTTTAGAAATTTGGGCTCTTTTAGTAACATTTACACTAGCGCTGAAGCATCTTTTATGTTCATTTATTGTCTTTCAGGATTTATTCTGGGTTTTATTTTGTTTATTTCATGAAAATGAACATAGATACACACCATGGGAACATTTTTGTTTGATTTGTGTCGAGTGAGATTTTCACTTAGAACCCAAAGGGGCGGGTATTGGTCCTTTTCATGGAAAAATGTGAAAAATTAAAATTTCTTAAAATGAAATAAATGCCTTCTATACACCTCAAACATTCACTTTAAAACAGAAGATTGTTGTTTTTCGCAATATTTTTAGAAATTTGGGCTCTTTTAGTAACATTAACACTAGCGCTTAAGCATCTTTTATGTTCATTTATTGTCTTTCAGGATTTATTCTGGGTTTTATTTTGTTTATTTCATGAAAATGAACAACAATACACTCCATGGAAACATTTTTTGTCTGATTTGTGTCGAGTGAGATTTTCACCTAGAACCCAAAGGGGGGGGGTATTGGCACTTTTCATGGAAAAATGTGAAAAATTAAAATTTCTAAAAATGAAATAAATGCCTTCTATACACCTCAAACATTCACTATAAAACAGAAAAATGTTGTTTTTCGAAATATTTTTAGAAATTTGGGCTCTTTTAGTAACATTAACACTAGCGCTTAAGCATCTTTTATGTTCATTTATTGTCTTTCAGGATTTATTCTGGGTTTTTTTTTGTTTATTTCATGAAAATGAACAACAATACACTCCATGGAAACATTTTTGTTTGATTTGTGTCGAGTGAGATTTTCACCTAGAACCCAAAGGGGGGGGTATTGGCACTTTTCATGGAAAATTGTGAAAAATTAAAATTTCTTAAAATGAAATAAATGCCTTTTATACACCTCAAACATTCACTTTAACACAGAAAAATGTTTTTTTTCGCAATATTTTTAGAAATTTGGGCTCTTTTAGTAACATTAACACTAGCGCTGAAGCATCTTTTATGCTCATTTATTGTCTTTCAGGATTTATTCTGGGTTTTATTTTGTTTATTTCATGAAAATGAACAACAATACACTCCATGGAAATATTTTTGTTCGATTTGTGTCTAGTGAGATTTTCAACTAGAACCCAAAGGGGAGGGGTATTGGCACTTTTCATAGAAAAAATGTGAAAAATTAAAATTTCTAAAAATGAAATAAATGCCTTCAATACACCTCGAACATTCACTTTAAAACAGAAGATTGTTGTTTTTCGCAATATTTTTAGAAATTTGGGCTCTTTTAGTAACATTAACACTAGCGCTGAAGCATCTTTTATGTTCATTTATTGTCTTTCAGGATTTATTCTGGGTTTTATTTTGTTTATTTCATGAAAATGAACAACAATACACACCATGAAAACATTTTTTGTTTGATTTGTGTCGAGTGAGATTTTCACCTAGAACCCAAAGGGGGGGGGGTATTGGCACTTTTCATGGAAAAATGTGAAAAATTAAAATTTCTTGAAATGAAATAAATGCCTTCTATACACCTCAAACATTCACTTTAAAACAGAAAAAATGTTGTTTTTTCGCAATATTTTTAGAAATTTGGGCTCTTTTAGTAACATTAACACTAGCGCTGAAGCATCTTTTATGCTCATTTATTGTCTATCAGGATTTATTCTGGGTTTTATTTGGTTTATTTCATGAAAATGAACAACGATACAAACCATGGAAACATTTTTGTTTGATTTGTGTCGAGTGAGATTTTCACCTAGAACCCAAAGGGGATGGTATGGGCTATTTTCATGGAAAAATGTGAAAAATTAAAATTTCTTAAAATGAAAGAAATGCCTTCTATACACCTCGAACATTCACTCTAAAACAGAAAAATTGTTGTTTTTCGCCATATTTTTAGAAATTTGGGCTCTTTTAGTAACATTAACACTAGTGCTAAAGCATCTTTTATGCTCATTTCTTGTCTTTCAGGATTTATTCTGGGTTTTATTTTGTTTATTTCATGAAAATGAACAACAATACACACCATGGAAACATTTTTGTTTGATTTGTGTCGAGTGAGATTTTCACCTTGAACCCAAAGGGGGGGGTGTTGGCACTTTTCATGGAAAAAATGTGAAAAATTAAAATTTCTTAAAATGAAAGAAATGCCTTCTATACACCTCAAACATTCACTTTAAAACAGAAGATTGTTGTTTTTCGCAATATTTTTAGAAATTTGGGCTCTTTTAGTAACATTAACACTAGCGCTTAAGCATCTTTTATGTTCATTTATTGTCTTTCAGGATTTATTCTGGGTTTTATTTTGTTTATTTCATGAAAATGAACTACAATACACTCCATGGAAACATTTTTGTTTGATTTGTGTCGAGTGAGATTTTCACCTAGAACCCAAAGGGGGGGGTATTGGCACTTTTCATGGAAAAATGTGAAAAATTAAAATTTCTAAAAATGAAATAAATGCCTTCTATACACCTCGAACATTCACTTTTTAAACAGAAGATTGTTGTTTTTCGCAATATTTTTAGAAATTTGGGCTCTTTTAGTAACATTAACACTAGCGCTGAAGCATCTTTTATGTTCATTTATTGTCTTTCAGGATTTATTCTGGGTTTTATTTTTTTTATTTCATGAAAATGAACAACGATACACACCATGGAAACATTTTTGTTTGATTTGTGTCGAGTGAGATTTTCACCTAGAACCCAAAGGGGGGGGTATTGGCACTTTTCATGAAAAAATGTGAAAAATTAAAATTTCTAAAAATGAAATAAATGCCTTCTATACACCTCAAACATTCACTCTAAAACAGAAAAATGTTGTTTTTCGCAATATTTTTAGAAATTTGGGCTCTTTTAGTAACATTAACACTAGCGCTGAAGCATATTTTATGCTCATTTATTGTCTTTCAGGATTTATCCTTGGTTTTATTTTGTTTATTTCATGAAAATGAACAACAATACACACCATGGAAATATTTTTGTTTGATTTGTGTCGAGTGAGATTTTCACCTAGAACCCAAAGGGGGGGGTATTGGCACTTTTCATGAAAAAATGTGAAAAATTAAAATTTCTAAAAATGAAATAAATGCCTTCTATACACCTCGAACATTCACTTTAAAACAGAAGATTGTTGTTTTTCGCAATATTTTTAGAAATTTGGGCTCTTTTAGTAACATTAACACTAGCGCTGAAGCATCTTTTATGCTCATTTATTGTCTTTCAGGATTTATTCTGGGTTTTATTTTGTTTATTTCATGAAAATTAACAACAATACACACCATGGAAACATTTTTGTTTGATTTGTGTCGAGTGAGATTTTCACCTAGAACCCAAAGGGGGGGTATTGGCACTTTTCATGGAAAAATGTGAAAAATTAAAATTTCTTAAAATGAAATAAATGCCTTCTATACACCTCAAACATTCACTTTAACACAGAAAAATGTTTTTTTTCGCAATATTTTTAGAAATATGGGCTCTTTTAGTAACATTAACACTAGCGCTAAAGCATCTTATATGCTCATTTCTTGTCTTTCAGGATTTATTCTGGGTTTTATTTTGTTTATTTCATGAAAATGAACAACAATACACTCCATGGAAACATTTTTGTTTGATTTGTGTCGAGTGAGATTTTCACCTAGAACCCAAAGGGGGGGGTATTGGCACTTTTCATGGAAAAATGTGAAAAATTAAAATTTCTTAAATTAAAATAAAAGCCTTCAACACACGTCAAACTTTCACTTTAAAACAGAAAAATGTTGTTTTTCGCAATATTTTTATAAATTTGGGCTCTTTTATTAACATTAACACTAGCGCTGAAGCATCTTTTATGCTCATTTCTTGTCTTTCAGGATTTATTCTGGGTTTAATTTTGTTTATTTCATGAAAATGAACAACAATACACACCATGGAAACATTTTTGTTTGATTTGTGTCGAGTGAGATTTTCACCTAGAACCCAAAGGGGGGGTATTGGCACTTTTCATGGAAAAATGTGAAAAATTAAAATTTCTAAAAATGAAATAAATGCCTTCTATACACCTCAAACATTCACTATAAAACGGAAAAAATGTTGTTTTTCGCAATATTTTTAGAAATTTGGGCTCTTTTAGTAACATTAACACTAGCGCTTAAGCGTCTTTTATGTTCATTTATTGTCTTTCAGGATTTATTCTGGGTTTTTTTTTTGTTTATTTCTTGAAAATGAACAACAATACACACCATGGAAACATTTTTGTTTGATTTGTGTCGAGTGTGATTTTCACCTAGAACCCAAAGGGGGGGTATTGGCACTTTTCATGGAAAAATGTGAAAAATTAAAATTTCTTAAATTAAAATAAAAGCCTTCAACACACGTCAAACTTTCACTTTAAAACAGAAAAATGTTGTTTTTCGCAATATTTTTATAAATTTGGGCTCTTTTATTAACATTAACACTAGCGCTGAAGCATCTTTTATGCTCATTTCTTGTCTTTCAGGATTTATTCTGGGTTTTATTTTGTTTATTTCATGAAAATGAACAACAATACACACCATGGAAACATTTTTGTTTGATTTGTGTCGAGTGAGATTTTCACCTAGAACCCAAAGGGGGGGGTATTGGCACTTTTCATGGAAAAATGTGAAAAATTAAAATTTCTAAAAATGAAATAAATGCCTTCTATACACCTCAAACATTCACTATAAAACAGAAAAATGTTGTTTTTCGCAATATTTTTAGAAATTTGGGCTCTTTTACTAACATTACTACTAGCGCTTAAGCATCTTTTATGTTCATTTATTGTCTTTCAGGATTTATTCAGGGTTTTATTTTGTTTATTTCATGAAAATGAAAAACAATACACTCCATGGAAACATTTTTGTTTGATTTGTGTCGAGTGAGATTTTCACCTAGAACCCAAAGGGGGGGTATTGGAACTTTTCATGGAAAAATGTGAAAAATTAAAATTTCTTAAAATGAAATAAATGCCTTCTATACACCTCAAACATTCACTTTAAAACAGAAGATTGTTGTTTTTCGCAATATTTTTAGAAATTTGGGCTCTTTTAGTAACATTAACACTAGCGCTGAAGCATCTTTTATGCTCATTTATTGTCTTTCAGGATTTATTCTGGGTTTTATTTTGTTTATTTCATGAAAATGAACAACAATACACTCCATGGAAATATTTTTGTTCGATTTGTGTCTAGTGAGATTTTCAACTAGAACCCAAAGGGGAGGGTATTGGCACTTTTCATGAAAAAATGTGAAAAATTAAAATTTCTAAAAATGAAATAAATGCCTTCTATACACCTCGAACATTCACTTTAAAACAGAAGATTGTAGTTTTTCGCAATATTTTTAGAAATTTGGGCTCTTTTAGTAACATTTACACTAGCGCTGAAGCATCTTTTATGTTCATTTATTGTCTTTCAGGATTTATTCTGGGTTTTATTTTGTTTATTTCATGAAAATGAACATAGATACACACCATGGAAACATTTTTGTTTGATTTGTGTCGAGTGAGATTTTCACTTAGAACCCAAAGGGGCGGGTATTGGCACTTTTCATGGAAAAATGTGAAAAATTAAAATTTCTTAAAATGAAATAAATGCCTTCTATACACCTCAAACATTCACTTTAAAACAGAAAAATGTTGTTTTTCGCAATATTTTTAGAAATTTGGGCTCTTTTAGTAACATTAACACTAGCGCTGAAGCATCTTTTATGCTCATTTATTGTCTTTCAGGATTTATTCTGGGTTTTATTTGGTTTATTTCATGAAAATGAACAACGATACAAACCATGCAAACATTTTTGTTTGATTTGTGTCTAGTGAGATTTTCACCTAGAACCCAAAGGGGGGGGTGTTGGCACTTTTCATGGAAAAATGTGAAAAATTAAAATTTCTTAAAATGAAAGAAATGCCTTCTATACACCTCAAACATTCACTTTAAAACAGAAGATTGTTGTTTTTCGCAATATTTTTAGAAATTTGGGCTCTTTTAGTAACATTAACACTAGCGCTTAAGCATCTTTTATGTTCATTTATTGTCTTTCAGGATTTATTCTGGGTTTTATTTTGTTTATTTCATGAAAATGAACAACAATACACTCCATGGAAACATTTTTGTTTGATTTGTGTCGAGAGAGATTTTCACCTAGAACCCAAAGGGGGGGGTATTGGCACTTTTCATGGAAAAATGTGAAAAATTAAAATTTCTTAAAATAAAATAAATGCCTTCTATACACCTCTAACATTCACTTTAAAACAGAAAAATGTTTTTTTTCCAATATTTTTAGAAATTTGGGCTCTTTTATTAACATTAACACTAGCGCTGAAGCATCTTTTATGCTCATTTATTGTCTTTCAGGATTTATTCTGGGTTTTATTTTGTTTATTTCATGAAAATGAACAACGATACACACCATGGAAACATTTTTGTTTGATTTGTGTCGAGTGAGATTTTCACCTAGAACCCAAAGGGGGGGTATTGGCACTTTTCATGGAAAAATGTGAAAAATTAAAATTTCTAAAAATGAAATAAATGCCTTCTATACACCTCGAACATTCACTTTAAAACAGAAGATTGTTGTTTTTCGCAATATTTTTAGAAATTTGGGCTCTTTTAGTAACATTAACACTAGCGCTGAAGCATCTTTTATGTTCATTTATTGTCTTTCAGGATTTATTCTGGGTTTTATTTTGTTTATTTCATGAAAATGAACAACGATACACACCATGGAAACATTTTTGTTTGATTTGTGTCGAGTGAGATTTTCACCTAGAACCCAAAGGGGGGGGTATTGGCACTTTTCATGGAAAAATGTGAAAAATTAAAATTTCTAAAAATGAAATAAATGCCTTCTATACACCTCAAACATTCAATCTAAAACAGAAAAATGTTGTTTTTCGCAATAGTTTTAGAAATTTGGGCTCTTTTAGTAACATTAACACTAGCGCTGAAGCATATTTTATGCTCATTTATTGTCTTTCAGGATTTATCCTTGGTTTTATTTTGTTTATTTCATGAAAATGAACAACAATACACACCATGGAAACATTTTTGTTTGATTTGTGTCGAGTGAGATTTTCACCTAGAACCCAAAGGGGGGGGTATTGGCACTTTTCATGGAAAAATGTGAAAAATTAAAATTTCTTAAATTAAAATAAAAGCCTTCAACACACGTCAAACTTTCACTTTAAAACAGAAAAATGTTGTTTTTCGCAATATTTTTATAAATTTGGGCTCTTTTATTAACATTAACACTAGCGCTGAAGCATCTTTTATGCTCATTTCTTGTCTTTCAGGATTTATTCTGGGTTTAATTTTGTTTATTTCATGAAAATGAACAACAATACACACCATGGAAACATTTTTGTTTGATTTGTGTCGAGTGAGATTTTCACCTAGAACCCAAAGGGGGGGTATTGGCACTTTTCATGGAAAAATGTGAAAAATTAAAATTTCTAAAAATGAAATAAATGCCTTCTATACACCTCAAACATTCACTATAAAACGGAAAAATGTTGTTTTTCGCAATATTTTTAGAAATTTGGGCTCTTTTAGTAACATTAACACTAGCGCTTAAGCGTCTTTTATGTTCATTTATTGTCTTTCAGGATTTATTCTGGGTTTTTTTTTGTTTATTTCTTGAAAATGAACAACAATACACACCATGGAAACATTTTTGTTTGATTTGTGTCGAGTGTGATTTTCACCTAGAACCCAAAGGGGGGGTATTGGCACTTTTCATGGAAAAATGTGAAAAATTAAAATTTCTTAAATTAAAATAAAAGCCTTCAACACACGTCAAACTTTCACTTTAAAACAGAAGATTGTTGTTTTTCGCAATATTTTTAGAAATTTGGGCTCTTTTAGTAACATTAACACTAGCGCTGAAGCATCTTTTATGTTCATTTATTGTCTTTCAGGATTTATTCTGGGTTTTATTTTGTTTATTTCATGAAAATGAACAACGATACACACCATGGAAACATTTTTGTTTGATTTGTGTCGAGTGAGATTTTCACCTAGAACCCAAAGGGGGGGGTATTGGCACTTTTCATGGAAAAATGTGAAAAATTAAAATTTCTAAAAATGAAATAAATGCCTTCTATACACCTCAAACATTCACTCTAAAACAGAAAAATGTTGTTTTTCGCAATAGTTTTAGAAATTTGGGCTCTTTTAGTAACATTAACACTAGCGCTGAAGCATATTTTATGCTCATTTATTGTCTTTCAGGATTTATCCTTGGTTTTATTTTGTTTATTTCATGAAAATGAACAACAATACACACCATGGAAACATTTTTGTTTGATTTGTGTCGAGTGAGATTTTCACCTAGAACCCAAAGGGGGGGGTATTGGCACTTTTCATGGAAAAATGTGAAAAATTAAAATTTCTTAAATTAAAATAAAAGCCTTCAACACACGTCAAACTTTCACTTTAAAACAGAAAAATGTTGTTTTTCGCAATATTTTTATAAATTTGGGCTCTTTTATTAACATTAACACTAGCGCTGAAGCATCTTTTATGCTCATTTCTTGTCTTTCAGGATTTATTCTGGGTTTAATTTTGTTTATTTCATGAAAATGAACAACAATACACACCATGGAAACATTTTTGTTTGATTTGTGTCGAGTGAGATTTTCACCTAGAACCCAAAGGGGGGGTATTGGCACTTTTCATGGAAAAATGTGAAAAATTAAAATTTCTAAAAATGAAATAAATGCCTTCTATACACCTCAAACATTCACTATAAAACGGAAAAAATGTTGTTTTTCGCAATATTTTTAGAAATTTGGGCTCTTTTAGTAACATTAACACTAGCGCTTAAGCGTCTTTTATGTTCATTTATTGTCTTTCAGGATTTATTCTGGGTTTTTTTTTGTTTATTTCTTGAAAATGAACAACAATACACACCATGGAAACATTTTTGTTTGATTTGTGTCGAGTGTGATTTTCACCTAGAACCCAAAGGGGGGGTATTGGCACTTTTCATGGAAAAATGTGAAAAATTAAAATTTCTTAAATTAAAATAAAAGCCTTCAACACACGTCAAACTTTCACTTTAAAACAGAAAAATGTTGTTTTTCGCAATATTTTTATAAATTTGGGCTCTTTTATTAACATTAACACTAGCGCTGAAGCATCTTTTATGCTCATTTCTTGTCTTTCAGGATTTATTCTGGGTTTTATTTTGTTTATTTCATGAAAATGAACAACAATACACACCATGGAAACATTTTTGTTTGATTTGTGTCGAGTGAGATTTTCACCTAGAACCCAAAGGGGGGGTATTGGCACTTTTCATGGAAAAATGTGAAAAATTAAAATTTCTAAAAATGAAATAAATGCCTTCTATACACCTCAAACATTCACTATAAAACGGAAAAATGTTGTTTTTCGCAATATTTTTAGAAATTTGGGCTCTTTTAGTAACATTAACACTAGCGCTTAAGCGTCTTTTATGTTCATTTATTGTCTTTCAGGATTTATTCTGGGTTTTTTTTTGTTTATTTCTTGAAAATGAACAACAATACACACCATGGAAACATTTTTGTTTGATTTGTGTCGAGTGTGATTTTCACCTAGAACCCAAAGGGGGGGTATTGGCACTTTTCATGGAAAAATGTGAAAAATTAAAATTTCTTAAAATGAAATAAATGCCTTTTATACACCTCAAACATTCACTTTAACACAGAAAAATGTTTTTTTTCGCAATATTTTTAGAAATTTGGGCTCTTTTAGTAACATTAACACTAGCGCTGAAGCATCTTTTATGCTCATTTATTGTCTTTCAGGATTTATTCTGGGTTTTATTTTGTTTATTTCATGAAAATGAACAACAATACACTCCATGGAAATATTTTTGTTCGATTTGTGTCTAGTGAGATTTTCAACTAGAACCCAAAGGGGAGGGTATTGGCACTTTTCATGAAAAAATGTGAAAAATTAAAATTTCTAAAAATGAAATAAATGCCTTCTATACACCTCGAACATTCACTTTAAAACAGAAGATTGTAGTTTTTCGCAATATTTTTAGAAATTTGGGCTCTTTTAGTAACATTTACACTAGCGCTGAAGCATCTTTTATGTTCATTTATTGTCTTTCAGGATTTATTCTGGGTTTTATTTTGTTTATTTCATGAAAATGAACATAGATACACACCATGGAAACATTTTTGTTTGATTTGTGTCGAGTGAGATTTTCACTTAGAACCCAAAGGGGCGGGTATTGGCACTTTTCATGGAAAAATGTGAAAAATTAAAATTTCTTAAAATGAAATAAATGCCTTCTATACACCTCAAACATTCACTTTAAAACAGAAAAATGTTGTTTTTCGCAATATTTTTAGAAATTTGGGCTCTTTTAGTAACATTAACACTAGCGCTGAAGCATCTTTTATGCTCATTTATTGTCTTTCAGGATTTATTCTGGGTTTTATTTGGTTTATTTCATGAAAATGAACAACGATACAAACCATGCAAACATTTTTGTTTGATTTGTGTCTAGTGAGATTTTCACCTAGAACCCAAAGGGGGGGGTGTTGGCACTTTTCATGGAAAAATGTGAAAAATTAAAATTTCTTAAAATGAAAGAAATGCCTTCTATACACCTCAAACATTCACTTTAAAACAGAAGATTGTTGTTTTTCGCAATATTTTTAGAAATTTGGGCTCTTTTAGTAACATTAACACTAGCGCTTAAGCATCTTTTATGTTCATTTATTGTCTTTCAGGATTTATTCTGGGTTTTATTTTGTTTATTTCATGAAAATGAACAACAATACACTCCATGGAAACATTTTTGTTTGATTTGTGTCGAGAGAGATTTTCACCTAGAACCCAAAGGGGGGGGTATTGGCACTTTTCATGGAAAAATGTGAAAAATTAAAATTTCTTAAAATAAAATAAATGCCTTCTATACACCTCTAACATTCACTTTAAAACAGAAAAATGTTTTTTTTCCAATATTTTTAGAAATTTGGGCTCTTTTATTAACATTAACACTAGCGCTGAAGCATCTTTTATGCTCATTTATTGTCTTTCAGGATTTATTCTGGGTTTTATTTTGTTTATTTCATGAAAATGAACAACGATACACACCATGGAAACATTTTTGTTTGATTTGTGTCGAGTGAGATTTTCACCTAGAACCCAAAGGGGGGGTATTGGCACTTTTCATGGAAAAATGTGAAAAATTAAAATTTCTAAAAATGAAATAAATGCCTTCTATACACCTCGAACATTCACTTTAAAACAGAAGATTGTTGTTTTTCGCAATATTTTTAGAAATTTGGGCTCTTTTAGTAACATTAACACTAGCGCTGAAGCATCTTTTATGTTCATTTATTGTCTTTCAGGATTTATTCTGGGTTTTATTTTGTTTATTTCATGAAAATGAACAACGATACACACCATGGAAACATTTTTGTTTGATTTGTGTCGAGTGAGATTTTCACCTAGAACCCAAAGGGGGGGGTATTGGCACTTTTCATGGAAAAATGTGAAAAATTAAAATTTCTAAAAATGAAATAAATGCCTTCTATACACCTCAAACATTCACTCTAAAACAGAAAAATGTTGTTTTTCGCAATAGTTTTAGAAATTTGGGCTCTTTTAGTAACATTAACACTAGCGCTGAAGCATATTTTATGCTCATTTATTGTCTTTCAGGATTTATCCTTGGTTTTATTTTGTTTATTTAATGAAAATGAACAACAATACACACCATGGAAATATTTTTGTTTGATTTGTGTCGAGTGAGATTTTCACCTAGAACCCAAAGGGGACTTTTTCTTATTGGCACTTTTCATGAAAAAATGTGAAAAATTAAAATTTCTAAAAATGAAATAAATGCCTTCTATACACCTCAAACATTCACTTTAAAACAGAAGATTGTTGTTTTTCGCAATATTTTTAGAAATTTGGGCTCTTTTAGTAACATTAACATTAGCGCTGAAGCATCTTTTATGCTCATTTCTTGTCTTTCAGGATTTATTCTGGGTTTTATTTTGTTTTTTCATGAAAATTAACAACAATACACACCATGGAAACATTTTTGTTTGATTTGTGTCGAGTGAAATTTTCACTTAGAACCCAAAGGGGGGGGTATTGGCACTTTTCATGGAAAAATGTGAAAAATTAAAATTTCTTAAAATGAAATAAATGCCTTCTATACACCTCAAACATTCACTTTAAAACAGAAAAATGTTGTTTTTCGCAATATTTTTAGAAATTTGGGCTCTTTTAGTAACATTAACACTAGCGCTGAAGCATCTTTTATGCTCATTTATTGTCTTTCAGGATTTATTCTGGGTTTTATTTGGTTTATTTCATGAAAATGAACAACGATACAAACCATGGAAACATTTTTGTTTGATTTGTGTCGAGTGAGATTTTCACCTAGAACCCAAAGGGGGGGGTATGGGCACTTTTCATGGAAAAATGTGAAAAATTAAAATTTCTTAAAATGAAATAAATGCCTTCTATACACCTCGAACATTCACTCTAAAACAGAAAAATGTTGTTTTTCGCCATATTTTTAGAAATTTGGGCTCTTTTAGTAACATTAACACTAGCGCTGAAGCATCTTTTATGCTCATTTATTGTCTTTCAGGATTTATTCTGGGTTTTATTTTGTTTATTTCATGAAAATGAACAACAATACACTCCATGGAAATATTTTTGTTCGATTTGTGTCTAGTGAGATTTTCAACTAGAACCCAAAGGGGAGGGTATTGGCACTTTTCATGAAAAAATGTGAAAAATTAAAATTTCTAAAAATGAAATAAATGCCTTCTATACACCTCGAACATTCAAATTAAAACAGAAGATTGTTGTTTTTCGCAATATTTTTAGAAATTTGGGCTCTTTTAGTAACATTTACACTAGCGCTGAAGCATCTTTTATGTTCATTTATTGTCTTTCAGGATTTATTCTGGGTTTTATTTTGTTTATTTCATGAAAATGAACATAGATACACACCATGGAAACATTTTTGTTTGATTTGTGTCGAGTGAGATTTTCACTTAGAACCCAAAGGGGCGGGTATTGGCACTTTTCATGGAAAAATGTGAAAAATTAAAATTTCTTAAAATGAAATAAATGCCTTCTATACACCTCAAACATTCACTTTAAAACAGAAAAATGTTGTTTTTCGCAATATTTTAGAAATTTGGGCTCTTTTAGTAACATTAACACTAGCGCTGAAGCATCTTTTATGCTCATTTATTGTCTTTCAGGATTTATTCTGGGTTTTATTTTGTTTATTTCATGAAAATGAACAACAATACACTCCATGGAAACATTTTTGTTTGATTTGTGTCGAGTGAGATTTTCACCTAGAACCCAAAGGGGGGGGTATTGGCACTTTTCATGGAAAAATGTGAAAAATTAAAATTTCTTAAAATAAATAAATGCCTTCTATACACCTCTAACATTCACTTTAAAACAGAAAAATGTTTTTTTTCCAATATTTTTAGAAATTTGGGCTCTTTTATTAACATTAACACTAGCGCTGAAGCATCTTTTATGCTCATTTATTGTCTTTCAGGATTTATTCTGGGTTTTATTTTGTTTATTTCATGAAAATGAACAACGATACACACCATGGAAACATTTTTGTTTGATTTGTGTCGAGTGAGATTTTCACCTAGAACCCAAAGGGGGGGTATTGGCACTTTTCATGGAAAAATGTGAAAAATTAAAATTCTAAAAATGAAATAAATGCCTTCTATACACCTCGAACATTCACTTTTAAACAGAAGATTGTTGTTTTTCGCAATATTTTTAGAAATTTGGGCTCTTTTAGTAACATTAACACTAGCGCTGAAGCATCTTTTATGTTCATTTATTGTCTTTCAGGATTTATTCTGGGTTTTATTTTGTTTATTTCATGAAAATGAACAACGATACACACCATGGAAACATTTTTGTTTGATTTGTGTCGAGTGAGATTTTCACCTAGAACCCAAAGGGGGGGTATTGGCACTTTTCATGGAAAAATGTGAAAAATTAAAATTTCTAAAAATGAAATAAATGCCTTCTATACACCTCAAACATTCACTCTAAAACAGAAAAATGTTGTTTTTCGCAATAGTTTTAGAAATTTGGGCTCTTTTAGTAACATTAACACTAGCGCTGAAGCATATTTTATGCTCATTTATTGTCTTTCAGGATTTATCCTTGGTTTTATTTTGTTTATTTAATGAAAATGAACAACAATACACACCATGGAAATATTTTTGTTTGATTTGTGTCGAGTGAGATTTTCACCTAGAACCCAAAGGGACTTTTTCTTATTGGCACTTTTCATGAAAAAATGTGAAAAATTAAAATTTCTAAAAATGAAATAAATGCCTTCTATACACCTCAAACATTCACTTTAAAACAGAAGATTGTTGTTTTTCGCAATATTTTTAGAAATTTGGGCTCTTTTAGTAACATTAACACTAGCGCTGAAGCATCTTTTATGCTCATTTCTTGTCTTTCAGGATTTATTCTGGGTTTTATTTTGTTTTTTCATGAAAATTAACAACAATACACACCATGGAAACATTTTTGTTTGATTTGTGTCGAGTGAAATTTTCACTTAGAACCCAAAGGGGGGGATATTGGCACTTTTCATGGAAAAATGTGAAAAATTAAAATTTCTTAAAATGAAATAAATGCCTTCTATACACCTCAAACATTCACTTTAAAACAGAAAAATGTTGTTTTTCGCAATATTTTTAGAAATTTGGGCTCTTTTAGTAACATTAACACTAGCGCTGAAGCAATTTTTATGCTCATTTATTGTCTTTCAGGATTTATTCTGGGTTTTATTTGGTTTATTTCATGAAAATGAACAACGATACAAACCATGGAAACATTTTTGTTTGATTTGTGTCGAGTGAGATTTTCACCTAGAACCCAAAGGGGGGGTATGGGCACTTTTCATGGAAAAATGTGAAAAATTAAAATTTCTTAAAATGAAATAAATGCCTTCTATACACCTCGAACATTCACTCTAAAACAGAAAATGTTGTTTTTCGCCATATTTTTAGAAATTTGGGCTCTTTTAGTAACATTAACACTAGCGCTGAAGCATCTTTTATGCTCATTTATTGTCTTTCAGGATTTATTCTGGGTTTTATTTTGTTTATTTCATGAAAATGAACAACAATACACTCCATGGAAATATTTTGTTCGATTTGTGTCTAGTGAGATTTTCAACTAGAACCCAAAGGGGAGGGTATTGGCACTTTTCATGAAAAAATGTGAAAAATTAAAATTTCTAAAAATGAAATAAATGCCTTCTATACACCTCGAACATTCACTTTAAAACAGAAGATTGTTGTTTTTCGCAATATTTTTAGAAATTTGGGCTCTTTTAGTAACATTTACACTAGCGCTGAAGCATCTTTTATGTTCATTTATTGTCTTTCAGGATTTATTCTGGGTTTTATTTTGTTTATTTCATGAAAATGAACATAGATACACACCATGGAAACATTTTTGTTTGATTTGTGTCGAGTGAGATTTTCACTTAGAACCCAAAGGGGCGGGTATTGGCACTTTTCATGGAAAAATGTGAAAAATTAAAATTTCTTAAAATGAAATAAATGCCTTCTATACACCTCAAACATTCACTTTAAAACAGAAAAATGTTGTTTTTCGCAATATTTTAGAAATTTGGGCTCTTTTAGTAACATTAACACTAGCGCTGAAGCATCTTTTATGCTCATTTATTGTCTTTCAGGATTTATTCTGGGTTTTATTTGGTTTATTTCATGAAAATGAACAACGATACAAACCATGCAAACATTTTTGTTTGATTTGTGTCTAGTGAGATTTTCACCTAGAACCCAAAGGGGGGGGTGTTGGCACTTTTCATGGAAAAATGTGAAAAATTAAAATTTCTTAAAATGAAAGAAATGCCTTCTATACACCTCAAACATTCACTTTAAAACAGAAGATTGTTGTTTTTCGCAATATTTTTAGAAATTTGGGCACTTTTAGTAACATTAACACTAGCGCTTAAGCATCTTTTATGTTCATTTATTGTCTTTCAGGATTTATTCTGGGTTTTATTTTGTTTATTTCATGAAAATGAACAACAATACACTCCATGGAAACATTTTTGTTTGATTTGTGTCGAGTGAGATTTTCACCTAGAACCCAAAGGGGGGGGTATTGGCACTTTTCATGGAAAAATGTGAAAAATTAAAATTTCTTAAAATAAAATAAATGCCTTCTATACACCTCTAACATTCACTTTCAACAGAAAAATGTTTTTTTTCCAATATTTTTAGAAATTTGGGCTCTTTTATTAACATTAACACTAGCGCTGAAGCATCTTTTATGCTCATTTATTGTCTTTCAGGATTTATTCTGGGTTTTATTTTGTTTATTTCATGAAAATGAACAACGATACACACCATGGAAACATTTTTGTTTGATTTGTGTCGAGTGAGATTTTCACCTAGAACCCAAAGGGGGGGTATTGGCACTTTTCATGGAAAAATGTGAAAAATTAAAATTTCTAAAAATGAAATAAATGCCTTCTATACACCTCGAACATTCACTTTAAAACAGAAGATTGTTGTTTTTCGCAATATTTTTAGAAATTTGGGCTCTTTTAGTAACATTAACACTAGCGCTGAAGCATCTTTTATGTTCATTTATTGTCTTTCAGGATTTATTCTGGGTTTTATTTTGTTTATTTCATGAAATGAACAACGATACACACCATGGAAACATTTTTGTTTGATTTGTGTCGAGTGAGATTTTCACCTAGAACCCAAAGGGGGGGGTATTGGCACTTTTCATGGAAAAATGTGAAAAATTAAAATTTCTAAAAATGAAATAAATGCCTTCTAAACACCTCAAACATTCACTCTAAAACAGAAAAATGTTGTTTTTCGCAATAGTTTTAGAAATTTGGGCTCTTTTAGTAACATTAACACTAGCGCTGAAGCATATTTTATGCTCATTTATTGTCTTTCAGGATTTATCCTTGTTTTATTTTGTTTATTTCATGAAAATGAACAACAATACACACCATGGAAACATTTTTGTTTGATTTGTGTCGAGTGAGATTTTCACCTAGAACCCAAAGGGGGGGGTGTTGGCACTTTTCATGGAAAAATGTGAAAAATTAAAATTTCTTAAAATGAAAGAAATGCCTTCTATACACCTCAAACATTCACTTTAAAACAGAAGATTGTTGTTTTTCGCAATATTTTTAGAAATTTGGGCTCTTTTAGTAACATTAACACTAGCGCTTAAGCATCTTTTATGTTCATTTATTGTCTTTCAGGATTTATTCTGGGTTTTATTTTGTTTATTTCATGAAAATGAACAACAATACACTCCATGGAAACATTTTTGTTTGATTTGTGTCGAGTAAGATTTTCACCTAGAACCCAAAGGGGGGGGTATTGGCACTTTTCATGGAAAAATGTGAAAAATTAAAATTTCTTAAAATAAAATAAATGCCTTCTATACACCTCGAACATTCACTTTAAAACAGAAAAATGTTTTTTTCGCAATATTTTAAGAAATTTGGGCTCTTTTAGTAACATTAACACTAGCGCTGAAGCATCTTTTATGTTCATTTATTGTCTTTCAGGATTTATTCTGGGTTTTATTTTGTTTATTTCATGAAAATGAACAACGATACACACCATGGAAACATTTTTGTTTGATTTGTGTCGAGTGAGATTTTCACCTAGAACCCAAAGGGGGGGTATTGGCACTTTTCATGGAAAAATGTGAAAAATTAAAATTTCTAAAAATGAAATAAATGCCTTCTATACACCTCGAACATTCACTTTTAAACTGAAGATTGTTGTTTTTCGCAATATTTTTAGAAATTTGGGCTCTTTTAGTAACATTAACACTAGCGCTGAAGCATCTTTTATGCTCATTTATTGTCTTTCAGGATTTATTCTGGGTTTTATTTTGTTTATTTGATGAAAATGAACATTAATACACACCATGGAAACATTTTTGTTTGATTTGTGTCGAGTGAGATTTTCACCTAGAACCCTAAGGGGGGGTAATTGACACTTTTCATGGAAAAATGTGAAAAATTAAAATTTCTAAAAATGAAATAAATGCCTTCTATACACCTCAAACATTCACTATAAAACAGAAAAATGTTGTTTTTCGCAATATTTTTCGAAATTTGGGCTCTTAAATAACTTTAACACTAGCGCTGAAGCATCTTTTATGCTCATTTTCTCTCTTTCAGGATTTATTCTGGGTTTTATTTTGTTTTTCATGAAAATTAACAACAATACACACCATGGAAACATTTTCGTTCGATTTGTGTCGAGTGAGATTTTCACCTTGAACCCAAAGGGGGGGGGTATTGGCACTTTTCATGGAAAAATGTGAAAAATTAAAATTTCTTAAAATGAAATAAATGCCTTCTATACACCTCAAACATTCACTCTAAAACAGAAAAATGTTGTTTTTTCCCAATTTTTAGAAATTTGGGCTCTTTTAGTAACATTAACACTAGCGCTAAAGCATCTTTTATGCTCATTTCTTGTCTTTCAGGATTTATTCTGGGTTTTATTTTGTTTATTTCATGAAAATGAACAACAATACACACCATGGAAACATTTTTGTTTGATTTGTGTCGAGTGAGATTTTCACCTTGAACCCAAAGGGGGGGGTATTGGCACTTTTCATGGAAAAATGTGAAAAATTAAAATTTCTTAAAATGAAAGAAATGCCTTCTATACACCTCAAACATTCACTTTAAAACAGAAGATTGTTGTTTTTCGCAATATTTTTAGAAATTTGGGCTCTTTTAGTAACATTAACACTAGCGCTCAAGCATCTTTTATGTTCATTTATTGTCTTTCAGGATTTATTCTGGGTTTTATTTTGTTTATTTCATGAAAATGAACAACAATACACACCATGGAAACATTTTTGTTTGATTTGTGTCGAGTGAGATTTTCACCTAGAACCCAAAGGGGGTATTGGCACTTTTCATGGAAAAATGTGAAAAATTAAAATTTCTTAAAATAAAATAAATGCCTTCTATACACCTCAAACATTCACTTTAAAACAGAAAAATGTTGTTTTTCGCAATATTTTAATAAATTTGGGCTCTTTTATTAACATTAACACTAGCGCTGAAGCATCTTTTATGCTCATTTATTGTCTTTCAGGATTTATTCTGGGTTTTATTTTGTTTATTTCATGAAAATGAACAACGATACACACCATGGAAACATTTTTGTTTGATTTGTGTCGAGTGAGATTTTCACCTAGAACCCAAAGGGGGGGTATTGGCACTTTTCATGGAAAAATGTGAAAAATTAAAATTTCTAAAAATGAAATAAATGCCTTCTATACACCTCAAACATTCACTCTAAAACTGAAGATTGTTGTTTTCGCAATTTTTTTAGAAATTTGGGCTCTTTTAATAACATTTACACTAGCGCTGAAGCATCTTTTATGCTCATTTCTTGTCTTTCAGGATTTATTCTGGGTTTTATTTTGTTTATTTCATGAAAATGAACAACATTACACACCATGGAAACATTTTTGTTTGATTTGTGTCGAGTGAGATTTTCACCTAGAACCCAAAGGGGGGGTATTGGCACTTTTCATGGAAAAATGTGAAAAATTAAAATTTCTAAAAATGAAATAAATGCCTTCTATACACCTCGAACATTCACTTTTAAAACTGAAGATTGTTGTTTTTCGCAATATTTTTAGAAATTTGGGCTCTTTTAGTAACATTAACACTAGCGCTGAAGCATCTTTTATGCTCAGTTATTGTCTTTCAGGATTTATTCTGGGTTTTATTTTGTTTATTTCATGAAAATGAACTACCATACACACCATGCAAACATTTTTGTTTGATTTGTGTCGAGTGAGATTTTCACCTAGAACCCAAAGGGGGGGGTATTGGCACTTTTCATGGAAAAATGTGAAAAATTAAAATTTCTAAAAATGAAATAAATGCCTTCTATACACCTCAAACATTCACTATAAAACAGAAAAATGTTGCTTTTTGGCAATATTTTTAGAAATTTGGGCTCTTTTAGTAACATTAACACTAGCGCTTAAGCTTCTTTTATGTTCATTTATTGTCTTTCAGGATTTATTCTGGGTTTTTTTTTGTTTATTTCATGAAAATGAACAACAATACACTCCATGGAAACATTTTTGTTTGATTTGTGTCGAGTGAGATTTTCACCTAGAACCCAAAGGGGGGGTATTGGCACTTTTCATGGAAAAATGTGAAAAATTAAAATTTCTTAAATGAAATAAATGCCTTTTATACACCTCAAACATTCACTTTAACACAGAAAAATGTTTTTTTCGCAATATTTTTAGAAATTTGGGCTCTTTTAGTAACATTAACACTAGCGCTGAAGCATCTTTTATGCTCATTTATTGTCTTTCAGGATTTATTCTGGGTTTTATTTTGTTTATTTCATGAAAATGAACAACAATACACTCCATGGAAATATTTTTGTTCGATTTGTGTCTAGTGAGATTTTCAACTAGAACCCAAAGGGGAGGGTATTGGCACTTTTCATGAAAAAATGTGAAAAATTAAATTTCTAAAATGAAATAAATGCCTTCAATACACCTCGAACATTCACTTTAAAACAGAAGATTGTTGTTTTTCGCAATATTTTTAGAAATTTGGGCTCTTTTAGTAACATTAACACTAGCGCTGAAGCATCTTTTATGTTCTTTATTGTCTTTCAGGATTTATTCTGGGTTTTATTTTGTTTATTTCATGAAAATGAACAACGATACACACCATGGAAACATTTTTGTTTGATTTGTGTCGAGTGAGATTTTCACCTAGAACCCAAAGGGGGGGGTATTGGCACTTTTCATGGAAAAATGTGAAAAATTAAAATTTCTTAAAATGAAATAAATGCCTTCTATACACCTCGAACATTCACTCTAAAACAGAAAAATGTTGTTTTTCGCCATATTTTTAGAAATTTGGGCTCTTTTAGTAACATTAACACTAGTGCTAAAGCATCTTAAATGCTCATTTCTTGTCTTTCAGGATTTATTCTGGGTTTTATTTTGTTTATTTCATGAAAATGAACAACAATACACACCATGGAAACATTTTTGTTTGATTTGTGTCGAGTGAGATTTTCACCTTGAACCCAAAGGGGGGGGTTTTGGCACTTTTCATGGAAAAATGTGAAAAATTAAAATTTCTTAAAATGAAAGAAATGCCTTCT
>NW_027287191.1:0-102397 GCF_022747635.1 Hetaerina americana
GTGTGTATTGTTGTTCATTTTCATCAAATAAACAAAATAAAACCCAGAATTAATCTTGAAAGACAAGAAATGAGCATAAAATTTGCTTCAGCGCAAATGTTAATGTTACTAAAAGAGCCCAAATTTCTAAAAATATTGCGAAAAACAACAATTCTCTGTTTTAGAGTGAATGTTTGAGGTGTTTAGAAGGCATTTATTTAATTTTTAAAAAATTTAATTTTTCACATTTTTCCATGAAAATTGCCAATACCCCCCCCTTTGGGTTCTAGGTGAAAATCTCACTCGACACAAATCAAACAAAAATGTTTCCATGGTGTGTATTGTTGTTCATTTTCATCAAATAAACAAAATAAAACCCAGAATGTATCCTGAAAGACAATAAATGATCATAAAAGATGCTTCAGCCCAGGTGTTATTGTTACTAAAGGAGCCCAAATTTCTAAAAATATTGCGAAAAACAACAATCTTCTGTTTTAGAGTGAATATTTGAGGTGTTTAGAAGGCATTTATTTCATTTTTGGAAAATTTAATTTTTTACATTTTTCCATGAAAAGTGCCAATACCCCCCGCCCTTTGGGTTCTAGGTGAAAATCTCACTCAACACAAATCAAACAAAAATGTTTCCATGGTGTGTATTGTTGTTCATTTTCATCAAAAAAACAAAATAAAACCCAGAATAATCTTGAAAGACAAGAAATGAGCATAAAAGATACTTCAGCGCAAGTGATAATGTTACTAAAAGAGCCCAAATTTCTAAAAATATTGCGAAAAACAACAATCTTCTGTTTTAGAGTGAATGTTTGAGGTGTTTAGAAGGCATTTATTTCATTTTTAGAAAATTTAATTTTTCACATTTTTCCATGAAAAGTGCCAATGCCCCCCCCTTTGGGTTCTAGGTGAAAATCTCAGTCGACACAAATCAAATAAAAATTTATCCAAGGTGTGTATTGTTGCTCATTTTCATCAAATAAACAAAATGAAACCCAGAATGAATCCTGAAAGACAATTAAAGATCATAAAAGATGCTTCAGCCCAAGTGTTAATGTTACTAAAAGAGCCCAAATTTCTAAAAATATTGCGAAAAACAACAATCTTCTGTTTTAGAGTGAATGTTTGAGGTGTTTAGAAGGCATTTATTTCATTTTTAGAAAATTTAATTTGGGTTTTAGGTGAAAATCTCACTCGACACAAATCAAACAAAAATGTATCCAAGGTGTGTATTGTTGTTCATTTTCATCAAATAAACAAAATAAAACCCAGAATGAATCCTGAAAGACAATAAAAGATCATAAAAGATGCTTCAGCCCAGGTGTTAATGTTACTAAAAGAGCCCAAATTTCTAAAAATATTGCGAAAAACAACAATCTTCTGTTTTAGAGTGAATGTTTGAGGTGTTTAGAAGGCATTTATTTCATTTTTAGAAAATTTAATTTTTTACATTTTTCCATGAAAAGTGCCAATACCCCCCCCTTTGGGTTCTAGGTGAAAATCTCACTCGACACAAATCAAACAAAAATGTTTCCATGGTGTGTATTGTTGTTCATTTTCATCAAATAAACAAAATAAAACCCAGAATGTATCCTGAAAGACAATAAATGATCATAAAAGATGCTTCAGCCCAGGTGTTAATGTTACTAAAAGAGCCCAAATTTCTAAAAATATTGCGAAAAACAACAATCTTCTGTTTTAGAGTGAATGTTTGAGGTGTTTAGAAGGCATTTATTTCATTTTTAGAAAATTTAATTTTTCACATTTTTCCATGAAAAGTGCCAATACCCCCCCTTTGGGTTCTAGGTGAAAATCTCACTCGTTTCAAATCAAACAAAAATTTATCCAAGGTGTGTATTGTTGTTCATTTTCATCAAATAAACAAAATAAAACCCAGAATGAATCCTGAAAGACAATAAAAATCATAAAAGATGCTTCAGCCCAGGTGTTAATGTTACTAAAAGAGCCCAAATTTCTAAAAATATTGCGAAAAACAACAATCTTCTGTTTTAGAGTGAATGTTTGAGGTGTTTAGAAGGCATTTCATTCATTTTTAGAAAATTTAATTTTTCACATTTTTCCATGAAAAGTGCCAATACCCCCCTTTGGGTTCTAGGTGAAAATCTCACTCGACACAAATTAAACAAAAATGTTTCCATGGTGTGTATTGTTGTTCATTTTCATCAAATAAACAAAATAAAACCTAGAATTAATCTTGAAAGACAAGAAATGAGCATAAAATTTGCTTCAGCGCAAGTGTTAATGTTACTAAAAGAGCCCAAATTTCTAAAAATATTGCGAAAAACAACAATTCTCTGTTTTAGAGTGAATGTTTGAGGTGTTTTGAAGGCATTTATTTAATTTTTAAAAAATTTAATTTTTCACATTTTTCCATGAAAAGTGCCAATACCCCCCCCTTTGGGTTCTAGGTGAAAATCTCAGTCGACACAAATCAAACAAAAATTTTTCCATGGTGTTTATTGGTGTTCATTTTCATCAAATAAACAAAATAAAACCCAGAATGTATCCTGAAAAACAATAAATGATCATAAAAGATGCTTCAGCCCAGGTGTTATTGTTACTAAAGGAGCCCAAATTTCTAAAAATATTGCGAAAAACAACAATATTCTGTTTTAGAGTGAATGTTTGAGGTGTTTAGAAGGCATTTATTTCATTTTTAGAAAATTTAATTTATCACATTTTTCCATGAAAAGTGTTAATACCCCCCTTTGGGTTCAAGGGAAAATCTCACTCGACGCAAATCAAACAAAAATGTACCCATGGTGTGTATTGTTGTTCATTTTCATCAAATAAACAAAATGAAACCCAGAATGAATCCTGAAAGACAATAAAAGATCATAAAAGATGCTTCAGCCCAAGTGTTAATGTTATTAAAAGAGCCCAAATTTCTAAAAATATTGCGAAAAACAACAATCTTCTGTTTTAGAGTGAATGTTTGAGGTGTTTAGAAGGCATTTATTTCATTTTTAGAAAATTTAATTTTGGTTTTAGGTGAAAATCTCACTCGACACAAATCAAACAAAAATGTATCCAAGGTGTGTATTGTTGTTCATTTTCATCAAATAAACAAAATAAAACCCAGAATAAATCCTGAAAGACAATAAATGATCATAAAAGATGCTTCAGTCCAGGTGTTAATGTTACTAAAAAAGCCCAAATTTCTAAAAATATTGCGAAAATCAACAATCTTCTGTTTTAGAGTGAATGTTTGAGGTGTTTAGAAGGCATTTATTTCATTTTTAGAAAATTTAATTTTTTACATTTTTCCATGAAAAGTGCCAATACCCCCCCCCTTTGGGTTCTAGGTGAAAATCTCACTCGACACAAATCAAACAAAAATGTTTCCATGGTGTGTATTGTTGTTCATTTTCATCAAAAAAACCAAATAAAACCCAGAATTTACCTTGAAAGTGAAGAAATGAGCATAAAAGTTCTTCAGCGAAAGTGTTAATGTTACTAAAAAAGCCCAAATTTCTAAAAATATTGCGAAAAACAACAATCTTCTGTTTTAGAGTGAATGTTTGAGGTGTTTAGAAGGCATTTCATTCATTTTTAGAAAATTTAATTTTTCGCATTTTTCCATTAAAAGTGCCAATACCCCCCCTTTGGGTTCTAGGTGAAAATCTCACTCGACACAAAACAAACAAAAATGTATCCAAGGTGTGTATTGTTGTTCATTTTCATCAAATAAACAAAATAAAACCCAGAATGAATCCTGAAAGACAATAAATGATCATAAAAGATGCTTCAGCCCAGGTGTTAATGTTACTAAAAGAGCCCAAATTTCTAAAAATATTGCGAAAAACAACAATCTTCTGTTTTAGAGTGAATGTTTGAGGTGTTTAGAAGGCATTTATTTCATTTTTCGAAAATTTAATTTTTTACATTTTTCCATGAAAAGTGCCAATACCCCCCCCTTTGGGTTCTAGGTGAAAATCTCACTCGACACAAATTAAACAAAAATGTTTCCATGGTGTGTATTGTTGTTCATTTTCATCAAATAAACAAAATAAAACCCAGAATTAATCTTGAAAGACAAGAAATGAGCATAAAATTTGCTTCAGCGCAAGTGTTAATGTTACTAAAAGAGCCCAAATTTCTAAAAATATTGCGAAAAACAACAATTTTCTGTTTTAGAGTGAATGTTTGAGGTGTTTAGAAGGCATTTATTTAATTTTTAAAAAATTAAATTTTTCACATTTTTCCATGAAAAGTGCCAATACCCCCCCTTTGGGTTCTAGGTGAAAATCGCAGTCGACACAAATCAAACAAAAATTTTTCCATGGTGTTTATTGGTGTTCATTTTCATCAAATAAACAAAATAAAACCCAGAATGTATCCTGAAAGACAATAAATGATCATAAAAGATGCTTCAGCCCAGGTGTTATTGTTACTAAAGGAGCCCAAATTTCTAAAAATATTGCGAAAAAAAACAATCTTCTGTTTTAGAGTGAATGTTTGAGGTGTTTAGAAGGCATTTATTTCATTTTTAGAAAATTTAATTTTTTACATTTTTCCATGAAAAGTGCCAATACCCCCCCCCCCCTTTGGGTTCTAGGTGAAAATCTCACTCGACACAAATCAACCAAAAATGTTTCCATGGTGTGTATTGTTGTTCATTTTCATCAAAAAAAACAAAATAAAACCCAGAATAATCTTGAAAGACAAGAAATGAGCATAAAAGATACTTCAGCGCAAGTGATAATGTTACTAAAAGAGCCCAAATTTCTAAAAATATTGCGAAAAACAACAATCTTCTGTTTTAGAGTGAATGTTTGAGGTGTTTAGAAGGCATTTATTTCATTTTTAGAAAATTTAATTTTTCACATTTTTCCTTGAAAAGTGCCAATGCCCCCCCCTTTGGGTTCTAGGTGAAAATCTCTGTCGACACAAATCAAATAAAAATTTATCCAAGGTGTGTATTGTTGCTCATTTTCATCAAATAAACAAAATGAAACCCAGAATGAATCCTGAAAGACAATAAAAGATCATAAAAGATGCTTCAGCCCAAGTGTTAATGTTACTAAAAGAGCCCAAATTTCTAAAAATATCGCGAAAAACAACAATCTTCTGTTTTAGAGTGAATGTTTGAGGTGTTTAGAAGGCATTTATTTCATTTTTAGAAAATTTAATTTGGGTTTTAGGTGAAAATCTCACTCGACACAAATCAAACAAAAATGTATCCAAGGTGTGTATTGTTGTTCATTTTCATCAAATAAACAAAATAAAACCCAGAATGAATCCTGAAAGACAATAAATGAGCATAAAAGATGCTTCAGTCCAGGTGTTAATGTTACTAAAAAAGCCCAAATTTCTAAAAATATTGCGAAAATCAACAATCTTCTGTTTTAGAGTGAATGTTTGAGGTGTTTAGAAGGCATTTATTTCATTTTTAGAAAATTTAATTTTTTACATTTTTCCATGAAAAGTGCCAATACCCCCCTTTGGGTTCAAGGGAAAATCTCACTCGACGCAAATCAAACAAAAATGTATCCAAGGTGTGTATTGTTGTTCATTTTCATCAAATAAACAAAATAAAACCCAGAATGAATCCTGAAAGACAATAAAAGATCATAAAAGATGCTTCAGCCCATGTGTTAATGTTACTAAAAGAGCCCAAATTTCTAAAAATATTGCGAAAAACAACAATCTTCTGTTTTAGAGTGAATGTTTGAGGTGTTTAGAAGGCATTTATTTCATTTTTAGAAAATTTAATTTTTTACATTTTTCCATGAAAAGAGCCAATACCCCTTTGGGTTCTAGGTGAAAATCTCACTCGACACAAATCAAACAAAAATGTTTCCATGGTGTGTATTGTTGTTCATTTTCATCAAATAAACAAAATAAAACCCAGAATGTATCCTGAAAGACAATAAATGATCATAAAAGATGCTTCAGCCCAGGTGTTAATGTTACTAAAAGAGCCCAAATTTCTAAAAATATTGCGAAAAACAACAATCTTCTGTTTTAGAGTGAATGTTTGAGTTGTTTAGAAGGCATTTATTTCATTTTTAGAAAATTTAATTTTTCACATTTTTCCATGAAAAGTGCCAATACCCCCCCCTTTGGGTTCTAGGTGAAAATCTCACTCGACACAAATTAAACAAAAATGATTCCATGGTGTGTATTGTTGTTCATTTTCATCAAATAAACAAAAAAAACCCAGAATTAATCTTGCAAGACAAGAAATGAGCATTAAAGTTGCTTCAGCGCGAGTGTTAATGTTACTAAAAGAGCCCAAATTTCTAAAAATATTGCGAAAAACAACAATCTTCTGTTTTAGAGTGAATGTTTGAGGTGTTTAGAAGGCATTTATTTCATTTTTAGAAAATTTAATTTATCACATTTTTCCATGAAAAGTGTTAATACCCCCCTTTGGGTTCAAGGGAAAATCTCACTCGACGCAAATCAAACAAAAATGTACCCATGGTGTGTATTGTTGTTCATTTTCATCAAATAAACAAAATAAAACCCAGAATGAATCCTGAAAGACAATAAAAGATCATAAAAGATGCTTCAGCCCAGGTGTTAATGTTACTAAAAGAGGCCAAATTTCTAAAAATATTGCGAAAAACAACAATCTTCTGTTTTAGAGTGAATGTTTGAGGTGTTTAGAAGGCATTTATTTCATTTTTAGAAAATTTAATTTGGGTTCTAGGTGAAAATCTCACTCGACACAAATCAAACAAAAATGTATCCAAGGTGTGTATTGTTGTTCATTTTCATCAAATAAACAAAATAAAACCCAGAATGAATCCTGAAAGACAATAAAAGATCATAAAAGATGCTTCAGCCCAGGTGTTAATGTTACTAAAAGAGCCCAAATTTCTAAAAATATTGCGAAAAACAACAATCTTCTGTTTTAGAGTGAATGTTTGAGGTGTTTAGAAGGCATTTATTTCATTTTTAGAAAATTTAATTTTTTACATTTTTCCATGAAAAGTGCCAATACCCCCCCCCTTTGGGTTCTAGGTGAAAATCTCTCCCGACACAAATCAAACAAAAATGTTTCCATGGTGAGTATTGTTGTTCATTTTCATCAAATAAACAAAATAAAACCCAGAATGTATCCTGAAAGACAATAAATGATCATAAAAGATGCTTCAGCCCAGGTGTTAATGTTATTAAAAGAGCCCAAATTTCTAAAAATATTGCGAAAAACAACAATCTTCTGTTTTAGAGTGAATGTTTGAGGTGTTTAGAAGGCATTTATTTCATTTTTAGAAAATTTAATTTTTCACATTTTTCCATGAAAAGTGCCAATACCCCCCCTTTGGGTTCTAGGTGAAAATCTCACTCGTTACAAATCAAACAAAAATTTATCCAAGGTGTGTATTGTTGTTCATTTTCATCAAATAAACAAAATAAAACCCAGAATGTATCCTGAAAGACAATAAATGATCATAAAAGATGCTTCAGCCCAGGTGTTATTGTTACTAAAGGAGCCCAAATTTCTAAAAATATTGCGAAAAACAACAATCTTCTGTTTTAGAGTGAATGTTTGAGGTGTTTAGAAGGCATTTATTTCATTTTTAGAAAATTTAATTTTTTTCATTTTTCCATGAAAAGTGCCAATACCCCCCCCCCTTTGGGTTCTAGGTAAAAATCTCACTCGACACAAATCAAACAAAAATGTTTCCATGGTGTGTATTGTTGTTCATTTTCATCAAAAAAACAAAATAAAACCCAGAATAATCTTAAAAGACAAGAAATGAGCATAAAAGATACTTCAGCGCAAGTGATAATGTTACTAAAAGAGCCCAAATTTCTAAAAATATTGCGAAAAACAACAATCTTCTGTTTTAGAGTGAATGTTTGAGGTGTTTAGAAGGCATTTATTTCATTTTTAGAAAATTTAATTTTTCACATTTTTCCATGAAAAGTGCCAATGCCCCCCCCCTTTGGGTTCTAGGTGAAAATCTCAGTCGACACATATCAAATAAAAATTTATCCAAGGTGTGTATTGTTGCTCATTTTCATCAAATAAACAAAATAAAACCCAGAATGAATCCTGAAAGACAATAAAAGATCATAAAAGATGCTTCAGCCCAAGTGTTAATGTTACTAAAAGAGCCCAAATTTCTAAAAATATTGCGAAAAACAACAATCTTCCGTTTTAGAGTGAATGTTTGAGGTGTTTAGAAGGCATTTATTTCATTTTTAGAAAATTTAATTTGGGTTTTAGGTGAAAATCTCACTCGACACAAATCAAACAAAAATGTATCCAAGGTGTGTATTGTTGTTCATTTTCATCAAATAAACAAAATAAAACCCAGAATGAATCCTGAAAGACAATAAAAGATCATAAAAGATGCTTCAGCCCAGGTGTTAATGTTACTAAAAGAGCCCAAATTTCTAAAAATATTGCGAAAAACAACAATCTTCTGTTTTAGAGTGAATGTTTGAGGTGTTTAAAAGGCATTTATTTCATTTTTAGAAAATTTAATTTTTTACATTTTTCCATGAAAAGAGCCAATACCCCCCCCCTTTGGGTTCTAGGTGAAAATCTCACTCGACACAAATCAAACAAAAATGTTTCCATGGTGTGTATTGTTGTTCATTTTCATCAAATAAACAAAATAAACCCCAGAATGTATCCTGAAAGACAATAAATGATCATAAAAGATGCTTCAGCCCAGGTGTTAATGTTACTAAAAGAGCCCAAATTTCTAAAAATATTGCGAAAAACAACAATCTTCTGTTTTAGAGTGAATGTTTGAGTTGTTTAGAAGGCATTTATTTCATTTTTAGAAAATTTAATTTTTCACATTTTTCCATGAAAAGTGCCAATACCCCCCCTTTGGGTTCTAGGTGAAAATCTCACTCGTTACAATTCAAACAAAAATTTATCCAAGGTGTGTATTGTTGTTCATTTTCATCAAATAAACAAAATGAAACCCAGAATGTATCCTGAAAGACAATAAATGATCATAAAAGATGCTTCAACCCAGGTGTTATTGTTACTAAAGGAGCCCAAATTTCTAAAAATATTGCGAAAAACGACAATCTTCTGTTTTAGAGTGAATGTTTGAGGTGTTTAGAAGGCATTTATTTCATTTTTAGAAAATTTAATTTTTTTCATTTTTCCATGAAAAGTGCCAATACCTTTGGGTTCTAGGTGAAAATCTCACTCGACACAAATCAAACAAAAATGTTTCCATGGTGTGTATTGTTGTTCATTTTCATCAAAAAAACAAAATGAAACCCAGAATAATCTTGAAAGACAAGAAATGAGCATAAAAGATACTTCAGCGCAAGTGATAATGTTACTAAAAGAGCCCAAATTTCTAAAAATATTGCGAAAAACTACAATTCTCTGTTTTAGAGTGAATGTTTGAGGTGTTTAGAAGGCATTTATTTCATTTTTAGAAAATTTAATTTTTCACATTTTTCCATGAAAAGTGCCAATACCCCCCCCTTTGGGTTCAAGGGAAAATCTCACTCGACGCAAATCAAACAAAAATGTATCCAAGGTGTGTATTGTTGTTCATTTTCATCAAATAAACAAAATAAAACCCAGAATGAATCCTGAAAGACAATAAAAGATCATAAAAGATGCTTCAGCCCAGGTGTTAATGTTACTAAAAGAGCCCAAATTTCTAAAAATATTGCGAAAAACAACAATCTTCTGTTTTAGAGTGAATGTTTGAGGTGTTTAGAAGGCATTTATTTCATTTTTAGAAAATTTAATTTTTCACATTTTTCCATGAAAAGTGCCAATGCCCCCCCCTTTGGGTACTAGGTGAAAATCTCACTCGAAACAAATTAAACAAAAATGTTTCCATGGTGTGTATTGTTTTTCATCAAATAAACAAAATAAAACCCAGAATTAATCTTGCAAGACAAGAAATGAGCATAAAAGTTGCTTCAGCGCGAGTGTTAATGTTACTAAAAGAGCCCAAATTTCTAAAAATATTGCGAAAAACAACAATCTTCTGTTTGAGAGTGAATGTTTGAGGTGTTGAGAAGCCATTTATTTCATTTTTAGAAAATATAATTTTTACATTTTTCCATGAAAAGTGTTAATACCCCCGTTGGGTTCTAGGTGAAAATCTCAGTCGACACAAATCAAACAAAAATGTATCCAAGGTGTGTATTGTTGTTCATTTTTTCAAATAAACAAAATAAAACCCAGAATGTATCCTGAAAGACAATAAATGATCATAAAAGATGCTTCAGCCCAGGTGTTAATGTTACTAAAATAGCCCAAATTTCTAAAAATATTGCGAAAAACAACAATCTTCTGTTTAAGAGTGAATGTTTGAGGTGTTTAGAAGGAATTTTTTTCATTTTTAGAAAATTTTAATTTTTACATTTTTCCATGAAAAGTGTTAATACCCCCCTTTGCGTTCTAGGTGAAAATCTCACTCGACACAAATCAAACAAAAATGTTTCCATGGTGTGTATTGTTGTTTATTTTCATCAAATAAACAAAATAAAACCCAGAATTAATCCTAAAAGACAATTAATGATCATAAAAGATGCTTCAGCGCAAGTGTTAATGTTACTAGAAGAGCCCAAATTTCTAAAAATATTGCGAAAAACAACAATCTTCTGTTTTAGAGTTAATGTTTGTGGTGTTTAGAAGGCATTTATTTCATTTTTAGAAAATTTAATTTTTCACATTTTTCCATGAAAAGTGCCAATACCCCCCCCTTTGGGTTCAAGGGAAAATCTCACTCGACGCAAATCAAACAAAAATGTATCCAAGGTGTGTATTGTTGTTCATTTTCATCAAATAAACAAAATAAAACCCAGAATGAATCCTGAAAGACAATAAAAGATCATAAAAGATGCTTCAGCCCAGGTGTTAATGTTACTAAAAGAGCCCAAATTTCTAAAAATATTGCGAAAAACAACAATCTTCTGTTTTAGAGTGAATGTTTGAGGTGTTTAGAAGGCATTTATTTCATTTTTAGAAAATTTAATTTTTCACATTTTTCCATGAAAAGTGCCAATGCCCCCCCCTTTGGGTACTAGGTGAAAATCTCACTCGAAACAAATTAAACAAAAAATGTTTCCATGGTGTGTATTGTTGTTCATTTTCATCAAATAAACAAAATTAAACCCAGAATTAATCTTGCAAGACAAGAAATGAGCATAAAAGTTGCTTCAGCGCGAGTGTTAATGTTACTAAAAGAGCCCAAATTTCTAAAAATATTGCGAAAAACAACAATCTTCTGTTTTAGAGTGAATGTTTGAGGTGTTGAGAAGCCATTTATTTCTATTTTAGAAAATTTAATTTTACATTTTTCCATGAAAAGTGTTAATACCCCCGTTGGGGTTCTAGGTGAAAATCTCAGTCGACACAAATCAAACAAAAATGTATCCAAGGTGTGTATTGTTGTTCATTTTTTCAAATAAACAAAATAAAACCCAGAATGTATCCTGAAAGACAATAAATGATCATAAAAGATGCTTCAGCCCAGGTGTTAATGTTACTAAAATAGCCCAAATTTCTAAAATATTGCGAAAAACAACAATCTTCTGTTTAAGAGTGAATGTTTGAGGTGTTTAGAAGGAATTTTTTTCATTTTTAGAAAATTTTAATTTTTACATTTTTCCATGAAAAGTGTTAATACCCCCCTTTGCGTTCTAGGTGAAAATCTCACTCGACACAAATCAAACAAAAATGTTTCCATGGTGTGTATTGTTGTTTATTTTCATCAAATAAACAAAATAAAACCCAGAATTAATCCTAAAAGACAATTAATGATCATAAAAGATGCTTCAGCGCAAGTGTTAATGTTACTAGAAGAGCCCAAATTTCTAAAAATATTGCGAAAAACAACAATCTTCTGTTTTAGAGTTAATGTTTGTGGTGTTTAGAAGGCATTTATTTCATTTTTAGAAAATTTAATTTTTCACATTTTTCCATGAAAAGTGCCAATACCCCCCCTTTTGGGTTCTAGGTGAAAATCTCACTCGACACAAATCAAACAAAAATGTATCCAAGGTGTGTATTGTTGTTCATTTTCATCAAATAAACAAATAAAACCCAGAAATAATCCTGAAAGACAAGAAATGAGCATAAAAGATGCTTCAGCGCAAGTGTTAATGTTACTAAAAGAGCCCAAATTTCTAAAAATATTGCGAAAAACAACAATCTTTTTTTTTAGAGTGAATGTTTGAGGTTATTAGAAGGCATTTCATTCATTTTTAGAAAATTTAATTTTTCACATTTTTCCATGAAAAGTGCCAATACCCCCCCCTTTGGGTTCTAGGTGAAAATCTTACTTGACACAAATAAAACAAAAATGTTTCCATGGTGTGTATTGTTGTTTATTTTCATCAAATAAACAAAATAAAACACAGAATTAATCCTGAAAGACAAGAAATGAGCATAAAAGTTGCTTCAGCGCAAGTGTTTATGTTACTAAAAGAGCCCAAATTTCTAAAAATATTGCGAAAAACAACAATCTTCTGTTTTAGAGTTAATGTTTGTGGTTTTTAGAAGGCATTTATTTCATTTTTAGAAAATTTAATTTTTCACATTTTTCCATGAAAAGTGCCAATACCCTCCCCTTTGGGTTCTAGGTGAAAATCTCACTGGACGCAAATGAAACAAAAATGTTTCCATGGTGTGTATTGTTGTTCATTTTCATCAAATAAACAAAATAAAACCCAGAATTAATCCTGAAAGACAAGAAATGAGCATAAAAGTTGCTTCAGCGCAAGTGTTAATGTTACTAAAAGAGCCCAAATTTCTAAAAATATTGCGAAAAACAACAATCTTCTGTTTTAGAGTGAATGTTTGAGGTGTTTAGAAGGCATTTATTTCATTGTTAGAAAATTTAATTTTTTACATTTTTCCATGGAAAGTGTTAATACCCCCCTTTGGGTTCTAGGTGAAAATCTCACTCGACACAAATCAAACAAAAATGTTTCCATGGTGTGCATTGTTGTTCATTTTCATCAAATAAACAAAATAAAACCCAGAATTAATCCTGAAAGACAAGAAATGAGCATAAAAGATGCATCAGCGCAAGTGTTAATATTAACTAAAACAGCCCAAATTTCTAAAAATATTGCGAAAAACAACAATCTTCTGTTTTAGAGTGAATGTTTGAGGTGTAAAGAAGGCATTTATTTCATTTTTAGAAAATTTAATTTTTTACATTTTTCCATGAAAAGTGCCAATACCCCCCCCTTTGGGTTCTAGGTGAAAATCTCACTCGACACAAATCAAACAAAAATGTTTCCATGGTGTGTATTGTTGTTCATTTTCATCAAATAAACAAAATAAAACCCAGAATTAATCTTGAAGGACAAGAAATGAGCATAAAAGTTGCTTCAGAGAAAGTGTTAATGTTACTAAAAGAGCCCAAATTTCTAAAAATATTGCGAAAAACAACAATCTTCTGTTTTAGAGTGAATGTTTGAGATGTTTAGAAGGCATTTATTTCATTTTTAGAAAATTTAATTTTTCACATTTTTCCATGAAAAGTGCCAATACCCCCCCCTTTGGGTTCAAGGTGAAAATCTCACTCGACACAAATCAAACAAAAATGTATCCAAGGTGTGTATTGTTGTTCATTTTCATCAAATAAACAAAATAAAACCCAGAATGAATCCTGAAAGACAATAAATGATCATAAAAGATGCTTCAGCCCAGGTGTTAATGTTACTAAAAGAGCCCAAATTTTTAAAAATATTGCGAAAAACAACAATCTTCTGTTTTAGAGTGAATGTTTGAGGTGTTTAGAAGGCATTTATTTCATTTTTAGAAAATTTAATTTTTTACATTTTTCCATGAAAAGTGTTAATACCCCCCTTTGCGTTCTAGGTGAAAATCTCACTCGACACAAAACAAACAAAAATGTTTCCATGGTGTGTATTGTTGTTTATTTTCATCAAATAAACAAAATAAAACCCAGAATTAATCCTGAAAGACAAGAAATGAGCATAAAAGATGCTTCAGCGCAAGTGTTAATGTTACTAAAAGAGCCCAAATTTCTAAAATCATTGCGAAAAACAACAATCTTCTGTTTTAGAGTGAATGTTTGAGGTGTATAGAAGGCATTTATTTCATTTTTAGAAAATTTAATTTTGTCATTTTTCCATGAAAAGTGCCAATACACTCCCCTTTGAGTTCTAGGTGAAAATCTCACTCGACACAAATCAAACAAAAATGTTTCCATGGTGTGTATTGTTGTTCATTTTCATCAAATAAACAAAAAAAAACCCAGAATAAATCCTGAAAGACAAGAAATGAGCATAAAAGATGCTTCAGCGCAAGTGTTAATGTTACTAAAAGAGCCCAAATTCCTAAAAATATTGCGAAAAACAACAATTTTCAGTTTTAGAGTGATGGTTTGAGGTGTAAAGAAGGCATTTATTTCATTTTTAGAAAATTTAATTTTCACATTTTCCCATGAAAAGTGCCAATACCCCCCCTTTTGAGTTCTAGGCGAAAATCTCACTCGACACAAATCAATCAAAAATGTTTCCATGGTGTGTATTGTTGTTCATTTTCATCCAATAAACAAAAATAAACCCAGAATAAATCCTGAAAGACAAGAAATGAGCATAAAAGATGCTTCAGCGCAAGTGTTAACATTACTTAAAGAGCCCAAATTTCTTAAAATATTGCGAAAAACCACAATCTTCTGTTTTATAGTGAATGTTTGAGGTGTATAGAAGGCATTTATTTCATTTTTAGAAAATTTAATTTTTCACATTTTTCCATGAAAAGTGCCAATGCCCCCCCCCTTTGGGTACTAGGTGAAAATCTCACTCGAAACAAATTAAACAAAAATGTTTCCATGGTGTGTATTGTTGTTCATTTTCATCAAATAAACAAAATTAAACCCAGAATTAATCTTGCAAGACAAGAAATGAGCATAAAAGTTGCTTCAGCGCGAGTGTTAATGTTACTAAAAGAGCCCAAATTTCTAAAAATATTGCGAAAAACAACAATCTTCTGTTTTAGAGTGAATGTTTGAGGTGTTGAGAAGCCATTTATTTCTATTTTAGAAAATTTAATTTTTACATTTTTCCATGAAAAGTGTTAATACCCCCGTTGGGGTTCTAGGTGAAAATCTCAGTCGACACAAATCAAACAAAAATGTATCCAAGGTGTGTATTGTTGTTCATTTTTTCAAATAAACAAAATAAAACCCAGAATGTATCCTGAAAGACAATAAATGATCATAAAAGATGCTTCAGCCCAGGTGTTAATGTTACTAAAATAGCCCAAATTTCTAAAAATATTGCGAAAAACAACAATCTTCTGTTTAAGAGTGAATGTTTGAGGTGTTTAGAAGGAATTTTTTTCATTTTTAGAAAATTTTAATTTTTACATTTTTCCATGAAAAGTGTTAATACCCCCCTTTGCGTTCTAGGTGAAAATCTCACTCGACACAAATCAAACAAAAATGTTTCCATGGTGTGTATTGTTGTTTATTTTCATCAAATAAACAAAATAAAACCCAGAATTAATCCTAAAAGACAATTAATGATCATAAAAGATGCTTCAGCGCAAGTGTTAATGTTACTAGAAGAGCCCAAATTTCTAAAAATATTGCGAAAAACAACAATCTTCTGTTTTAGAGTTAATGTTTGTGGTGTTTAGAAGGCATTTATTTCATTTTTAGAAAATTTAATTTTTCACATTTTTCCATGAAAAGTGCCAATACCCCCCCTTTTGGGTTCTAGGTGAAAATCTCACTCGACACAAATCAAACAAAAATGTATCCAAGGTGTGTATTGTTGTTCATTTTCATCAAATAAACAAATAAAACCCAGAAATAATCCTGAAAGACAAGAAATGAGCATAAAAGATGCTTCAGCGCAAGTGTTAATGTTACTAAAAGAGCCCAAATTTCTAAAAATATTGCGAAAAACAACAATCTTTTTTTTTAGAGTGAATGTTTGAGGTTATTAGAAGGCATTTCATTCATTTTTAGAAAATTTAATTTTTCACATTTTTCCATGAAAAGTGCCAATACCCCCCCCTTTGGGTTCTAGGTGAAAATCTTACTTAACACAAATAAAACAAAAATGTTTCCATGGTGTGTATTGTTGTTTATTTTCATCAAATAAACAAAATAAAACCCAGAATTAATCCTGAAAGACAAGAAATGAGCATAAAAGTTGCTTCAGCGCAAGTGTTTATGTTACTAAAAGAGCCCAAATTTCTAAAAATATTGCGAAAAACAACAATCTTCTGTTTTAGAGTTAATGTTTGTGGTTTTTAGAAGGCATTTATTTCATTTTTAGAAAATTTAATTTTTCACATTTTTCCATGAAAAGTGCCAATACCCTCCCCTTTGGGTTCTAGGTGAAAATCTCACTGGACGCAAATGAAACAAAAATGTTTCCATGGTGTGTATTGTTGTTCATTTTCATCAAATAAACAAAATAAAACCCAGAATTAATCCTGAAAGACAAGAAATGAGCATAAAAGTTGCTTCAGCGCAAGTGTTAATGTTACTAAAAGAGCCCAAATTTCTAAAAATATTGCGAAAAACAACAATCTTCTGTTTTAGAGTGAATGTTTGAGGTGTTTAGAAGGCATTTATTTCATTGTTAGAAAATTTAATTTTTTACATTTTTCCATGGAAAGTGTTAATACCCCCCTTTGGGTTCTAGGTGAAAATCTCACTCGACACAAATCAAACAAAAATGTTTCCATGGTGTGCATTGTTGTTCATTTTCATCAAATAAACAAAATAAAACCCAGAATTAATCCTGAAAGACAAGAAATGAGCATAAAAGATGCATCAGCGCAAGTGTTAATATTAACTAAAACAGCCCAAATTTCTAAAAATATTGCGAAAAACAACAATCTTCTGTTTTAGAGTGAATGTTTGAGGTGTAAAGAAGGCATTTATTTCATTTTTAGAAAATTTAATTTTTTACATTTTTCCATGAAAAGTGCCAATACCCCCCCCTTTGGGTTCTAGGTGAAAATCTCACTCGACACAAATCAAACAAAAATGTTTCCATGGTGTGTATTGTTGTTCATTTTCATCAAATAAACAAAATAAAACCCAGAATTAATCTTGAAGGACAAGAAATGAGCATAAAAGTTGCTTCAGAGAAAGTGTTAATGTTACTAAAAGAGCCCAAATTTCTAAAAATATTGCGAAAAACAACAATCTTCTGTTTTAGAGTGAATGTTTGAGATGTTTAGAAGGCATTTATTTCATTTTTAGAAAATTTAATTTTTCACATTTTTCCATGAAAAGTGCCAATACCCCCCCCTTTGGGTTCAAGGTGAAAATCTCACTCGACACAAATCAAACAAAAATGTATCCAAGGTGTGTATTGTTGTTCATTTTCATCAAATAAACAAAATAAAACCCAGAATGAATCCTGAAAGACAATAAATGATCATAAAAGATGCTTCAGCCCAGGTGTTAATGTTACTAAAAGAGCCCAAATTTTTAAAAATATTGCGAAAAACAACAATCTTCTGTTTTAGAGTGAATGTTTGAGGTGTTTAGAAGGCATTTATTTCATTTTTAGAAAATTTAATTTTTTACATTTTTCCATGAAAAGTGTTAATACCCCCCTTTGCGTTCTAGGTGAAAATCTCACTCGACACAAAACAAACAAAAATGTTTCCATGGTGTGTATTGTTGTTTATTTTCATCAAATAAACAAAATAAAACCCAGAATTAATCCTGAAAGACAAGAAATGAGCATAAAAGATGCTTCAGCGCAAGTGTTAATGTTACTAAAAGAGCCCAAATTTCTAAAATCATTGCGAAAAACAACAATCTTCTGTTTTAGAGTGAATGTTTGAGGTGTTTAGAAGGCATTTATTTCATTGTTAGAAAATTTAATTTTTTACATTTTTCCATGAAAAGTGTTAATACCCCCCTTTGGGTTCTAGGTGAAAATCTCACTCGACACAAATCAAACGAAAATGTTTCCATGGTGTGCATTGTTGTTCATGTTCATCAAATAAACAAAATAAAACCCAGAATTAATCCTGAAAGACAAGAAATGATCATAAAAGATGCTTCAGCCAAGGTGTTAATGTTACTAAAAGAGCCCAAATTTCTAAAAATATTGCGAAAAACAACAATCTTCTTTTTTAGAGTCAATGTTTGAGGTGTTTAGAAGGCATTTATTTCATTTTTAGAAAATTTAATTTTTTACATTTTTCCATGAAAAGTGTTAATACCCCCCTTTGGGTTTTAGGTGAAAATCTCACTCCACACAAATCAAACAAAAATGTATCCAAGGTGTGTATTGTTGTTCATTTTCATCAAATAAACAAAATAAAACCCAGAATGAATCCTGAAAGACAATAAATGATCATAAAAGATGCTTCAGCCAAGGTGTTAATGTTACTAAAAGAGCCCAAATTTCTAAAAATATTGCGAAAAACAACAATCTTCTGTTTTAGAGTGAATGTTTGAGGTGTTTAGAAGGCATTTATTTCATTTTTAGAAAATTTAATTTTTTACATTTTTCCATGAAAAGTGTTAATACCCCCCTTTGGGTTCTAGGTGAAAATCTCACTTGACGAAAATCAAACAAAAATGCTTTCATGGTGTGTATTGTTGTTCATTTTCATCAAATAAACAAAATAAAACCCAGAATGAATCCTGAAAGACAAGAAATGAGCATAAAAGTTGCTTCAGCGCAAGTGTGAATGTTACTAAAAGAGCCCAAATTTCTAAAAATATTGCGAAAAACAACAATCTTCTGTTTTAGAGTGAATGTTTGAGGTGTTTAGAAGGCATTTATTTCCCTTTGGGTTCTAGGTGAAAATCTCACTCGGCACAAATCAAACAAAAATGTTTCCATGGTGTGTATTGTTGTTCATTTTCATCAAATAAACAAAATAAAACCCAGAATGAATCCCGAAAGACAATAAAAATCATAAAAGATGCTTCAGCCCAGGTGTTAATGTTACTAAAAGAGCCCAAATTTCTAAAAATATTGCGAAAAACAACAATCTTCTGTTTTAGAGTGAATGTTTGAGGTGTTTAGAAGGCATTTCCTTCATTTTTAGAAAATTTAATTTTTTCATTTTTCCATGAAAAGTGTTAATACCCCCCTTTGCGTTCTAGGTGAAAATCTCACTCGACACAAATCAAACAAAAAAGTTTCCATGGTGTGTATTGTTGTTTATTTTCATCAAATAAACAAAATAAAACCCAGAATTAATCCTGAAAGACAAGAAATTAGCATAAATGATGCTTCAGCGCAAGTGTTAATGTTACTAAAAGAGCCCAAATTTTTAAAAATATTGCGAAAAACAACAATCTTCTGTTTTAGAGTGAATATTTGAGGTGTTTAGAAAGCATTTATTTTTTTTTAGAAAATTTAATTTTTTACATTTTTCCATGAAAACTGTTAATACCCCCCTTTGGGTTCTAGGTGAAAATCTCAGGCGACACAAATCAAACAAAAATGTATCCAAGGTGTGTATTGTTGTTCATTTTCATCAAATAAACAAAATAAAACCCAGAATGTATCCTGAAAGACAATAAATGATCATAAAAGATGCTTCAGCCCAGGTGTTAATGTTACTAAAAGAGCCCAAATTTCTAAAAATATTGCGAAAAACAACAATCTTCTGTTTTAGAGTGAATGTTTGAGGTGCTTAGAAGGCATTTATTTCATTTTTAGAAAATTTAATTTTTTACATTTTTCCAAGAAAAGTGTTAATACCCCCCTTTGCGTTCTAGGTGAAAATCTGACTTGACACAAATCAAACAAAAATGTTTCCATGGTGTGTATTGTTGTTTATTTTCATCAAATAAACAAAATAAAACCCAGAATTAATCCTGAAAGACAAGAAATTAGCATAAAAGATGCTTCAGCCCAGGTGTTAATGCTACTAAAAGAGCCCAAATTTCTAAAATCATTGCGAAAAACAACAATCTTCTGTTTTAGAGTGAATGTTTGAGGTGTTTATAAGGCATTAATTTCATTTTTTGAAAATTTAATTTTTCACATTTTTCCATGAAAAGTGCCAATACTCCCCCTTTGGGTTCTAGGTGAAAATCTCACTCGACACAAATCAAAGAAAAATGTATCCAAGGTGTGTATTGTTGTTCATTTTCATCAAATAAACAAAATAAAACCCAGAATGAATCCTGAAAGACAATAAATGATCATAAAAGATGCTTCAGCCCAGGTGTTAATGTTACTAAAAGAGCCCAAATTTCTAAAAATATTGCGAAAAACAACAATCTTCTGTTTTTGAGTGAATTTTTGAGGTGTTTAGAAGGCATTTATTTCATTTTTAGAAAATTTAATTTTTTACATTTTTCCATGAAAAGTGCCAATACCCCCCCCCCCCTTTGGGTTCTAGGTGAAAATCAAACAATTGTGTTTCCATGGTGTGTATTGGGATTCATTTTCATCAAATAAACAAAATAAAACCAGAATTAATCTTGAAGGACAAGAAATGAGCATAAAAGTTGCTTCAGAGAAAGTGTTAATGTTACTAAAAGAGCCCAAATTTCTGAAAATATTGCGAAAAACAACAATCTTCTGTTTTAGAGTGAATGTTTGAGGTGTTTAGAAGGCATTTATTTCATTTTTAGAAAATTAAATTTTTCACATTTTTCCATGAAAAGTGCCAATACCCCCCCTTTGGGTTCTAGGTGAAAATCTCACTCGACGCAAATCAAACAAAAATGTATCCAAGGTGTGTATTGTTGTTCATTTTCATCAAATAAACAAAATAAAACCCAGAATTAATCTTGAAGGACAAGAAATGAGCATAAAAGTTGCTTCAGCCCAGGTGTTAATGTTACTAAAAGAGCCCAAATTTCTAAAAATATTGCGAAAAGCAACAATCTTCTTTTTTAGAGTGAATGTTTGAGGTGTTTAGAAGGCATTTCATTCATTTTTAGAAAATTTAATTTTTCACATTTTTCCATGAAAAGTGCCAATACCCCCCCCTTTGGGTTCTAGGTGAAAATCTCACTCGACACAAATCAAACAAAAATGTTTCCATGGTGTGTATTGTTGTTCATTTTCATCAAATAAACAAAATAAAACCCAGAATTAATCTTGAAAGACAAGAAATGAGCATAAAAGTTGCTTCAGCGAAAGTGTTAATGTTACTAAAAGAGCCCAAATTTCTAAAAATATTGCAAAAAACAACAATCTTCTGTTTTAGAGTGAATGTTTGAGGTGTTAAGAAGGCATTTATTTCATTTTTAGAAAATTTAATTTTTCTCATTTTTCCATGAAAAGTGCCAATGCCCCCCCCTTTTGGGTTCTAGGTAAAAATCTCACTCGACAAAAATCAAAGAAAAATGTATCCAAGGTGTGTATTGTGGTTCATTTTCATCAAAAAAACAAAATAAAACCCAGAATGTATCCTGAAAGACAATAAATGGTCATAAAAGATGCTTCAGCCCAGGTGTTAATGTTACTAAAAGAGCCCAAATTTCTAAAAATATTGCGAAAAACAACAATCTTCTGTTTTAGAGTGAATGTTTGTGGTGTTTAGAAGGCATTTATTTCATTTTTAGAAAATTTAATTTTTCACATTTTTCCATGAAAAGTGCCAATACCCCCCTTTGGGTTCTAGGTGAAAATCTCACTCGACACAAATCAAACAAAAATGTTTCCATGGTGTGTATTGCTGTTCATTTTCATCAAATAAACAAAATAAAACCCAGAATTAATCCTGAAAGACAAGAAATGAGCATAAAAGATACTTCAGCGCAATTGTTAATGTTACTAAAAGAGCCCAAATTTCTAAAAATATTGCGAAAAACAACAATCTTCTGTTTTAGAGTGAATGTTTGAGGTGTTTAGAAGGTATTTATTTCTTTTTTAGAAAATTTAATTTTTCACATTTTTCCATGAAAAGTGCCAATACTCCCCCTTTGGGTTCTAGGTGAAAATCTCACTCGACACAAATCAAAGAAAAATGTATCCAAGGTGTGTATTGTTGTTCATTTTCATCAAATAAACAAAATAAAACCCAGAATGAATCCTGAAAGACAATAAATGATCATAAAAGATGCTTCAGCCCAGGTGTTAATGTTACTAAAAGAGCCCAAATTTCTAAAAATATTGCGAAAAACAACAATCTTCTGTTTTTGAGTGAATTTTTGAGGTGTTTAGAAGGCATTTATTTCATTTTTAGAAAATTTAATTTTTTACATTTTTCCATGAAAAGTGCCAATACCCCCCCCCCTTTGGGTTCTAGGTGAAAATCAAACAATTGTGTTTCCATGGTGTGTATTGGGATTCATTTTCATCAAATAAACAAAATAAAACCAGAATTAATCTTGAAGGACAAGAAATGAGCATAAAAGTTGCTTCAGAGAAAGTGTTAATGTTACTAAAAGAGCCCAAATTTCCGAAAATATTGCGAAAAACAACAATCTTCTGTTTTAGAGTGAATGTTTGAGGTGTTTAGAAGGCATTTATTTCATTTTTAGAAAATTAAATTTTTCACATTTTTCCATGAAAAGTGCCAATACCCCCCCTTTGGGTTCTAGGTGAAAATCTCACTCGACGCAAATCAAACAAAAATGTATCCAAGGTGTGTATTGTTGTTCATTTTCATCAAATAAACAAAATAAAACCCAGAATGTATCCTAAAAGACAAGAAATGAGCATAAAAGTTGCTTCAGAGAAAGTGTTAATGTTACTAAAAGAGCCCAAATTTCTAAAAAAATTGCGAAAAACAACAATCTTCTGTTTTAGAGGGAATGTTTGAGGTGTTTAGAAGGCATTTATTTCATTTTTAGAAAATTAAATTTTTCACATTTTTCCATGAAAAGTGCCAAAACCCCCCCTTTGGTTTCTAGGTGAAAATCTCACTCGACACAAATCAAACAAAAATGTATCCAAGGTGTGTATTGTTGTTCATTTTCATCAAATAAACAAAATAAAACCCAGAATGTATCCTGAAAGACAAGAAATGAGCATAAAAGATGCTTCAGCCCAGATGTTAATGTTACTAAAAGAGCCCAAATTTCTAAAAATATTGCGAAAAACAACAATATTCTGTTTTAGAGTGAATGTTTGAGGTGTTTAGAAGGCATTTATTTCATTTTTAGAAAATTTAATTTTTCACATTTTTCCATGAAAAGTGCCAATACCCCCCCTTTGGGTTCAAGGTGAAAATCTCACTCGACTCAAATCAATCATAAATGTTTCCATGGTGTGTATTGTTGTTCATTTTCATCAAATAAACAAAATAAAACCCAGAATTAATCTTGAAAGACAAGAAATGAGCATAAAAGTTGCTTCAGCGCAAGTGTTAATGTTACTAAAAGAGCCCAAATTTCTAAAAATATTGCGAAAAAACCCAATCTTCTGTTTTAGAGTGAATGTTTGAGGTGTTTAGAAGGCATTTATTTCATTTTTAGAAAATTTAATTTTTCTCATTTTCCCATGAAAAGTGCCAATACCCCCCCTTTGGGTTCTAGGTGAAAATCTAACTTGACACAAATCAAACAAAAATGTTTCCATGGTGTGTATTGTTGTTCATTTTCATCAAATAAACAAAATAAAACACAGGATTAATCCTGAAAGACAAGAAATGAGCATAAAAGATGCTTCAGCGCAAGTGTTAATGTTACTAAAAGAGCCCAAATTTCTAAAATCATTGCGAAAAACAACAGTCTTCTGTTTTAGAGTGAATGTTTGAGGTGTTTATAAGGTATTTATTTCTTTTTTAGAAAATTTAATTTTTCACATTTTTCCATGAAAAGTGCCAATACTCCCCCTTTGGGTTCTAGGTGAAAATCTCACTCGACACAAATCAAAGAAAAATGTATCCAAGGTGTGTATTGTTGTTCATTTTCATCAAATAAACAAAATAAAACCCAGAATGAATCCTGAAAGACAATAAATGATCATAAAAGATGCTTCAGCCCAGGTGTTAATGTTACTAAAAGAGCCCAAATTTCTAAAAATATTGCGAAAAACAACAATCTTCTGTTTTTGAGTGAATTTTTGAGGTGTTTAGAAGGCATTTATTTCATTTTTAGAAAATTTAATTTTTTACATTTTTCCATGAAAAGTGCCAATACCCCCCCCCCTTTGGGTTCTAGGTGAAAATCAAACAATTGTGTTTCCATGGTGTGTATTGGGATTCATTTTCATCAAATAAACAAAATAAAACCAGAATTAATCTTGAAGGACAAGAAATGAGCATAAAAGTTGCTTCAGAGAAAGTGTTAATGTTACTAAAAGAGCCCAAATTTCTGAAAATATTGCGAAAAACAACAATCTTCTGTTTTAGAGTGAATGTTTGAGGTGTTTAGAAGGCATTTATTTCATTTTTAGAAAATTAAATTTTTCACATTTTTCCATGAAAAGTGCCAATACCCCCCCTTTGGGTTCTAGGTGAAAATCTCACTCGACGCAAATCAAACAAAAATGTATCCAAGGTGTGTATTGTTGTTCATTTTCATCAAATAAACAAAATAAAACCCAGAATGTATCCTAAAAGACAAGAAATGAGCATAAAAGTTGCTTCAGAGAAAGTGTTAATGTTACTAAAAGAGCCCAAATTTCTAAAAATATTGCGAAAAACAACAATATTCTGTTTTAGAGTGAATGTTTGAGGTGTTTAGAAGGCATTTATTTCATTTTTAGAAAATTTAATTTTTCACATTTTTCCATGAAAAGTGCCAATACCCCCCCTTTGGGTTCTGGGTGAAAATCTCACTCGACACAAATCAAAGAAAAATGTTTCCAAGGTGTGTATTGTTGTTCATATTCATCAAATAAACAAAATAAAACCCAGAATTAATCTTGAAAGACAAGAAATGAGCATAAAAGTTGCTTCAGCGAAAGTGTTAATGTTACTAAAAGAGCCCAAATTTCTAAAAATATTGCGAAAAAACCCAATCTTCTGTTTTAGAGTGAATGTTTGAGGTGTTTAGAAGGCATTTATTTCATTTTTAGAAAATTTAATTTTTCACATTTTTCCATGAAAAGTGTTAATACCCCCCTTTGGGTTCTAGGTGAAAATCTCACTCGACACAAATCAAACAAAAATGTTTCCATGGTGTGTATTGTTGTTCATTTTCATCAAATAAACAAAATAAAACCCAGAATTAATCTTGAAGGACAAGAAATGAGCATAAAAGTTGCTTCAGCCCAGGTGTTAATGTTACTAAAAGAGCCCAAATTTCTAAAAATATTGCGAAAAACAACAATCTTCTGTTTTAGAGTGAATGTTTGTGGTGTTTAGAAGGCATTTATTTCATTTTTAGAAAATTTAATTTTTCACATTTTTCCATGAAAAGTGCCAATACCCCCCTTTGGGTTCTAGGTGAAAATCTCACTCGACACAAATCAAACAAAAATGTTTCCATGGTGTGTATTGCTGTTCATTTTCATCAAATAAACAAAATAAAACCCAGAATTAATCCTGAAAGACAAGAAATGAGCATAAAAGATACTTCAGCGCAATTGTTAATGTTACTAAAAGAGCCCAAATTTCTAAAAATATTGCGAAAAACAACAATCTTCTGTTTTAGAGTGAATGTTTGAGGTGTTTAGAAGGTATTTATTTCTTTTTTAGAAAATTTAATTTTTCACATTTTTCCATGAAAAGTGCCAATACTCCCCCTTTGGGTTCTAGGTGAAAATCTCACTCGACACAAATCAAAGAAAAATGTATCCAAGGTGTGTATTGTTGTTCATTTTCATCAAATAAACAAAATAAAACCCAGAATGAATCCTGAAAGACAATAAATGATCATAAAAGATGCTTCAGCCCAGGTGTTAATGTTACTAAAAGAGCCCAAATTTCTAAAAATATTGCGAAAAACAACAATCTTCTGTTTTTGAGTGAATTTTTGAGGTGTTTAGAAGGCATTTATTTCATTTTTAGAAAATTTAATTTTTTACATTTTCCATGAAAAGTGCCAATACCCCCCCCTTTGCGTTCTAGGTGAAAATCTCACTCGTCACAAATCAAACAAAAATGTTTCCATTGTGTTTATTGTTGTTCATTTTCATCAAATAAACAAAATAAAACCCAGAATTAATCTTGAAGGACAAGAAATGAGCATAAAAGTTGCTTCCGCGCAAGTGTTACTGTTACTAAAAGAGCCCAAATTTCTAAAAATATTGCGAAAAAAAACAATCTTCTGTTTTAGAGTGAATGTTTGAGGTGTTTAGAAGGCATTTATTTCATTTTTAGAAAATTTAATTTTTCACATTTTTCCATGAAAAGTGCCAATACCCCCCCTTTGGGTTCTAGGTGAAAATCTCACTCGACTCATATCAATCAAAAATGTTTCCATGGTGTGTATTGTTGTTCATTTTCATCAAATAAACAAAATAAAACCCAGAATTAATCCTGAAAGACAAGAAATGAGCATAAAAGTTGCTTCAGCGCAAGTGTTAATGTTACAAAAAGAGCCCAAATTTCTATAAATATTGCGAAAAACAACAATCTTCTGTTTTAGAGTGAATGTTTGAGGTGTTTAGAAGGCATTTATTTCATTTTTAGAAAATTTAATTTTTCACATTTTTCCATGAAAAGTGCCAATACCCCCCCTTTGGGTTCTAGGTGAAAATCTCACTCGTTACAAATCAAACAAAAATGTATCCAAGGTGTAAATTGTTGTTCATTTTCATCAAATAAACAAAATAAAACCCAGAATGAATCCTGAAAGACAATAAAAATCATAAAAGATGCTTCAGCCCAGGTGTTAATGTTACTAAAAGAGCCCAAATTTCTAAAAATATTGCGAAAAACAACAATCTTCTGTTTTAGAGTGAATGTTTGAGGTGTTTAGAAGGTATTTATTTCATTTTTAGAAAATTTAATTTTTCCATGAAAAGTGCCAATTCCCCCCCCCCCCTTTGGGTTCTAGGTGAAAATCTCACTCGACACAAATTAAACAAAAATGTTTCCATGGTGTGTATTGTTGTTCATTTTCATCAAATAAACCAAATAAAACCCAGAATTAATCTTGAAAGACAAGAAATGAGCATAAAAGTTGCTTCAAAGCAAGTGTTTATGTTACTAAAAGAGCCCAAATTTCTAAAAATATTGCGAAAAACAACAATCTTCTTTTTTAGAGTCAATGTTTGAGGTGTTTAGAAGGCATTTATTTCATTTTTAGAAAATTTAATTTTTTACATTTTTCCATGAAAAGTGTTAATACCCCCCTTTGGGTTTTAGGTGAAAATCTCAGTCGACACAAATCAAACAAAAATGTATCCAAGGTGTGTATTGTTGTTCATTTTCATCAAATAAACAAAATAAAACCCAGAATGTATCCTGAAAGACAATAAATGATCATAAAAGATGCTTCAGCCCAGGTGTTAATGTTACTAAAAGAGCCCAAATTTTCAAAAATATTGCGAAAAACAACAATCTTCTGTTTTAGAGTGAATGTTTGAGGTGTTTAGAAGGCATTTATTTCATTTTTAGAAAATTTAATTTTTCACATTTTTCCATGAAAAGTGCCAATACCCCCCCCTTTGGGTTCTAGGTGAAAATCTCACTCGACACAAATCAAACAAAAATGTTTCCATGGTGTATATTGTTGTTCATTTTCATCAAATAAACAAAATTAAACCCAGAATTAATCTTGAAGGACAAGAAATGAGCATAAAAGTTGCTTCAGAGAAAGTGTTAATGTTACTAAAAGAGCCCAAATTTCTAAAAATATTGCGAAAAACAACAATCTTCTGTTTTAGAGTGAATGTTTGAGATGTTTAGAAGGCATTTATTTCATTTTTAGAAAATTTAATTTTTCACATTTTTCCATGAAAAGTGCCAATACCCCCCCCTTTGGGTTCAAGGTGAAAAACTCACTCGACACAAATCAAACAAAAATGTATCCAAGGTGTGTATTGTTGTTCATTTTCATCAAATAAACAAAATAAAACCCAGAATGAATCCTGAAAGACAATAAATGATCATAAAAGATGCTTCAGCCCAGGTGTTTATGTTACTAAAAGAGCCCAAATTTCTAAAAATATTGCGAAAAACAACAATCTTCTGTTTTAGAGTGAATGTTTGAGGTGTTTAGAAGGCATTTATTTCATTTTTAGAAAATTTAATTTTTTACATTTTTCCATGAAAAGTGTTTATACCCCCCTTTGCGTTCTAGGTGAAAATCTCACTCGACACAAATCAAACAAAAATGTTTCCATGGTGTGTATTGTTGTTTATTTTCATCAAATAAACAAAATAAAACCCAGAATTAATCCTGAAAGACAAGAAATGAGCATAAAAGTTGCTTCAGCGCAAGTGTTTATGTTACTAAAAGAGCCCAAATTTCTAAAAATATTGCGAAAAACAACAATCTTCTGTTTTAGAGTTAATGTTTGTGGTGTTTAGGAGGCATTTATTTCATTTTTAGAAAATTTAATTTTTCACATTTTTCCATGAAAAGTGCCAATACTCCCCCTTTGGGTTCTAGGTGAAAATCTCAGTCGACACAAATCAAACAAAAATGTATCCAAGGTGTGTATTAATGTTTATTTTCATCAAATAAATAAAATAAAACCCAGAATGTATCCTGAAAGACAATAAATGATCATAAAAGATGCTTCAGCCCAGGTGTTAATGTTACTAAAAGAGCCCAAATTTCTAAAAATATTGCGAAAAACAACAATCTTCTGTTTTAGAGTGAATGTTTGAGGTGTTTAGAAGGCATTTATTTCATTTTTAGAAAATTTAATTTTTCACATTTTTCCATGAAAAGTGTTAATACCCCCCTTTGGGTTCTAGGTGAAAATCTCACTCGACACAAATCAAACAAAAATGTTTCCATGGTGTGTATTGTTGTTCATTTTCATCAAATAAACAAAATAAAACCCAGAATTAATTCTGAAAGACAAGAAATGAGCATAAAAGATGCTTCAGCGAAAGGGTTAATGTTAACTAAAAGAGCCCAAATTTCTAAAAATATTGCGAAAAACAACAATCTTCTGTTTTAGAGTGAATGTTTGAGGTGATTAGAAGGTATTTATTTCATTTTTAGAAAATTCAATTTTTCAAATTTTTCCATGAAAAGTGCCAATACCCCCCCCTTTGGGTTCTAGGTGAAAATCTCAATCGACACAAATCAGTCAAAAATGTTTCCATGGTGTGTATTGTTGTTCATTTTCATCAAATAACAAAATAAAACCCAGAATTAATCCTGAAAGACAGGAAATGAGCATAAAAGATGCTTCAGCGCATGTGTTAATTTTACTAAAAGAGCCCAAATTTCTAAAAATATTGCGAAAAACAACAATCTTCTGTTTTAGAGTGAATGTTTGAGGTGTTAAGAAGGCATTTATTTCATTTTTAGAAAATTTTATGTTTTACATTTTTCCATGAAAAGTGCCAATACCCCCCCCTTTGGGTTCTAGGTGAAAATCACACTCGACACAAATCAAACAAAAATGTTTCCATGGTGTGTATTGTTGTTCATTTTCATCAAAAAAACAAAATAAAACCCAGAATGTATCCTGAAAGACAATAAATGATCATAAAAGATGCTTCAGCCCAGGTGTTAATGTTACTAAAAGAGCCCAAATTTCTAAAAATATTGCGAAAAACAACAATCTTCTGTTTTAGGGTGAATGTTTGTGGTGTTTAGAAGGCATTTATTTCATTTTTAGAAAATTTAATTTTTCACATTTTTCCATGAAAAGTGCCAATACCCCCCCTATGGGTTCTAGGTGAAAATCTCACTCGACACAAATCAAACAAAAATGTTTCCATGGTGTGTATTGCTGTTCATTTTCATCAAATAAACAAAATAAAACCCAGAATTAATCCTGAAAGACAAGAAATGAGCATAAAAGATACTTCAGCGCAAGTGTTAATGTTACTAAAAGAGCCCAAATTTCTAAAAATATTGCGAAAAACAACAATCTTCTGTTTTAGAGTGAATGTTTGAGGTGTTTAGAAGGTATTTATTTCTTTTTTAGAAAATTTAATTTTTCACATTTTTCCATGAAAAGTGCCAATACTCCCCCCTTTGGGTTCTAGGTGAAAATCTCACTCGAAACAAATCATAGAAAAATGTATCCAAGGTGTGTATTGTTGTTCGCTTTCATCAAATAAACAAAATAAAACCCAGAATGAATCCTGAAAGACAATAAATGATCATAAAAGATGCTTCAGCCCAGGTGTTAATGTTACTAAAAGAGCCCAAATTTCTAAAAATATTGCGAAAAACAACAATCTTCTGTTTTAGAGTGAATGTTTGAGGTGTTTAGAAGGCATTTATTTCATTTTTAGAAAATTTAATTTTTTACATTTTTCCATGAAAAGTGCCAATACCCTTTGCGTTCTAGGTGAAAATCTCACTCGTAACAAATCAAACAAAAATGTTTCCATTGTGTTTATTGTTGTTCATTTTCATCAAATAAACAAAATAAAACCCAGAATTAATCTTGAAGGACAAGAAATGAGCATAAAAGTTGCTTCCGCGCAAGTGTTACTGTTACTAAAAGAGCCCAAATTTCTAAAAATATTGCGAAAAAAAACAATCTTCTGTTTTAGAGTGAATGTTTGAGGTGTTTAGAAGGCATTTATTTCATTTTTAGAAAATTTAATTTTTCACATTTTTCCATGAAAAGTGCCAATACCCCCCCTTTGGGTTCTAGGTGAAAATCTCACTCGACACAAATCAAACAGAAATGTTTCCATGGTGTGTATTGTTGTTAATTTTCATCAAATAAACAAAATTAAACCCAGAATTAATCTTGAAGGACAAGAAATGAGCAGAAAAGTTGCTTCAGAGAAAGTGTTAATGTTACTAAAAGAGCCCAAATTTCTAAAAATATTGCGAAAAACAACAATCTTCTGTTTTAGAGTGAATGTTTGAGATGTTTAGAAGGCATTTATTTCATTTTTAGAAAATTTAATATTTCACATTTTTCCATGAAAAGTGCCAATACCCCCCCTTTTGGGTTCTAGGTGAAAATCTCACTCGACACAAATCAAAGAAAAATGTATCCAAGGTGTGTATTGTTGTTCATTTTCATCAAAAAAACAAAATAAAACCCAGAATGTATCCTGAAAGACAATAAATGATCATAAAAGATGCTTCAGCCCAGGTGTTAATGTTACTAAAAGAGCCCAAATTTCTAAAAATATTGCGAAAAACAACAATCTTCTGTTTTAGAGTGAATGTTTGTGGTGTTTAGAAGGCTTTTATTTCATTTTTAGAAAATTTAATTTTTCACATTTTTCCATGAAAAGTGCCAATACTCCCCCTTTGGGTTCTAGGTGAAAATCTCACTCGACACAAATCAAACAAAAATGTTTCCATGGTGTGTATTGCTGTTCATTTTCATCAAATAAACAAAATAAAACCTAGAATTAATCCTGAAAGACAAGAAATGAGCATAAAAGATACTTCAGCGCAAGTGTTAATGTTACTAAAAGAGCCCAAATTTCTAAAAATATTGCGAAAAACAACAATCTTCTGTTTTAGAGTGAATGTTTGAGGTGTTTAGAAGGTATTTATTTCTTTTTTAGAAAATTTAATTTTTCACATTTTTCCATGAAAAGTGCCAATACTCCCCCCTTTGGGTTCTAGGTGAAAATCTCACTCGACACAAATCAAAGAAAAATGTATCCAAGGTGTGTATTTTTGTTCATTTTCATCAAATAAACAAAATAAAACCCAGAATGAATCCTGAAAGACAATAAATGATCATAAAAGATGCTTCAGCCCAGGTGTTAATGTTACTTAAAGAGCCCAAATTTCTAAAAATATTGCGAAAAACAACAATCTTCTGTTTTAGAGTGAATGTTTGAGGTGTTTAGAAGGCATTTATTTCATTTTTAGAAAATTTAATTTTTTACATTTTTCCATGAAAAGTGCCAATACCCCCCCCTTTGCGTTCTAGGTGAAAATCTCACTCATCACAAATCAAACAAAAATGTTTCCATTGTGTTTATTGTTGTTCATTTTCATCAAATAAACAAAATAAAACCCAGAATTAATCTTGAAGGACAAGATATGAGCATAAAAGTTGCTTCCGCGCAAGTGTTACTGTTACTAAAAGAGCCCAAATTTCTAAAAATATTGCGAAAAAAAACAATCTTCTGTTTTAGAGTGAATGTTTGAGGTGTTTAGAAGAAATTTATTTCATTTTTAGAAAATTTAATTTTTCACATTTTTCCATGAAAAGTGCCAATACCCCCCCCTTTGGGTTCTAGGTGAAAATCTCACTCGACTCAAATCAATCAAAAATGTTTCCATGGTGTGTATTGTTGTTCATTTTCATCAAATAAACAAAATAAAACCCAGAATTAATCCTGAAAGACAAGAAATGAGCATAAAAGTTGCTTCAGCGCAATTGTTAATGTTACTTAAAGAGCCCAAATTTCTAAAAATATTGCAAAAAACAACAATCTTCTGTTTTAGAGTGAATGTTTGAGGTGTTTAGAAGGCATTTATTTCATTTTTAGAAAATTAAATTTTTCACATTTTTCCATGAAAAGTGCCAATACCCCCCCCTTTGTGTTCTAGGTGAAAATCTCACTTGACGCAAATCAAACAAAAATGTTTCCATGGTGTGTATTGTTGTTCATTTTCATCAAATAAACAAAATAAAACCCAGAATTAATCCTGAAAGACAAGAAATGAGCATAAAAGTTGCTTCAGCGCAAGTGTTAATGTTACTAAAAGAGCCCAAATTTCTAAAAATATTGCGAAAAACAACAATCTTCTGTTTTAGAGTGAATGTTTGAGGTGTTTAGAAGGCATTTATTTCATTTTTAGAAAATTTAATTTTTCACATTTTTCCATGAAAAGTGCCAATACCCCCCCTTTGGGTTCTAGGTGAAAATTTCACTCGTTACAAATCAAACAAAAATGTATCCAAGGTGTAAATTGTTGTTCATTTTCATCAAATAAACAAAATAAAACCCAGAATGAATCCTGAAAGACAATAAAAATCATAAAAGATGCTTCAGCCCAGGTGTTAATGTTACTAAAAGAGCCCAAATTTCTAAAAATATTGCGAAAAACAACAATCTTCTGTTTTAGAGTGAATGTTTGAGGTGTTTAGAAGGCATTTCCTTCATTTTTAGAAAATTTAATTTTTCACATTTTTCCATGAAAAGTGCCAATTCCCCCCCCTTTGGGTTCTAGGTGAAAATCTCACTCGACACAAATTAAACAAAAATGTTTCCATGGTGTGTATTGTTGTTCATTTTCATCAAATAAACAAAATAAAACCCAGAATTAATCTTGAAAGACAAGAAATGAGCATAAAAGTTGCTTCAGCGCAAGTGTTAATGTTACTAAAAGAGCCCAAATTTCTAAAAATATTGCGAAAAACAACAATCTTCTTTTTTAGAGTCAATGTTTGAGGTGTTTAGAAGGCATTTATTTCATTTTTAGAAAATTTAATTTTTTACATTTTTCCATGAAAAGTGTTAATACCCCCCTTTGGGTTTTAGGTGAAAATCTCAGTCGACACAAATCAAACAAAAATGTATCCAAGGTGTGTATTGTTGTTCATTTTCATCAAATAAACAAAATAAAACCCAGAATGAATCCTGAAAGACAATAAATGATCATAAAAGATGCTTCAGCCCAGGTGTTAATGTTACTTAAAGAGCCCAAATTTCTAAAAATATTGCGAAAAACAACAATCTTCTGTTTTAGAGTGAATGTTTGAGGTGTTTAGAAGGCATTTATTTCATTTTTAGAAAATTTAATTTTTCACATTTTTCCATGAAAAGTGCCAATACCCCCCCCTTTGGGTTCTAGGTGAAAATCTCACTCGACTCAAATCAATCAAAAATGTTTCCATGGTGTGTATTGTTGTTCATTTTCATCAAATAAACAAAATAAAACCCAGAATTAATCCTGAAAGACAAGAAATGAGCATTAAAGTTGCTTCAGCGCAATTGTTAATGTTACTAAAAGAGCCCAAATTTCTAAAAATTTTGCGAAAAACAACAATCTTCTGTTTTAGAGTGAATGTTTGAGGTGTTTAGAAGGCATTTATTTCATTTTTAGAAAATTAAATTTTTCACATTTTTCCATGAAAAGTGCCAATACCCCCCCCTTTGTGTTCTAGGTGAAAATCTCACTTGACGCAAATCAAACAAAAATGTTTCCATGGTGTGTATTGTTGTTCATTTTCATCAAATAAACAAAATAAAACCCAGAATTAATCCTGAAAGACAAGAAATGAGCATAAAAGTTGCTTCAGCGCAAGTGTTAATGTTACTAAAAGAGCCCAAATTTCTAAAAATATTGCGAAAAACAACAATCTTCTGTTTTAGAGTGAATGTTTGAGGTGTTTAGAAGGCATTTATTTCATTTTTAGAAAATTTAATTTTTCACATTTTTCCATGAAAAGTGCCAATACCCCCCCTTTGGGTTCTAGGTGAAAATCTTACTCGTTACAAATCAAACAAAAATGTATCCAAGGTGTAAATTGTTGTTCATTTTCATCAAATAAACAAAATAAAACCCAGAATGAATCCTGAAAGACAGTAAAAATCATAAAAGATGCTTCAGCCCAGGTGTTAATGTTACTAAAAGAGCCCAAATTTCTAAAAATATTGCGAAAAAAAACAATCTTCTGTTTTAGAGTGAATGTTTGAGGTGTTTAGAAGGCATTTCCTTCATTTTTAGAAAATTTAATTTATCACATTTTTCCATGAAAAGTGCCAATTCCCCCCCCTTTGGGTTCTAGGTGAAAATCTCACTCGACACAAATTAAACAAAAATGTTTCCATGGTGTGTATTGTTGTTCATTTTCATCAAATAAACAAAATAAAACCCAGAATTAATCTTGAAAGACAAGAAATGAGCATAAAAGTTGCTTCAGCGCAGGTGTTAATGTTACTAAAAGAGCCCAAATTTCTAAAAATATTGCGAAAAACAACAATCTTCTATTTTAGAGTCAATGTTTGAGGTGTTTAGAAGGCATTTATTTCATTTTTAGAAAATTTAATTTTTTACATTTTTCCATGAAAAGTGTTAATACCCCCCTTTGGGTTTAAGGTGAAAATCTCAGTCGACACAAATCAAACAAAAATGTATCCAAGGTGTGTATTGTTGTTCATTTTCATCAAATAAACAAAATAAAACCCAGAATGTATCCTGAAAGACAATAAATGATCATAAAAGATGCTTCAGCCCAGGTGTTAATGTTACTAAAAGAGCCCAAATTTCTAAAAATATTGCGAAAAACAACAATCTTCTGTTTTAGAGTGAATGTTTGAGGTGTTTAGAAGGCATTTATTTCATTTTAAGAAAATTTTTAAATTTTACATTTTTCCATGAAAAGTGTTAATACCCCCCTTTGCGTTCTAGGTGAAAATCTCACTCGACACAAATCAAACAAAAATGTTTCCATGGTGTGTATTGTTGTTTATTTTCATCAAATAAACAAAATAAAACCCAGAATTAATCCTGAAAGACAAGAAATTAGCATAAATGATGCTTCAGCGCAAGTGTTAATGTTACTAAAAGAGCCCAAATTTCTAAAAATATTGCGAAAAACAACAATCTTCTGTTTTAGAGTTAATGTTTGTGGTGTTTAGAAGGCATTTATTTCATTTTTAGAAAATTTAATTTTTCACATTTTTCCATGAAAAGTGCCAATACCCCCCCCTTTGGGTTCTAGGTGAAAATCTCACTCGACACAAATCAAACAAAAACGTTTCCATGGTGTGTATTGTTGTTCATTTTCATCAAATAAACAAAATAAAACCCAGAATTAATCTTGAAGAACAAGAAATGAGCATAAAAGTTGCTTCAGAGAAAGTGTTAATGTTACTAAAAGAGCCCAAATTTCTAAAAATATTGCGAAAAACAACAATCTTCTGTTTTAGAGTGAATGTTTGAGATGTTTAGAAGGCATTTATTTCATTTTTAGAAAATTTAATTTTTCACATTTTTCCATGAAAAGTGCCAATACCCCCCCCCTTTGGGTTCAAGGTGAAAATCTCAATCGACACAAATCAAACAAAAATGTATCCAAGGTGTGTATTGTTGTTCATTTTCACAAATAAATAAAATAAAACCCAGAATGAATCCTGAAAGACAATAAATGATCATAAAAGATGCTTCAGCCCAGGTGTTAATGTTACTAAAAGAGACCAAATTTCTAAAAATATTGCGAAAAACAACAATCTTCTGTTTTAGAGTGAATGTTTGAGGTGTTTAGAAGGCATTTATTTCATTTTTAGAAAATTTAATTTTTTATATTTTTCCATGAAAAGTGCCAATACCCCCCCTTTGGGTTCTAGGTGAAAATCTCACTCGACACAAAACAAACAAAAATGTTTCCATGGTGTGTATTGTTGTTTATTTTCATCAAATAAACAAAATAAAACCCAGAATTAATCCTGAAAGACAAGAAATGAGCATAAAAGTTGCTTCAGCGCAAGTGTTTATGTTACTAAAAGAGCCCAAATTTCTAAAAATATTGCGAAAAACAACAATCTTCTGTTTTAGAGTGAATGTTTGAGGTGTTTAGAAGGCATTTATTTCATTTTTAGAAAATTTAATTTTTCACATTTTTCCATGAAAAGTGCCAATACCCCCCCCTTTGGGTCCTAGGTGAAAATCTCACTCCACACAAATCAAACAAAAATGTATCCAAGGTGTGTATTAATGTTTATTTTCATCAAATAAATAAAATAAAACCAAGAATGTATCCTGAAAGACAATAAATGATCATAAAAGATGCTTCAGCCCAGGTGTTAATGTTACTAAAAGAGCCCAAATTTCTAAAAATATATGCGAAAAACAACAATCTTCTGTTTTAGAGTGAATGTTTGAGGTGTTTAGAAGGCATTTATTTCATTTTTAGAAAATTTAATTTTTCACATTTTTCCATGAAAAGTGTTAATACCCCCCTTTGGGTTCTAGGTGAAAATCTCACTCAACACAAATCAAACAAAAATGTTTCCATGGTGTGTATTGTTGTTCATTTTCATCAAATAAACAAAATAAAACCCAGAATTAATCCTGAAAGACAAGAAATGAGCATAAAAGATGCTTCAGCGAAAGTGTTAATGTTAACTAAAAGAGCCCAAATTTCTAAAAATATTGCGAAAAACAACAATCTTCTGTTTTAGAATGAATGTTTGAGGTGATTAGAAGGTATTTATTTCATTTTTAGAAAATTCAATTTTTCAAATTTTTCCATGAAAAGTGCCAATACCCCCCCTTTGGGTTCTAGGTGAAAATCTCAATCGACACAAATCAGTCAAAAATGTTTCCATGGTGTGTATTGTTGTTCATTTTCATCAAATAAACAAAATAAAACCCAGAATTAATCCTGAAAGACAGGAAATGAGCATAAAAGATGCTTCAGCGCATGTGTTAATTTTACTAAAAGAGCCCAAATTTCTAAAAATATTGCGAAAAACAACAATCTTCTGTTTTAGAGTGAATGTTTGAGGTGTTAAGAGGGCATTTATTTCATTTTTAGAAAATTTAATTTTTTACATTTTTCCATGAAAAGTGCCAATACCCTTTGCGTTCTAGGTGAAAATCTCACTCGTAACAAATCAAACAAAAATGTTTCCATTGTGTTTATTGTTGTTCATTTTCATCAAATAAACAAAATAAAACCCAGAATTAATCTTGAAGGACAAGAAATGAGCATAAAAGTTGCTTCCGCGCAAGTGTTACTGTTACTAAAAGAGCCCAAATTTCTAAAAATATTGCGAAAAAAAACAATCTTCTGTTTTAGAGTGAATGTTTGAGGTGTTTAGAAGGCATTTATTTCATTTTTAGAAAATTTAATTTTTCACATTTTTCCATGAAAAGTGCCAATACCCCCCCTTTGGGTTCTAGGTGAAAATCTCACTCGACACAAATCAAACAGAAATGTTTCCATGGTGTGTATTGTTGTTAATTTTCATCAAATAAACAAAATTAAACCCAGAATTAATCTTGAAGGACAAGAAATGAGCAGAAAAGTTGCTTCAGAGAAAGTGTTAATGTTACTAAAAGAGCCCAAATTTCTAAAAATATTGCGAAAAACAACAATCTTCTGTTTTAGAGTGAATGTTTGAGATGTTTAGAAGGCATTTATTTCATTTTTAGAAAATTTAATATTTCACATTTTTCCATGAAAAGTGCCAATACCCCCCCTTTTGGGTTCTAGGTGAAAATCTCACTCGACACAAATCAAAGAAAAATGTATCCAAGGTGTGTATTGTTGTTCATTTTCATCAAAAAAACAAAATAAAACCCAGAATGTATCCTGAAAGACAATAAATGATCATAAAAGATGCTTCAGCCCAGGTGTTAATGTTACTAAAAGAGCCCAAATTTCTAAAAATATTGCGAAAAACAACAATCTTCTGTTTTAGAGTGAATGTTTGTGGTGTTTAGAAGGCTTTTATTTCATTTTTAGAAAATTTAATTTTTCACATTTTTCCATGAAAAGTGCCAATACTCCCCCTTTGGGTTCTAGGTGAAAATCTCACTCGACACAAATCAAACAAAAATGTTTCCATGGTGTGTATTGCTGTTCATTTTCATCAAATAAACAAAATAAAACCTAGAATTAATCCTGAAAGACAAGAAATGAGCATAAAAGATACTTCAGCGCAAGTGTTAATGTTACTAAAAGAGCCCAAATTTCTAAAAATATTGCGAAAAACAACAATCTTCTGTTTTAGAGTGAATGTTTGAGGTGTTTAGAAGGTATTTATTTCTTTTTTAGAAAATTTAATTTTTCACATTTTTCCATGAAAAGTGCCAATACTCCCCCCTTTGGGTTCTAGGTGAAAATCTCACTCGACACAAATCAAAGAAAAATGTATCCAAGGTGTGTATTTTTGTTCATTTTCATCAAATAAACAAAATAAAACCCAGAATGAATCCTGAAAGACAATAAATGATCATAAAAGATGCTTCAGCCCAGGTGTTAATGTTACTTAAAGAGCCCAAATTTCTAAAAATATTGCGAAAAACAACAATCTTCTGTTTTAGAGTGAATGTTTGAGGTGTTTAGAAGGCATTTATTTCATTTTTAGAAAATTTAATTTTTTACATTTTTCCATGAAAAGTGCCAATACCCCCCCCTTTGCGTTCTAGGTGAAAATCTCACTCATCACAAATCAAACAAAAATGTTTCCATTGTGTTTATTGTTGTTCATTTTCATCAAATAAACAAAATAAAACCCAGAATTAATCTTGAAGGACAAGATATGAGCATAAAAGTTGCTTCCGCGCAAGTGTTACTGTTACTAAAAGAGCCCAAATTTCTAAAAATATTGCGAAAAAAAACAATCTTCTGTTTTAGAGTGAATGTTTGAGGTGTTTAGAAGAAATTTATTTCATTTTTAGAAAATTTAATTTTTCACATTTTTCCATGAAAAGTGCCAATACCCCCCCCTTTGGGTTCTAGGTGAAAATCTCACTCGACTCAAATCAATCAAAAATGTTTCCATGGTGTGTATTGTTGTTCATTTTCATCAAATAAACAAAATAAAACCCAGAATTAATCCTGAAAGACAAGAAATGAGCATAAAAGTTGCTTCAGCGCAATTGTTAATGTTACTTAAAGAGCCCAAATTTCTAAAAATATTGCAAAAAACAACAATCTTCTGTTTTAGAGTGAATGTTTGAGGTGTTTAGAAGGCATTTATTTCATTTTTAGAAAATTAAATTTTTCACATTTTTCCATGAAAAGTGCCAATACCCCCCCCTTTGTGTTCTAGGTGAAAATCTCACTTGACGCAAATCAAACAAAAATGTTTCCATGGTGTGTATTGTTGTTCATTTTCATCAAATAAACAAAATAAAACCCAGAATTAATCCTGAAAGACAAGAAATGAGCATAAAAGTTGCTTCAGCGCAAGTGTTAATGTTACTAAAAGAGCCCAAATTTCTAAAAATATTGCGAAAAACAACAATCTTCTGTTTTAGAGTGAATGTTTGAGGTGTTTAGAAGGCATTTATTTCATTTTTAGAAAATTTAATTTTTCACATTTTTCCATGAAAAGTGCCAATACCCCCCCTTTGGGTTCTAGGTGAAAATTTCACTCGTTACAAATCAAACAAAAATGTATCCAAGGTGTAAATTGTTGTTCATTTTCATCAAATAAACAAAATAAAACCCAGAATGAATCCTGAAAGACAATAAAAATCATAAAAGATGCTTCAGCCCAGGTGTTAATGTTACTAAAAGAGCCCAAATTTCTAAAAATATTGCGAAAAACAACAATCTTCTGTTTTAGAGTGAATGTTTGAGGTGTTTAGAAGGCATTTCCTTCATTTTTAGAAAATTTAATTTTTCACATTTTTCCATGAAAAGTGCCAATTCCCCCCCCTTTGGGTTCTAGGTGAAAATCTCACTCGACACAAATTAAACAAAAATGTTTCCATGGTGTGTATTGTTGTTCATTTTCATCAAATAAACAAAATAAAACCCAGAATTAATCTTGAAAGACAAGAAATGAGCATAAAAGTTGCTTCAGCGCAAGTGTTAATGTTACTAAAAGAGCCCAAATTTCTAAAAATATTGCGAAAAACAACAATCTTCTTTTTTAGAGTCAATGTTTGAGGTGTTTAGAAGGCATTTATTTCATTTTTAGAAAATTTAATTTTTTACATTTTTCCATGAAAAGTGTTAATACCCCCCTTTGGGTTTTAGGTGAAAATCTCAGTCGACACAAATCAAACAAAAATGTATCCAAGGTGTGTATTGTTGTTCATTTTCATCAAATAAACAAAATAAAACCCAGAATGAATCCTGAAAGACAATAAATGATCATAAAAGATGCTTCAGCCCAGGTGTTAATGTTACTTAAAGAGCCCAAATTTCTAAAAATATTGCGAAAAACAACAATCTTCTGTTTTAGAGTGAATGTTTGAGGTGTTTAGAAGGCATTTATTTCATTTTTAGAAAATTTAATTTTTCACATTTTTCCATGAAAAGTGCCAATACCCCCCCCTTTGGGTTCTAGGTGAAAATCTCACTCGACTCAAATCAATCAAAAATGTTTCCATGGTGTGTATTGTTGTTCATTTTCATCAAATAAACAAAATAAAACCCAGAATTAATCCTGAAAGACAAGAAATGAGCATTAAAGTTGCTTCAGCGCAATTGTTAATGTTACTAAAAGAGCCCAAATTTCTAAAAATTTTGCGAAAAACAACAATCTTCTGTTTTAGAGTGAATGTTTGAGGTGTTTAGAAGGCATTTATTTCATTTTTAGAAAATTAAATTTTTCACATTTTTCCATGAAAAGTGCCAATACCCCCCCCTTTGTGTTCTAGGTGAAAATCTCACTTGACGCAAATCAAACAAAAATGTTTCCATGGTGTGTATTGTTGTTCATTTTCATCAAATAAACAAAATAAAACCCAGAATTAATCCTGAAAGACAAGAAATGAGCATAAAAGTTGCTTCAGCGCAAGTGTTAATGTTACTAAAAGAGCCCAAATTTCTAAAAATATTGCGAAAAACAACAATCTTCTGTTTTAGAGTGAATGTTTGAGGTGTTTAGAAGGCATTTATTTCATTTTTAGAAAATTTAATTTTTCACATTTTTCCATGAAAAGTGCCAATACCCCCCCTTTGGGTTCTAGGTGAAAATCTTACTCGTTACAAATCAAACAAAAATGTATCCAAGGTGTAAATTGTTGTTCATTTTCATCAAATAAACAAAATAAAACCCAGAATGAATCCTGAAAGACAGTAAAAATCATAAAAGATGCTTCAGCCCAGGTGTTAATGTTACTAAAAGAGCCCAAATTTCTAAAAATATTGCGAAAAAAAACAATCTTCTGTTTTAGAGTGAATGTTTGAGGTGTTTAGAAGGCATTTCCTTCATTTTTAGAAAATTTAATTTATCACATTTTTCCATGAAAAGTGCCAATTCCCCCCCCTTTGGGTTCTAGGTGAAAATCTCACTCGACACAAATTAAACAAAAATGTTTCCATGGTGTGTATTGTTGTTCATTTTCATCAAATAAACAAAATAAAACCCAGAATTAATCTTGAAAGACAAGAAATGAGCATAAAAGTTGCTTCAGCGCAGGTGTTAATGTTACTAAAAGAGCCCAAATTTCTAAAAATATTGCGAAAAACAACAATCTTCTATTTTAGAGTCAATGTTTGAGGTGTTTAGAAGGCATTTATTTCATTTTTAGAAAATTTAATTTTTTACATTTTTCCATGAAAAGTGTTAATACCCCCCTTTGGGTTTAAGGTGAAAATCTCAGTCGACACAAATCAAACAAAAATGTATCCAAGGTGTGTATTGTTGTTCATTTTCATCAAATAAACAAAATAAAACCCAGAATGTATCCTGAAAGACAATAAATGATCATAAAAGATGCTTCAGCCCAGGTGTTAATGTTACTAAAAGAGCCCAAATTTCTAAAAATATTGCGAAAAACAACAATCTTCTGTTTTAGAGTGAATGTTTGAGGTGTTTAGAAGGCATTTATTTCATTTTAAGAAAATTTTTAAATTTTACATTTTTCCATGAAAAGTGTTAATACCCCCCTTTGCGTTCTAGGTGAAAATCTCACTCGACACAAATCAAACAAAAATGTTTCCATGGTGTGTATTGTTGTTTATTTTCATCAAATAAACAAAATAAAACCCAGAATTAATCCTGAAAGACAAGAAATTAGCATAAATGATGCTTCAGCGCAAGTGTTAATGTTACTAAAAGAGCCCAAATTTCTAAAAATATTGCGAAAAACAACAATCTTCTGTTTTAGAGTTAATGTTTGTGGTGTTTAGAAGGCATTTATTTCATTTTTAGAAAATTTAATTTTTCACATTTTTCCATGAAAAGTGCCAATACCCCCCCCTTTGGGTTCTAGGTGAAAATCTCACTCGACACAAATCAAACAAAAACGTTTCCATGGTGTGTATTGTTGTTCATTTTCATCAAATAAACAAAATAAAACCCAGAATTAATCTTGAAGAACAAGAAATGAGCATAAAAGTTGCTTCAGAGAAAGTGTTAATGTTACTAAAAGAGCCCAAATTTCTAAAAATATTGCGAAAAACAACAATCTTCTGTTTTAGAGTGAATGTTTGAGATGTTTAGAAGGCATTTATTTCATTTTTAGAAAATTTAATTTTTCACATTTTTCCATGAAAAGTGCCAATACCCCCCCCCTTTGGGTTCAAGGTGAAAATCTCAATCGACACAAATCAAACAAAAATGTATCCAAGGTGTGTATTGTTGTTCATTTTCACAAATAAATAAAATAAAACCCAGAATGAATCCTGAAAGACAATAAATGATCATAAAAGATGCTTCAGCCCAGGTGTTAATGTTACTAAAAGAGACCAAATTTCTAAAAATATTGCGAAAAACAACAATCTTCTGTTTTAGAGTGAATGTTTGAGGTGTTTAGAAGGCATTTATTTCATTTTTAGAAAATTTAATTTTTTATATTTTTCCATGAAAAGTGCCAATACCCCCCCTTTGGGTTCTAGGTGAAAATCTCACTCGACACAAAACAAACAAAAATGTTTCCATGGTGTGTATTGTTGTTTATTTTCATCAAATAAACAAAATAAAACCCAGAATTAATCCTGAAAGACAAGAAATGAGCATAAAAGTTGCTTCAGCGCAAGTGTTTATGTTACTAAAAGAGCCCAAATTTCTAAAAATATTGCGAAAAACAACAATCTTCTGTTTTAGAGTGAATGTTTGAGGTGTTTAGAAGGCATTTATTTCATTTTTAGAAAATTTAATTTTTCACATTTTTCCATGAAAAGTGCCAATACCCCCCCCTTTGGGTCCTAGGTGAAAATCTCACTCCACACAAATCAAACAAAAATGTATCCAAGGTGTGTATTAATGTTTATTTTCATCAAATAAATAAAATAAAACCAAGAATGTATCCTGAAAGACAATAAATGATCATAAAAGATGCTTCAGCCCAGGTGTTAATGTTACTAAAAGAGCCCAAATTTCTAAAAATATATGCGAAAAACAACAATCTTCTGTTTTAGAGTGAATGTTTGAGGTGTTTAGAAGGCATTTATTTCATTTTTAGAAAATTTAATTTTTCACATTTTTCCATGAAAAGTGTTAATACCCCCCTTTGGGTTCTAGGAGAAAATCTCACTCAACACAAATCAAACAAAAATGTTTCCATGGTGTGTATTGTTGTTCATTTTCATCAAATAAACAAAATAAAACCCAGAATTAATCCTGAAAGACAAGAAATGAGCATAAAAGATGCTTCAGCGAAAGTGTTAATGTTAACTAAAAGAGCCCAAATTTCTAAAAATATTGCGAAAAACAACAATCTTCTGTTTTAGAATGAATGTTTGAGGTGATTAGAAGGTATTTATTTCATTTTTAGAAAATTCAATTTTTCAAATTTTTCCATGAAAAGTGCCAATACCCCCCCTTTGGGTTCTAGGTGAAAATCTCAATCGACACAAATCAGTCAAAAATGTTTCCATGGTGTGTATTGTTGTTCATTTTCATCAAATAAACAAAATAAAACCCAGAATTAATCCTGAAAGACAGGAAATGAGCATAAAAGATGCTTCAGCGCATGTGTTAATTTTACTAAAAGAGCCCAAATTTCTAAAAATATTGCGAAAAACAACAATCTTCTGTTTTAGAGTGAATGTTTGAGGTGTTAAGAGGGCATTTATTTCATTTTTAGAAAATTTAATTTTTTACATTTTTCCATGAAAAGTGCCAATACCCCCCCTTTGGGTTCTAGGTGAAAATCTCACTTGACACAAATCAAACAAAAATGTTTCCATGGTGTGTATTGCTGTTCATTTTCATCAAATAAACAAAATAAAACCCAGAATTAATCTTGAAAGACAAGAAATGAGCATAAAAGTTGCTTCAGCGAAAGTATTAATGTTACTAAAAGAGCCCAAATTTCTAAAAATATTGCGAAAAACAACAATCTTCTGTTTTATAGTGAATGTTTGAGGTGTTTAGAAGGCATTTTTTTCATTTTTAGAAAATTTTATGTTTTACATTTTTCCATGAAAAGTGCCAATACCCCCCCTTTGGGTTCTAGGTGAAAATCACACTCGACACAAATCAAACAAAAATGTTTCCATGGTGTGTATTGTTGTTCATTTTCATCAAAAAAACAAAATAAAACCCAGAATGTATCCTGAAAGACAATAAATGATCATAAAAGATGCTTCAGCCCAGGTGTTAATGTTACTAAAAGAGCCCAAATTTCTAAAAATATTGCGAAAAACAACAATCTTCTGTTTTAGGGTGAATGTTTGTGGTGTTTAGAAGGAATTTATTTCATTTTTAGAAAATTTAATTTTTCACATTTTTCCATGAAAAGTGCCAATACCCCCCCTTTGGGTTCTAGGTGAAAATCTCACTCGACACAAATCAAACAAAAATGTTTCCATGGTGTGTATTGCTGTTCATTTTCATCAAATAAACAAAATAAAACCCAGAATTAATCCTGAAAGACAAGAAATGAGCATAAAAGATACTTCAGCGCAAGTGTTAATGTTACTAAAAGAGCCCAAATTTCTAAAAATATTGCGAAAAACAACAATCTTCTGTTTTAGAGTGAATGTTTGAGGTGTTTAGAAGGTATTTATTTCTTTTTTAGAAAATTTAATTTTTCACATTTTTCCATGAAAAGTGCCAATACTCCCCCCTTTGGGTTCTAGGTGAAAATCTCACTCGACACAAATCAAAGAAAAATGTATCCAAGGTGTGTATTGTTGTTCGCTTTCATCAAATAAACAAAATAAAACCCAGAATGAATCCTGAAAGACAATAAATGATCATAAAAGATGCTTCAGCCCAGGTGTTAATGTTACTAAAAGAGCCCAAATTTCTAAAAATATTGCGAAAAACAACAATCTTCTGTTTTAGAGTGAATGTTTGAGGTGTTTAGAAGGCATTTATTTCATTTTTAGAAAATTTAATTTTTTACATTTTTCCATGAAAAGTGCCAATACCCTTTGCGTTCTAGGTGAAAATCTCACTCGTCACAAATCAAACAAAAATGTTTCCATCGTGTTTATTGTTGTTCATTTTCATCAAATAAACAAAATAAAACCCAGAATTAATCTTGAAGGACAAGAAATGAGCATAAAAGTTGCTTCCGCGCAAGTGTTACTGTTACTAAAAGAGCCCAAATTTCTAAAAATATTGCGAAAAAAAACAATCTTCTGTTTTAGAGTGAATGTTTGAGGTGTTTAGAAGGCATTTATTTCATTTTTAGAAAATTTAATTTTTCACATTTTTCCATGAAAAGTGCCAATACCCCCCCCTTTGGGTTCTAGGTGAAAATCTCACTCGACTCAAATCAATCAAAAATGTTTCCATGGTGTGTATTGTTGTTCATTTTCATCAAATAAACAAAATAAAACCCAGAATTAATCCTGAAAGACAAGAAATGAGCATAAAAGTTGCTTCAGCGCAAGTGTTAATGTTACTAAAAGAGCCCAAATTTCTAAAAATATTGCGAAAAACAACAATCTTCTGTTTTAGAGTGAATGTTTGAGGTGTTTAGAAGGCATTTATTTCATTTTTAGAAAATTTAATTTTTCACATTTTTCCATAAAAAGTGCCAATACCCCCCCCTTTGTGTTCTAGGTGAAAATCTCACTTGACGCAAATCAAACAAAAATGTTTCCATGGTGTGTATTGTTGTTCATTTTCATCAAATAAACAAAATAAAACCCAGAATTAATCCTGAAAAACAAGAAATGAGCATAAAAGTTGCTTCAGCGCAAGTGTTAATGTTACTAAAAGAGCCAAAATTTCTAAAAATATTGCGAAAAACAACAATCTTCTGTTTTAGAGTGAATGTTTGAGGTGTTTAGAAGGCATTTATTTCATTTTTAGAAAATTTAATTTTTCACATTTTTCCATGAAAAGTGCCAAAACCCCCCCTTTGGGTTCTTGGTGAAAATCTCACTCGTTAAAAATCAAACAAAAATGTATCCAAGGTGTAAATTGTTGTTCATTTTCATCAAATAAACAAAATAAAACCCAGAATGAATCCTGAAAGACAATAAAAATCATAAAAGATGCTTCAGCCCAGGTGTTAATGTTACTAAAAGAGCCCAAATTTCTAAAAATATTGCGAAAAGCAACAATCTTCTTTTTTAGAGTGAATGTTTGAGGTGTTTAGAAGGCATTTCATTCATTTTTAGAAAATTTAATTTTTCACATTTTTCCATGAAAAGTGCCAATACCCCCCCTTTTGGGTTCTAGGTGAAAATCTCACTCGACACAAATCAAAGAAAAATGTATCCAAGGTGTGTATTGTTGTTCATTTTCATCAAAAAAACAAAATAAAACCCAGAATGTATCCTGAAAGACAATAAATGATCATAAAAGATGCTTCAGCCCAGGTGTTAATGTTACTAAAAGAGCCCAAATTTCTAAAAATATTGCGAAAAACAACAATCTTCTGTTTTAGAGTGAATGTTTGTGGTGTTTAGAAGGCTTTTATTTCATTTTTAGAAAATTTAATTTTTCACATTTTTCCATGAAAAGTGCCAATACCCCCCCTTTGGGTTCTAGGTGAAAATCTCACTCGACACAAATCAAACAAAAATGTTTCCATGGTGTGTATTGCTGTTCATTTTCATCAAATAAACAAAATAAAACCCAGAATTAATCCTGAAAGACAAGAAATGAGCATAAAAGATACTTCAGCGCAAGTGTTAATGTTACTAAAAGAGCCCAAATTTCTAAAAATATTGCGAAAAACAACAATCCTCTGTTTTAGAGTGAATGTTTGAGGTGTTTAGAAGGTATTTATTTCTTTTTTAGAAAATTTAATTTTTCACATTTTTCCATGAAAAGTGCCAATACTCCCCCCTTTGGGTTCTAGGTGAAAATCTCACTCGACACAAATCAAAGAAAAATGTATCCAAGGTGTGTATTGTTGTTCATTTTTATCAAATAAACAAAATAAAACCCAGAATGAATCCTGAAAGACAATAAATGATCATAAAAGATGCTTCAGCCCAGGTGTTAATGTTACTTAAAGAGCCCAAATTTCTAAAAATATTGCGAAAAACAACAATCTTATGTTTTAGAGTGAATGTTTGAGGTGTTTAGAAGGCATTTATTTCATTTTTAGAAAATTTAATTTTTTACATTTTTCCATGAAAAGTGCCAATACCCCCCCCTTTGCGTTCTAGGTGAAAATCTCACTCGTCACAAATCAAACAAAAATGTTTCCATTGTGTTTATTGTTGTTCATTTTCATCAAATAAACAAAATAAAACCCAGAATTAATCTTGAAGGACAAGATATGAGCATAAAAGTTGCTTCCGCGCAAGTGTTACTGTTACTAAAAGAGCCCAAATTTCTAAAAATATTGCGAAAAACAACAATCTTCTGTTTTAGAGTGAATGTTTGAGATGTTTAGAAGGCATTTATTTCATTTTTAGAAAATTTAATATTTCACATTTTTCCATGAAAAGTGCCAATACCCCCCCCTTTGGGTTCTAGGTGAAAATCTCACTCGACTCAAATCAATCAAAAATGTTTCCATGGTGTGTATTGTTGTTCATTTTCATCAAATAAACAAAATAAAACCCAGAATTAATCCTGAAAGACAAGAAATGAGCATAAAAGTTGCTTCAGCGCAATTGTTAATGTTACTAAAAGAGCCCAAATTTCTAAAAATATTGCGAAAAACAACAATCTTCTGTTTTAGAGTGAATGTTTGAGGTGTTTAGAAGGCATTTATTTCATTTTTAGAAAATTAAATTTTTCACATTTTTCCATGAAAAGTGCCAATACCCCCCCCTTTGTGTTCTAGGTGAAAATCTCACTTGACGCAAATCAAACAAAAATGTTTCCATGGTGTGTATTGTTGTTCATTTTCATCAAATAAACAAAATAAAACCCAGAATTAATCCTGAAAGACAAGAAATGAGCATAAAAGTTGCTTCAGCGCAAGTGTTAATGTTACTAAAAGAGCCCAAATTTCTAAAAATATTGCGAAAAACAACAATCTTCTGTTTTAGAGTGAATGTTTGAGGTGTTTAGAAGGCATTTATTTCATTTTTAGAAAATTTAATTTTTCACATTTTTCCATGAAAAGTGCCAATACCCCCCCTTTGGGTTCTAGGTGAAAATCTCACTCGTTACAAATCAAACAAATGTATCCAAGGTGTAAATTGTTGTTCATTTTCATCAAATAAACAAAATAAAACCCAGAATGAATCCTGAAAGACAATAAAAATCATAAAAGATGCTTCAGCCCAGGTGTTAATGTTACTAAAAGAGCCCAAATTTCTAAAAATATTGCGAAAAACAACAATCTTCTGTTTTAGAGTGAATGTAGAGGTGTTTAGAAGTCATTTCCTTCATTTTTAGAAAATTTAATTTTTCACATTTTTCCATGAAAAGTGCCAATTCCCCCCCCTTTGGGTTCTAGGTGAAAATTTCAATCGACACAAATCAGTCAAAAATGTTTCCATGGTGTGTATTGTTGTTCATTTTCATCAAATAAACAAAATAAAACCCAGAATTAATCTTGAAAGACAAGAAATGAGCATAAAAGTTGCTTCAGCGCAAGTGTTAATGTTACTAAAAGAGCCCAAATTTCTAAAAATATTGCGAAAAACAACAATCTTCTTTTTTAGAGTCAATGTTTGAGGTGTTTAGAAGGCATTTATTTCATTTTTAGAAAATTTAATTTTTTACATTTTTCCATGAAAAGTGTTAATACCCCCCTTTGGGTTTTAGGTGAAAATCTCAGGCGACACAAATCAAAGAAAAATGTATCCAAGGTGTGTATTGTTGTTCATTTTCATCAAAAAAACAAAATAAAACCCAGAATGTATCCTGAAAGACAATAAATGATCATAAAAGATGCTTCAGCCCAGGTGTTAATGTTACTAAAAGAGCCAAAATTTCTAAAAATATTGCGAAAAACAACAATCTTCTGTTTTAGAGTGAATGTTTGTGGTGTTTAGAAGGCTTTTATTTCATTTTTAGAAAATTTAATTTTTCACATTTTTCCATGAAAAGTGCCAATACCCCCCCTTTGGGTTCTAGGTGAAAATCTCACTCGACACAAATCAAACAAAAATGTTTCCATGGTGTGTATTGCTGTTCATTTTCATCAAATAAACAAAATAAAACCCAGAATTAATCCTGAAAGACAAGAAATGAGCATAAAAGATACTTCAGCGCAAGTGTTAATGTTACTAAAAGAGCCCAAATTTCTAAAAATATTGCGAAAAACAACAATCTTCTGTTTTAGAGTGAATGTTTGAGGTGTTTAGAAGGTATTTATTTCTTTTTTAGAAAATTTAATTTTTCACATTTTTCCATGAAAAGTGCCAATACTCCCCCCTTTGGGTTCTAGGTGAAAATCTCACTCGACACAAATCAAAGAAAAATGTATCCAAGGTGTGTATTGTTGTTAAATTTCATCAAATAAACAAAATAAAACCCAGAATGAATCCTGAAAGACAATAAATGATCATAAAAGATGCTTCAGCCCAGGTGTTAATGTTACTTAAAGAGCCCAAATTTCTAAAAATATTGCGAAAAACAACAATCTTCTGTTTTAGAGTGAATGTTTGAGGTGTTTAGAAGGCATTTATTTCATTTTTAGAAAATTTAATTTTTTACATTTTTCCATGAAAAGTGCCAATACCCCCCCCTTTGCGTTCTAGGTGAAAATCTCACTCATCACAAATCAAACAAAAATGTTTCCATTGTGTTTATTGTTGTTCATTTTCATCAAATAAACAAAATAAAACCCAGAATTAATCTTGAAGGACAAGATATGAGCATAAAAGTTGCTTCCGCGCAAGTGTTACTGTTACTAAAAGAGCCCAAATTTCTAAAAATATTGCGAAAAAAAACAATCTTCTGTTTTAGAGTGAATGTTTGAGGTGTTTAGAAGGCATTTATTTCATTTTTAGAAAATTTAATTTTTCACATTTTTCCATGAAAAGTGCCAATACCCCCCCCTTTGGGTTCTAGGTGAAAATCTCACTCGACTCAAATCAATCAAAAATGTTTCCATGGTGTGTATTGTTGTTCATTTTCATCAAATAAACAAAATAAAACCCAGAATTAGTCCTGAAAGACAAGAAATGAGCATAAAAGTTGCTTCAGCGCAATTGTTAATGTTACTAAAAGAGCCCAAATTTCTAAAAATATTGCGAAAAACAACAATCTTCTGTTTTAGAGTGAATGTTTGAGGTGTTTAGAAGGCATTTATTTCATTTTTAGAAAATTAAATTTTTCACATTTTTCCATGAAAAGTGCAAATACCCCCCCTTTGTGTTCTAGGTGAAAATCTCACTTGACGCAAATCAAACAAAAATGTTTCCATGGTGTGTATTGTTGTTCATTTTCATCAAATAAACAAAATAAAACCCAGAATTAATCCTGAAAGACAAGAAATGAGCATAAAAGTTGCTTCAGCGCAAGTGTTAATGTTACTAAAAGAGCCCAAATTTCTAAAAATATTGCGAAAAACAACAATCTTCTGTTTTAGAGTGAATGTTTGAGGTGTTTAGAAGGCATTTATTTCATTTTTAGAAAATTTAATTTTTCACATTTTTCCATGAAAAGTGCCAATACCCCCCCTTTGGGTTCTAGGTGAAAATTTCACTCGTTACAAATCAAACAAAAATGTATCCAAGGTGTAAATTGTTGTTCATTTTCATCAAATAAACAAAATAAAACCCAGAATGAATCCTGAAAGACAATAAAAATCATAAAAGATGCTTCAGCCCAGGTGTTAATGTTACTAAAAGAGCCCAAATTTCTAAAAATATTGCGAAAAACAACAATCTTCTGTTTTAGAGTGAATGTTTGAGGTGTTTAGAAGGCATTTCCTTCATTTTTAGAAAATTTAATTTTTCACATTTTTCCATGAAAAGTGCCAATTCCCCCCCCTTTGGGTTCTAGGTGAAAATCTCACTCGACACAAATTAAACAAAAATGTTTCCATGATGTGTATTGTTGTTCATTTTCATCAAATAAACAAAATAAAACCCAGAATTAATCTTGAAAGACAAGAAATGAGCATAAAAGTTGCTTCAGCGCAAGTGTTAATGTTACTAAAAGAGCCCAAATTTCTAAAAATATTGCGAAAAACAACAATCTTCTTTTTTAGAGTCAATGTTTGAGGTGTTTAGAAGGCATTTATTTCATTTTTAGAAAATTTAATTTTTTACATTTTTCCATGAAAAGTGTTAATACCCCCCTTTGGGTTTTAGGTGAAAATCTCAGTCGACACAAATCAAACAAAAATGTATCCAAGGTGTGTATTGTTGTTCATTTTCATCAAATAAACAAAATAAAACCCAGAATGAATCCTGAAAGACAATAAATGATCATAAAAGATGCTTCAGCCCAGGTGTTAATGTTACTTAAAGAGCCCAAATTTCTAAAAATATTGCGAAAAACAACAATCTTCTGTTTTAGAGTGAATGTTTGAGGTGTTTAGAAGGCATTTATTTCATTTTTAGAAAATTTAATTTTTTACATTTTTCCATGAAAAGTGCCAATACCCCCCCCTTTGCGTTCTAGGTGAAAATCTCACTCGTCACAAATCAAACAAAAATGTTTCCATTGTGTTTATTGTTGTTCATTTTCATCAAATAAACAAAATAAAACCCAGAATTAATCTTGAAGGACAAGATATGAGCATAAAAGTTGCTTCCGCGCAAGTGTTACTGTTACTAAAAGAGCCCAAATTTCTAAAAATATTGCGAAAAAAACAATCTTCTGTTTTAGAGTGAATGTTTGAGGTGTTTAGAAGGCATTTATTTCATTTTTAGAAAATTTAATTTTTCACATTTTTCCATGAAAAGTGCCAATACCCCCCCCTTTGGGTTCTAGGTGAAAATCTCACTCGACTCAAATCAATCAAAAATGTTTCCATGGTGTGTATTGTTGTTCATTTTCATCAAATAAACAAAATAAAACCCAGAATTAATCCTGAAAGACAAGAAATGAGCATAAAAGTTGCTTCAGCGCAATTGTTAATGTTACTAAAAGAGCCCAAATTTCTAAAAATATTGCGAAAAACAACAATCTTCTGTTTTACAGTGAATGTTTGAGGTGTTTAGAAGGCATTTATTTCATTTTTAGAAAATTAAATTTTTCACATTTTTCCATGAAAAGTGCCAATACCCCCCCCTTTGTGTTCTAGGTGAAAATCTCACTTGACGCAAATCAAACAAAAATGTTTCCATGGTGTGTATTGTTGTTCATTTTCATCAAATAAACAAAATAAAACCCAGAATTAATCCTGAAAGACAAGAAATGAGCATAAAAGTTGCTTCAGCGCAAGTGTTAATGTTACTAAAAGAGCCCAAATTTCTAAAAATATTGCGAAAAACAACAATCTTCTGTTTTAGAGTGAATGTTTGAGGTGTTTAGAAGGCATTTATTTCATTTTTAGAAAATTTAATTTTTCACATTTTTCCATGAAAAGTGCCAATACCCCCCCTTTGGGTTCTAGGTGAAAATCTTACTCGTTACAAATCAAACAAAAATGTATCCAAGGTGTAAATTGTTGTTCATTTTCATCAAATAAACAAAATAAAACCCAGAATGAATCCTGAAAGACAATAAAAATCATAAAAGATGCTTCAGCCCAGGTGTTAATGTTACTAAAAGAGCCCAAATTTCTAAAAATATTGCGAAAAACAACAATCTTCTGTTTTAGAGTGAATGTTTGAGGTGTTTAGAAGGCATTTATTTCATTTTTAGAAAATTTAATTTTTCACATTTTTCCATGAAAAGTGCCAATACCCCCCCTTTGGGTTCTAGGTGAAAATCTTACTCGTTACAAATCAAACAAAAATGTATCCAAGGTGTGTATTGTTGTTCATTTTCATCAAATAAACAAAATAAAACCCAGAATGTATCCTGAAAGACAATAAATGATCATAAAAGATGCTTCAGCCCAGGTGTTAATGTTACTAAAAGAGCCCAAATTTCTAAAAATATTGCGAAAAACAACAATCTTCTGTTTTAGAGTGAATGTTTGAGGTGTTTAGAAGGCATTTATTTCATTTTTAGAAAATTTTTAAATTTTATTTTTTTCCATGAAAAGTGTTAATACCCCCCTTTGCGTTCTAGGTGAAAATCTCACTCGACACAAATCAAACAAAAATGTTTCCATGGTGTGTTTTGTTGTTTATTTTCATCAAATAAACAAAATAAAACCCAGAATTAATCCTGAAAGACAAGAAATTAGCATAAATGATGCTTCAGCGCAAGTGTTAATGTTACTAAAAGAGCCCAAATTTCTAAAAATATTGCGAAAAACAACAATCTTCTGTTTTAGAGTGAATGTTTGAGGTGTTTAGAAGGCATTTATTTCATTTTTAGAAAATTTAATTTTTCACATTTTTCCATGAAAAGTGCCAATACCCCCCCTTTGGGTTCTAGGTGAAAATCTTACTCGTTACAAATCAAACAAAAATGTATCCAAGGTGTGTATTGTTGTTCATTTTCATCAAATAAACAAAATAAAACCCAGAATGTATCCTGAAAGACAATAAATGATCATAAAAGATGCTTCAGCCCTGGTGTTAATGTTACTAAAAGAGCCCAAATTTCTAAAAATATTGCGAAAAACAACAATCTTCTGTTTAAGAGTGAATGTTTGAGGTGTTTAGAAGGCATTTATTTCATTTTTAGAAAATTTAATTTTTTACATTTTTCCATGAAAAGTGTTAATACCCCCCTTTGCGTTCTAGGTGAAAATCTCACTCGACACAAATCAAACAAAAATGTTTCCATGGTGTGTATTCTTGTTCATTTTCATCAAATAATTAAAATAAAACTCAGAATAAATCCTGAAAGATAAGATATCAGCATAAAAGATGCTTCAGCGCAAGTGTTCATGTTACTAAAAGAGCCCAAATTTCTAAAAATATTGCGAAAAACAACAATCTTCTGTTTTAGAGTTAATGTTTGTGGTGTTTAGAAGGCATTTATTTCATTTCTAGAAAATTTAATTTTTCACATTTTTCCATGAAAAGTGCCAATACCCCCCCCTTTGGGTTCTAGGTGAAAATCTCAGTCGACACAAATCAATCAAAAATGTTTCCATGGTGTGTATTGTTGTTCATTTTCATCAAATAAACAAAATAAAACCCAGAATTAATCCTGAAAGACAAGAAATGAGCATAAAAGTTGCTTCAGCGCAATTGTTAATGTTACTAAAAGAGCCCAAATTTCTAAAAATATTGCGAAAAACAACAATCTTCTGTTTTAGAGTGAATGTTTGAGGTGTTTAGAAGGCATTTATTTCATTTTTAGAAAATTAAATTTTTCACATTTTTCCATGAAAAGTGCCAATACCCCCACTTTGTGTTCTAGGTGAAAATCTCACTTGACGCAAATCAAACAAAAATGTTTCCATGGTGTGTATTGTTGTTCATTTTCATCAAATAAACAAAATAAAACCCAGAATTAATCCTGAAAGACAAGAAATGAGCATAAAAGTTGCTTCAGCGCAAGTGTTAATGTTACTAAAAGAGCCCAAATTTCTAAAAATATTGCGAAAAACAACAATCTTCTGTTTTAGAGTGAATGTTTGAGGTGTTTAGAAGGCATTTATTTCATTTTTAGAAAATTTTTAAATTTTATTTTTTTCCATGAAAAGTGTTAATACCCCCCTTTGCGTTCTAGGTGAAAATCTCACTCGACACAAATCAAACAAAAATGTTTCCATGGTGTGTTTTGTTGTTTATTTTCATCAAATAAACAAAATAAAACCCAGAATTAATCCTGAAAGACAAGAAATTAGCATAAATGATGCTTCAGCGCAAGTGTTAATGTTACTAAAAGAGCCCAAATTTCTAAAAATATTGCGAAAAACAACAATCTTCTGTTTTAGAGTGAATGTTTGAGGTGTTTAGAAGGCATTTCCTTCATTTTTAGAAAATTTAATTTTTCACATTTTTCCATGAAAAGTGCCAATACCTCCCCCTTTGCGTTCTAGGTGAAAATCTCACTCGTCACAAATCAAACAAAAATGTTTCCATTGTGTTTATTGTTGTTCATTTTCATCAAATAAACAAAATAAAACCCTGAATTAATCTTGAAGGACAAGATATGAGCATAAAAGTTGCTTCCGCGCAAGTGTTACTGTTACTAAAAGAGCCCAAATTTCTAAAAATATTGCGAAAAAAAAAATCTTCTGTTTTAGAGTGAATGTTTGAGGTGTTTAGAAGGCATTTATTTCATTTTTAGAAAATTTAATTTTTCACATTTTTCCATGAAAAGTGCCAATACCCCCCCCTTTGGGTTCTAGGTGAAAATCTCACTCGACTCAAATCAATCAAAAATGTTTCCATGGTGTGTATTGTTGTTCATTTTCATCAAATAAACAAAATAAAACCCAGAATTAATCCTGAAAGACAAGAAATGAGCATAAAAGTTGCTTCAGCGCAATTGTTAATGTTACTAAAAGAGCCCAAATTTCTAAAAATATTGCGAAAAACAACAATCTTCTGTTTTAGAGTGAATGTTTGAGGTGTTTAGAAGGCATTTATTTCATTTTTAGAAAATTAAATTTTTCACATTTTTCCATGAAAAGTGCCAATACCCCCCCCTTTGTGTTCTAGGTGAAAATCTCACTTGACGCAAATCAAACAAAAATGTTTCCATGGTGTGTATTGTTGTTCATTTTCATCAAATAAACAAAATAAAACCCAGAATTAATCCTGAAAGACAAGAAATGAGCATAAAAGTTGCTTCAGCGCAAGTGTTAATGTTACTAAAAGAGCCCAAATTTCTAAAAATATTGCGAAAAAAAAAATCTTCTGTTTTAGAGTGAATGTTTGAGGTGTTTAGAAGGCATTTATTTCATTTTTAGAAAATTTAATTTTTCACATTTTTCCATGAAAAGTGCCAATACCCCCCCCTTTGGGTTCTAGGTGAAAATCTCACTCGACTCAAATCAATCAAAAATGTTTCCATGGTGTGTATTGTTGTTCATTTTCATCAAATAAACAAAATAAAACCCAGAATTAATCCTGAAAGACAAGAAATGAGCATAAAAGTTGCTTCAGCGCAATTGTTAATGTTACTATGAGCCCAAATTTCTAAAAATATTGCGAAAAACAACAATCTTCTGTTTTAGAGTGAATGTTTGAGGTGTTTAGAAGGCATTTATTTCATTTTTAGAAAATTAAATTTTTCACATTTTTCCATGAAAAGTGCCAATACCCCCCCTTTGTGTTCTAGGTGAAAATCTCACTTGACGCAAATCAAACAAAAATGTTTCCATGGTGTGTATTGTTGTTCATTTTCATCAAATAAACAAAATAAAACCCAGAATTAATCCTGAAAGACAAGAAATGAGCATAAAAGTTGCTTCAGCGCAAGTGTTAATGTTACTAAAAGAGCCCAAATTTCTAAAAATATTGCGAAAAACAACAATCTTCTGTTTTAGAGTGAATGTTTGAGGTGTTTAGAAGGCATTTATTTCATTTTTAGAAAATTTAATTTTTCACATTTTTCCATGAAAAGTGCCAATACCCCCCCTTTGGGTTCTAGGTGAAAATCTTACTCGTTACAAATCAAACAAAAATGTATCCAAGGTGTGTATTGTTGTTCATTTTCATCAAATAAACAAAATAAAACCCAGAATGTATCCTGAAAGACAATAAATGATCATAAAAGATGCTTCAGCCCAGGTGTTAATGTTACTAAAAGAGCCCAAATTTCTAAAAATATTGCGAAAAACAACAATCTTCTGTTTTAGAGTGAATGTTTGAGGTGTTTAGAAGGCATTTATTTCATTTTTAGAAAATTTTTAAATTTTATTTTTTTCCATGAAAAGTGTTAATACCCCCCTTTGCGTTCTAGGTGAAAATCTCACTCGACACAAATCAAACAAAAATGTTTCCATGGTGTGTTTTGTTGTTTATTTTCATCAAATAAACAAAATAAAACCCAGAATTAATCCTGAAAGACAAGAAATTAGCATAAATGATGCTTCAGCGCAAGTGTTAATGTTACTAAAAGAGCCCAAATTTCTAAAAATATTGCGAAAAACAACAATCTTCTGTTTTAGAGTTAATGTTTGTGGTGTTTAGAAGGCATTTATTTCATTTTTAGAAAATTTAATTTTTCACATTTTTCCATGAAAAGTGCCAATACCCCCCCCTTTGGGTTCTAGGTTAAATTCTCACTCGACACAAATCAAACAAAAATGTATCCAAGGTGTGTATTGTTGTTCATTTTCATCAAATAAACAAAATAAAACCCAGAATGAATCCTGAAAGACAATAAATGATCATAAAAGATGCTTCAGCCCTGGTGTTAATGTTACTAAAAGAGCCCAAATTTCTAAAAATATTGCGAAAAACAACAATCTTCTGTTTAAGAGTGAATGTTTGAGGTGTTTAGAAGGCATTTATTTCATTTTTAGAAAATTTAATTTTTTACATTTTTCCATGAAAAGTGTTAATACCCCCCTTTGCGTTCTAGGTGAAAATCTCACTCGACACAAATCAAACAAAAATGTTTCCATGGTGTGTATTCTTGTTCATTTTCATCAAATAATTAAAATAAAACTCAGAATAAATCCTGAAAGATAAGATATCAGCATAAAAGATGCTTCAGCGCAAGTGTTCATGTTACTAAAAGAGCCCAAATTTCTAAAAATATTGCGAAAAACAACAATCTTCTGTTTTAGAGTTAATGTTTGTGGTGTTTAGAAGGCATTTATTTCATTTTTAGAAAATTTAATTTTTCACATTTTTCCATGAAAAGTGCCAATACCCCCCCCTTTGGGTTCTAGGTGAAAATCTCAGTCGACACAAATCAAACAAAAAGGTATCCAAGGTGTTTATTAATGTTCATTTTCATCAAATAAATAAAATAAAACCCAGAATGTATCCTGAAAGACAATAAATGATCATAAAAGATGCTTCAGCCCAGGTGTTAATGTTACTAAAAGAGCCCAAATTTCTAAAAATATTGCGAAAAACAACAATCTTCTGTTTTAGAGTGAATGTTTGAGGTGTTTAGAAGGCATTTATTTCATTTTTAGAAAATTTAATTTTTTATATTTTTCCATGAAAAGTGCCAATACCCCCCCCTTTGGGTTCTAGGTGAAAATCTCACTCGACACAAAACAAACAAAAATGTTTCCATGGTGTGTATTGTTGTTTATTTTCATCAAATAAACAAAATAAAACCCAGAATTAATCCTGAAAGACAAGAAATGAGCATAAAAGTTGCTTCAGCGCAAGTGTTTATGTTACTAAAAGAGCCCAAATTTCTAAAAAATTGCGAAAAACAACAATCTTCTGTTTTAGAGTGAATGTTTGAGGTGTTTAGAAGGCATTTATTTCATTTTTAGAAAATTTAATTTTTCACATTTTTCCATGAAAAGTGCCAATACCCCCCCCTTTGGGTCCTAGGTGAAAATCTCACTCCACACAAATCAAACAAAAATGTATCCAAGGTGTGTATTGTTGTTCATTTTCATCTAATAAACAAAATAAAACCCAGAATGAATCCTGAAAGACAATAAATGATCATAAAAGATGCTTCAGCCCAGGTGTTAATGTTACTAAAAGAGCCCAAATTTCTAAAAATATTGCGAAAAACAACAATCTTCTGTTTTACAGTGAATGTTTGAGGTGTTTAGAAGGCATTTATTTCATTTTTAGAAAATTTAATTTTTCACATTTTTCCATGAAAACTGCCAATACCCCCCTTTGGGTTCTAGGTGAAAATCTCAGTCGACACAAATCAAACAAAAATGTATCCAAGGTGTGTATTGTTGTTCAATTTCATCAAATAAACAAAATAAAACCCAGAAATTATCCTGAAAGACAATAAATGATCATAAAAGATGCTTCAGCCCAGGTGTTAATGTTACTAAAAGAGCCCAAATTTCTAAAAATATTGCGAAAAAAACACAATCTTCTGTTTTAGAGTGAATGTTTGAGGTGTTTAGAAGGCATTTATTTCATTTTTAGAAAATTTAATTTTTTACATTTTTCCATGAAAAGTGTTAATACCCCCCTTTGCGTTCTAGGTGAAAATCTCACTCGACACAAATCAAACAAAAATGTTTTTATGGTGTGTATTGTTGTTTATTTTCATCAAATAAACAAAATAAAACCCAGAATTGTTCCTGAAAGACAAGAAATTAGCATAAATGATGCTTCAGCGCAAGTGTTAATGTTACTAAAAGAGCCCAAATTTCTAAAAATATTGCGAAAAACAACAATCTTCTGTTTTAGAGTTAATGTTTGTGGTGTTTAAAAGGCATTTATTTCATTTTTAGAAAATTTAATTTTTCACATTTTTCCATGAAAAGTGCCAATACCCCCCCCTTTGGGTTCTAGGTTAAACTCTAACTCGACACAAATCAATCAAAAATGTTTCCATGGTGTGTATTATTGTTTATTTTCATCAAATAAACAAATAAAACCCAGAATTAATCCTGAAAGACAAGAAATGAGCATAAAAGATGCTTCAGCGCAAGTGTTAATTTTACTAAAAGAGCCCAAATTTCTAAAAATATTGCGAAAAACAACAATCTTCTGTTTTAGAGTGAATGTTTGAGGTGTTAAGAAGGCATTTATTTCATTTTTAGAAAATTTAATTTTTTACATTTTTCCATGAAAAATGCCAACACCCCCCCCTTTGGGTTCTAGGTGAAAATCTCACTCAACACAAATCAAACAAAAATGTATCCAAGGTGTGTATTGTTGTTCATTTTCATCAAATAAACAAAATAAAACCCAGAATGAATCCTGAAAGACAATAAATGATCATAAAAGATGCTTCAGCCCAGGTGTTAATGTTACTAAAAGATCCCAAATTTCTAAAAATATTGCGAAAAACAACAATCTTCTGTTTTAGAGTGAATGTTTGAGGTGTATAGAAGGTATTTATTTCATTTTTAGAAAATTTAATTTTTCTCATTTCTCCCTTTGGGTTCTAGGTGAAAATCTCACTCGACAGAAATAAAACAAAAATGTTTCCATGGTGTGTATTGTTGTTCATTTTCATCAAATAAAAAATAAAACCCAGAATTAATCCTGAAAGACAAGAAATGCGCATAAAAGATGCTTCAGCGCAAGTGTTATTCTTATTATAAGAGCCCAAATTTCTAAAAATATTGCGAAAAACCACAATCTTCTTTTTTAGAGTGAATGTTTGAGGTGTATAGAAGGCATTTATTTCATTTTTAGAAAATTTAATTTTTCACATTTTTCCATGAAAAGTGCCAATACCCCCCCCTTTGGGTTCTAGGTGAAAATCTCACTCGACACAAATCAAACAAAAATGTTTCCATGGTGTGTATTGTTGTTCATTTTCATCAAATAAACAAAATTTAACCCAGAATATGTCCTGAAAAACAAGAAATGAGCATAAAAGATGCTTCAGCGCAAGTGTTATTCTTAGTATTAGAGCGCAAATTTCTAAAAATATTGCGAAAAACCACAATCTTCTATTTTAGAGTAAATGTTAGAGGTGTATAGAAGGCATTTATTTCATTTTTAGAAAATTTAATTTTTCACATTTTTCCATGAAAAGTGCCAATACCCCCCCCTTTGGGTTCAAGGTGAAAATCTCACTCGGCACAAATCAAACAAAAATTTATCCAAGGTGTGTATTGTTGTTCATTTTCTTCAAATAAACAAAATAAAACCCAGAATTAATCCTGAAAGACAGGAAATGAGCATAAAAGATGCTTCAGCGCAAGTGTTAATTTTACTAAAAGAGCCCAAATTTCTAAAAATATTGCGAAAAACAACAATCTTCTGTTTTAGAGTGAATGTTTGAGGTGTTAAGAAGGCATTTATTTCATTTTTAGAAAATTTAATTTTTTACATTTTTCCATGAAAAGTGCCAATACCCCCCCCTTTGGGTTCTAGGTGAAAATCTCACTCGACACAAATCAAACAAAAACGTTTCCATGGTGTGTATTGTTGTTCATTTTCATCAAATAAACAAAATAAAACCCAGAATTAATCTTGAAGGACAAGAAATGAGCATAAAAGTTGCTTCAGAGAAAGTGTTAATGTTACTAAAAGAGCCCAAATTTCTAAAAATATTTCGAAAAACAACAATCTTCTGTTTTAGAGTGAATGTTTGAGATGTTAAGAAGGCATTTATTTCATTTTTAGAAAATTTAATTTTTCACATTTTTCCATGAAAAGTGCCAATACCCCCCCCTTTGGGTTCAAGGTGAAAATCTCAATCGACACAAATCAAACAAAAATGTATCCAAGGTGTGTATTGTTGTTCATTTTCACAAATAAATAAAATAAAACCCAGAATGAATCCTGAAAGACAATAAATGATCATAAAAGATGCTTCAGCCCAGGTGTTAATGTTACTAAAAGAGACCAAATTTCTAAAAATATTGCGAAAAACAACAATCTTCTGTTTTAGAGTGAATGTTTGAGGTGTTTAGAAGGCATTTATTTCATTTTTAGAAAATTTAATTTTTTATATTTTTCCATGAAAAGTGCCAATACCCCCCCCTTTGGGTTCTAGGTGAAAATCTCACTCGACACAAAACAAACAAAAATGTTTCCATGGTGTGTATTGTTGTTTATTTTCATCAAATAAACAAAATAAAACCCAGAATTAATCCTGAAAGACAAGAAATGAGCATAAAAGTTGCTTCAGCGCAAGTGTTTATGTTACTAAAAGAGCCCAAATTTCTAAAATAATTGCGAAAAACAACAATCTTCTGTTTTACAGTGAATGTTTGAGGTGTTTAGAAGGCATTTATTTCATTTTTAGAAAATTTAATTTTTCACATTTTTCCATGAAAACTGCCAATACCCCCCTTTGGGTTCTAGGTGAAAATCTCAGTCGACACAAATCAAACAAAAATGTATCCAAGGTGTGTATTGTTGTTCATTTTCATCAAATAAACAAAATAAAACCCAGAATGTATCCTGAAAGGCAATAAATGATCTTAAAAGATGCTTCAGCCCAAGTGGTAATGTTACTAAAAGAGCCCAAATTTCTAAAAATATTGCGAAAAACAACAATCTTCTGTTTTAGAGTGAATGTTTGAGGTGTTTAGAAGGCATTTATTTCATTTTTAGAAAATTTAATTTTTCACATTTTTCCATGAAAAGTGCCAATACCCCCCCCTTTGGGTTCTAGGTGAAAGCCTCAATCGACACAAATCAGTCAAAAATGTTTCCATGGTGTGTATTGTTGTTCATTTTCATCAAATAAACAAAATAAAACCCAGAATTAATCCTGAAAGACAAGAAATTAGCATAAATGATGCTTCAGCGCAAGTGTTAATGTTACTAAAAGAGCCCAAATTTCTAAAAATATTGCGAAAAACAACAATCTTCTGTTTTAGAGTGAATGTTTGAGGTGTTTAGAAGGCATTTATTTCATTTTTAGAAAATTTAATTTTTTACATTTTTCCATGAAAAGTGTTAATACCCCCCTTTGGGTTCTAGGTGAAAATCTCAGGCGACACAAATCAAACAAAAATGTATCCAAGGTGTGTATTGTTGTTCATTTTCATCAAATAAACAAAATAAAACCCAGAATGTATCCTGAAAGACAATAAATGATCATAAAAGATGCTTCAGCCCAGGTGTTAATGTTACTAAAAGAGCCCAAATTTCTAAAAATATTGCGAAAAACAACAATCTTCTGTTTTAGAGTGAATGTTTGAGGTGTTTAGAAGGCATTTATTTCATTTTTAGAAAATTTAATTTTTCACATTTTTCCATGAAAAGTGCCAATACCCCCCCTTTGGGTTCTAGGTGAAAATCTCACTTGACACAAATCAAACAAAAAAGTTTCCATGGTGTGTATTGTTGTTCATTTTCATCAAATAAACAAAATAAAACCCAGAATTAATCCTGAAAGACAGGAAATGAGCATAAAAGATGCTTCAGCGCAAGTGTTAAGTTTACTAAAAGAGCCCAAATTTCTAAAAATATTGCGAAAAACAACAATCTTCTGTTTTAGAGTGAATGTTTGAGGTGTTAAGAAGGCATTTATTTCACTTTTAGAAAATTTAATTTTTCACATTTATCCATGAAAAGTGCCAATACCCCCCCCTTTGGGTTCTAGGTGAAAATCTCACTCGACACAAATCAAACAACAATGTTTCCATGGTGTGTTTTGTTGTTCATTTTCATCAAATAAACAAAATAAACCCCAGAATAAATCTTGAAGGACAAGAAATGAGCATAAAAGTTGCTTCAGAGAAAGTGTTAATGTTACTAAAAGAGCCCAAATTTCTAAAAATATTGCGAAAAACAACAATCTTCTGTTTAAGAGTGAATGTTTGAGATGTTAAGAAGGCATTTATTTCATTTTTAGAAAATTTAATTTTTCACATTTTTCCATGAAAAGTGCCAATACCCCCCCCTTTGGGTTCAAGGTGAAAATCTCACTCGACACAAATCAAACAAAAATGTATCCAAGGTGTGTATTGTTGTTCATTTTCTTCAAATAAACAAAATAAAACCCAGAATTAATCCTGAAAGACAGGAAATGAGCATAAAAGTTGCTTCAGCGCAAGTGTTAATTTTACTAAAAGAGCCCAAATTTCTAAAAATATTGCGAAAAACAACAATCTTCTGTTTTAGAGTGAATGTTTGAGGTGTTAAGAAGGCATTTATTTCATTTTTAGAAAATTTAATTTTTTACATTTTTCCATGAAAAGTGCCAATACCCCCCCCTTTGGGTTCTAGGTGAAAATCTCACTCGACACAAATCAAACAAAAATGTTTCCATGGTGTGTATTGTTGTTCATTTTCATCAAATAAACAAAATAAAACCCAGAATTAATCTTGAAGGACAAGAAATGAGCATAAAAGTTGCTTTAGAGAAAGTGTTAATGTTACTAAAAGAGCCCAAATTTCTAAAAATATTGCGAAAAACAACAATCTTCTGTTTTAGAGTGAATGTTTGAGATGTAAAGAAGGCATTTATTTCATTTTTAGAAAATTTAATTTTTCACATTTTTCCATGAAAAGTGCCAATACCCCCCCCTTTTGGTTCAAGGTGAAAATCTCACTCGACACAAATCAAACAAAAATGTATCCAAGGTGTGTATTGTTGTTCATTTTCATCAAATAAACAAAATAAAACCCAGAATGAATCCTGAAAGACAATAAATGATCAAAAAAGATGCTTCAGCCCAGGTGTTAATGTTACTAAAAGAGCCCAAATTTCTAAAAATATTGCGAAAAACAACAATCTTCTGTTTAAGAGTGAATGTTTGAGGTGTTTAGATGGCATTTATTTCATTTTTAGAAAATTTAATTTTTCACATTTTTCCATGAAAAGTGCCAATTACCCCCCCTTTGGGTTCTAAGTGAAAATCTTACTTGACACAAATCAAACAAAAATGTTTCCATGGTGTGTATTGTTGTTTATTTTCATCAAATAAACAAAATAAAACCCAGAATTAATCCTGAAAGACAAGAAATGAGCATAAAAGTTGCTTCAGCGCAAGTGTTTATGTTACTAAAAGAGCCCAAATTTCTAAAAATATTGCGAAAAACAACAATCTTCTGTTTTAGAGTTAATGTTTGTGGTTTTTAGAAGGCATTTATTTCATTTTTAGAAAATTTAATTTTTCACATTTTTCCATGAAAAGTGCCAATACCCTCCCCTTTGGGTTCTAGGTGAAAATCTCACTCGACACAAATCAAACAAAAATGTTTCCATGGTGTGCATTGTTGATCATTTTCATCAAATAAACAAAATAAAACCCAGAATTAATCCTGAAAGACAAGAAATGAGCATAAAAGATGCATCAGCGCAAGTGTTAATATTAACTAAAACAGCCCAAATTTCTAAAAATATTGCGAAAAACAACAATCTTCTGTTTTAGAGTGAATGTTTGAGGTGATTAGAAGGTATTTAATTCATTTTTAGAAAATTTAATTTTTCACATTTTTCCATGAAAAGTGCCAATACCCCCCCCTTTGGGTTCTAGGTGAAAATTTCAATCGACACAAATCAGTCAAAAATGTTTCCATGGTGTGTATTGTTGTTCATTTTCATCAAATAAACAAAATAAAACCCAGAATTAATCCTGAAAGACAGGAAATGAGCATAAAAGATGCTTCAGCGCAAGTGTTAATTTTACTAAAAGAGCCCAAATTTCTAAAATCATAGCGAAAAACAACAATCTTCTGTTTTAGAGTGAATGTTTGAGGTGTAAAGAAGGCATTTATTTCATTTTTAGAAAATTTAATTTTTTACATTTTTCCATGAAAAGTGCCAAACCCCCCCCTTTGGGTTCTAGGTGAAAATCTCACTCGACACAAATCAAACAAAAATGTTTCCATGGTGTGTATTGTTGTTCATTTTCATCAAATAAACAAAATAAAACCCAGAATTAATCTTGAAGGACAAGAAATGAGCATAAAAGTTGCTTCAGAGAAAGTGTTAATGTTACTAAAAGAGCCCAAATTTCTAAAAATATTGCGAAAAATTACCAATCTTCTGTTTTAGAGTGAATGTTTGAGATGTTTAGAAGGCATTTATTTCATTTTTAGAAAATTTAATTTTTCACATTTTTCCATGAAAAGTGCCAATACCCCCCCCTTTGGGTTCAAGGTGAAAATCTCACTCGACACAAATCAAACAAAAATGTATCCAAGGTGTGTATTGTTGTTCATTTTCATCAAATAAACAAAATAAAACCCAGAATGAATCCTGAAAGACAATAAATGATCATAAAAGATGCTTCAGCCCAGGTGTTAATGTTACTAAAAGAGCCAAATTTTTAAAAATATTGCGAAAAACAACAATCTTCTGTTTTAGAGTGAATGTTTGAGGTGTTTAGAAGGCATTTATTTCATTTTTAGAAAATTTAATTTTTTACATTTTTCCATGAAAAGTGTTAATACCCCCCTTTGCGTTCTAGGTGAAAATCTCACTCGACAAAAAACAAACAAAAATGTTTCCATGGTGTGTATTGTTGTTTATTTTCATCAAATAAACAAAATAAAACCTAGAATTAATCCTGAAAGACAAGAAATGAGCATAAAAGATGCTTCAGCGCAAGTGTTAATGTTACTAAAAGAGCCCAAATTTCTAAAATCATTGCGAAAAACAACAATCTTCTGTTTTAGAGTGAATGTTTGAGGTGTTAATAAGGCATTTATTTCATTTTAGAAAATTTAATTTTTCACATTTTTCCATGAAAAGTTCCAATGCCCCCCCCTTTGGGTTCTAGGTGAAAATCTCACTCCACACAAATCAAAAAAAAATGTATCCAAGGTGTGTATTGTTGTTCATTTTCATCAAATAAACAAAATAAAACCCAGAATGAATCCTGAAAGACAATAAATGATCATAAAAGATGCTTCAGCCAAGGTGTTAATGTTACTAAAAGAGCCCAAATTTCTAAAAATATTGCGAAAAACAACAATCTTCTGTTTTAGAGTGAATGTTTGAGGTGTTTAGAAGGCATTTATTTCATTTTTAGAAAATTTAATTTTTAACATTTTTCCATGAAAAGAGCCAATACTCCCCCCTTTGGGTTCTAGGTGAAAATCTCACTTGACGCAAATCAAACAAAAATGCTTCCATGGTGTGTATTGTTGTTCATTTTCATCAAATAAACAAAATAAAACCCAGAATTAATCCTGAAAGACAAGAAATGAGCATAAAAGTTGCTTCAGCGCAAGTGTGAATGTTACTAAAAGAGCCCAAATTTCTAAAAATATTGCGAAAAACAACAATCTTCTGTTTTAGAGTGAATGTTTGAGGTGTTTAGAAGGCATTTATTTCCCTTTGGGTTCTAGGTGAAAATCTCACTCGACACAAATCAAACAAAAATGTTTCCATGGTGTGTATTGTTGTTCATTTTCATCAAATAAACAAAATAAAACCCAGAATGAATCCCGAAAGACAATAAAAATCATAAAAGATGCTTCAGCCCAGGTGTTAATGTTACTAAAAGAGCCCAAATTTCTAAAAATATTGCGAAAAACAACAATCTTCTGTTTTAGAGTGAATGTTTGAGGTGTTTAGAAGGCATTTATTTCATTTTTAGAAAATTTAATTTTTTACATTTTTCCATGAAAACTGTTAATACCCCCCTTTGGGTTCTAGGTGAAAATCTCAGGCGACACAAATCAAACAAAAATGTATCCAAGGTGTGTATTGTTGTTCATTTTCATCAAATAAACAAAATAAAACCCAGAATGTATCCTGAAAGACAATAAATGATCATAAAAGATGCTTCAGCCCAGGTGTTAATGTTACTAAAAGAGCCCAAATTTCTAAAAATATTGCGAAAAACAACAATCTTCTGTTTTAGAGTGAATGTTTGAGGTGCTTAGAAGGCATTTATTTCATTTTTAGAAAATTTAATTTTTTACATTTTTCCAAGAAAAGTGTTAATACCCCCCTTTGCGTTCTAGGTGAAAATCTCACTCGACACAAATTAAACAAAAATGTTTCCATGGTGTGTATTGTTGTTTATTTTCATCAAATAAACAAAATAAAACCCAGAATTAATCCTGAAAGACAAGAAATTAGCATAAAAGATGCTTCAGCCCAGGTGTTAATGCTACTAAAAGAGCCCAAATTTCTAAAATCATTGCGAAAAACAACAATCTTCTGTTTTAGAGTGAATGTTTGAGGTGTTTATAAGGCATTAATTTCATTTTTTGAAAATTTAATTTTTCACATTTTTCCATGAAAAGTGCCAATACCCCCCCTTTGGGTTCTAGGTGAAAATCTCACTCGACACAAATCAAACAAAAATGTATCCAAGGTGTGTATTGTTGTTCATTTTCATCAAATAAACAAAAAAAACCCAGAATTAATCCTGAAAGACAAGAAATGAGCATAAAAGATGCTTCAGCGCAAGTGTTAATGTTAACTAAAAGAGCCAAAATTTCTAAAAATATTGCGAAAAACAACAATCTTCTGTTTTAGAGTGAATGTTTGAGGTGATTAGAAGGTATTATTTCATTTTTAGAAAATTTAATTTTTCACATTTTTCCATGAAAAGTGCCAATACACCCCCCTTTGGGTTCTAGTTGAAAATCTCACTCGACACAAATCAGTCAAAAATGTTTCCATGGTGTGTATTGTTGTTCATTTTCATCAAATAAACAAAATAAAACCCAGAATTAATCCTGAAAGACAAGAAATGAGCATAAAAGATGCTTAAGCGCAAGTGTTAATGTTACTAAAAGCGCCCAAATTTCTATAAATATTGCGAAAAACAACAATCTTCTGTTTTAGAGTGAATGTTTGAGGTGTTTAGAAGGCATTTATTTCATTTTTAGAAAATTTAATTTTTCACATTTTTCCATGAAAAGTGCCAATACCCCCTTTGGGTTCTAGGTGAAAATCTCACTCGACACAAATCAAACAAAAATGTTTCCATGGTGTGTATTGTTGTTCATTTTCATCAAATAAACAAAATAAAACCCAGTATTAATCTTGAAAGACAAGAAATGAGCATAAAAGTTTCTTCAGCGAAAGTGTTAATGTTACTAAAAGAGCCCAAATTTCTAAAAATATTGCGAAAAACAATAATCTTCTGTTTTAGAGTGAATGTTTGAGGTGTTTAGAAGGCATTTATTTCATATTTAGAAAATTTAATATTTCACATTTTTCCATGAAAAGTGTCAATACCCCCCCTTTCGGTTCTAGGTGAAAATCTCACTCGACACAAATCAAACAAAAATGTATCCAAGCTGTGTATTGTTGTTCATTTTCATCAAATAAACAAAATAAAACCCAGAATGTATCCTGAAAGACAATAAATGATCATAAAAGATGCTTCAGCCCAGGTGTTAATGTTACTAAAAGAGCCCAAATTTCTAAAAATATTGCGAAAAACAACAATCTTCTATTTTAGAGTGAATGTTTGAGGTGTTTATAAGGCATTTATTTCATTTTTAGAAAATTTAATTTTTTACATTTTTCCAAGAAAAGTGTTAATACCCCCCTTTGCGTTCTAGGTGAAAATCTCACTCGACACAAATCAAACAAAAATGTTTCCATGGTGTGTATTGTTGTTTATTTTCATCAAATAAACAAAATAAAACCCAGAATTAATCCTGAAAGACAAGAAATTAGCATAAAAGATGCTTCAGCCCAGGTGTTAATGCTACTAAAAGAGCCCAAATTTCTAAAAATATTGCGAAAAACAACAATCTTCTGTTTTAGAGTGAATGTTTGAGGTGATTAGAAGGTATTATTTCATTTTTAGAAAATTTAATTTTTCACATTTTTCCATGAAAAGTGCCAATGCCCCCCCCTTTGGGTTCTAGTTGAAAATCTCACTCGACACAAATCAGTCAAAAATGTTTCCATGGTGTGTATTGTTGTTCATTTTCATCAAATAAACAAAATAAAACCCAGAATTAATCCTGAAAGACAAGAAATGAGCATAAAAGATGCTTAAGCGCAAGTGTTAATGTTACTAAAAGAGCCCAAATTTCTATAAATATTGCGAAAAACAACAATCTTCTGTTTTAGAGTGAATGTTTGAGGTGTTTAGAAGGCATTTATTTCATTTTTTGAAAATTTAATTTTTCACAATTTTCCATGAAAAGTGCCAATACCCCCTTTGGGTTCTAGGTGAAAATCTCACTCGACACAAATCAAACAAAAATGTTTCCATGGTGTGTATTGTTGTTCATTTTCATCAAATAAACAAAATAAAACCCAGTATTAATCTTGAAAGACAAGAAATGAGCATAAAAGTTGCTTCAGCGAAAGTGTTAATGTTACTAAAAGAGCCCAAATTTCTAAAAATATTGCGAAAAACAACAATCTTCTGTTTTAGAGTGAATGTTTGAGGTGTTTAGAAGGCATTTATTTCATATTTAGAAAATTTAATATTTCACATTTTTCCATGAAAAGTGTCAATACCCCCCCTTTCGGTTCTAGGTGAAAATCTCACTCGACACAAATCAAACAAAAATGTATCCAAGCTGTGTATTGTTGTTCATTTTCATCAAATAAACAAAATAAAACCCAGAATGTATCCTGAATGACAATAAATGATCATAAAAGATGCTTCAGCCCAGGTGTTTATGTTACTAAAAGAGCCCAAATTTCTAAAAATATTGCGAAAAACAACAATCTTCTGTTTTAGAGTGAATGTTTGAGGTGTTTAGAAGGCATTTATTTCATTTTTAGAAAATTTAATTTTTCACATTTTTCCATGAAAAGTGCCAATACCCCCCCCTTTGGGTTCTAGGTGAAAGCCTCAATCGACACAAATCAGTCAAAAATGTTTCCATGGTGTGTATTGTTGTTCATTTTCATCAAATAAACAAAATAAAACCCAGAATTAATCCTGAAAGACAAGAAATTAGCATAAATGATGCTTCAGCGCAAGTGTTAATGTTACTAAAAGAGCCCAAATTTCTAAAAATATTGCGAAAAACAACAATCTTCAGTTTTAGAGTGAATGTTTGAGGTGTTTAGAAGGCATTTATTTCATTTTTAGAAAATTTAATTTTTTACATTTTTCCATGAAAAGTGTTAATACCCCCCTTTGGGTTCTAGGTGAAAATCTCAGGCGACACAAATCAAACAAAAATGTATCCAAGGTGTGTATTGTTGTTCATTTTCATCAAATAAACAAAATAAAACCCAGAATGTATCCTGAAAGACAATAAATGATCATAAAAGATGCTTCAGCCCAGGTGTTAATGTTACTAAAAGAGCCCAAATTTCTAAAAATATTGCGAAAAACAACAATCTTCTGTTTTAGAGTGAATGTTTGAGGTGTTTATAAGGCATTTATTTCATTTTTAGAAAATTTAATTTTTTACATTTTTCCAAGAAAAGTGTTAATACCCCCCTTTGCGTTCTAGGTGAAAATCTCACTCGACACAAATCAAACAAAAATGTTTCCATGGTGTGTATTGTTGTTTATTTTCATCAAATAAACAAAATAAAACCCAGAATTAATCCTGAAAGACAAGAAATTAGCATAAAAGATGCTTCAGCCCAGGTGTTAATGCTACTAAAAGAGCCCAAATTTCTAAAAATATTGCGAAAAACAACAATCTTCTGTTTTAGAGTGAATGTTTGAGGTGATTAGAAGGTATTATTTCATTTTTAGAAAATTTAATTTTTCACATTTTTCCATGAAAAGTGCCAATGCCCCCCCCTTTGGGTTCTAGTTGAAAATCTCACTCGACACAAATCAGTCAAAAATGTTTCCATGGTGTGTATTGTTGTTCATTTTCATCAAATAAACAAAATAAAACCCAGAATTAATCCTGAAAGACAAGAAATGAGCATAAAAGATGCTTAAGCGCAAGTGTTAATGTTACTAAAAGAGCCCAAATTTCTATAAATATTGCGAAAAACAACAATCTTCTGTTTTAGAGTGAATGTTTGAGGTGTTTAGAAGGCATTTATTTCATTTTTTGAAAATTTAATTTTTCACAATTTTCCATGAAAAGTGCCAATACCCCCTTTGGGTTCTAGGTGAAAATCTCACTCGACACAAATCAAACAAAAATGTTTCAATGGTGTGTATTGTTGTTCATTTTCATCAAATAAACAAAATAAAACCCAGTATTAATCTTGAAAGACAAGAAATGAGCATAAAAGTTGCTTCAGCGAAAGTGTTAATGTTACTAAAAGAGCCCAAATTTCTAAAAATATTGCGAAAAACAACAATCTTCTGTTTTAGAGTGAATGTTTGAGGTGTTTAGAAGGCATTTATTTCATATTTAGAAAATTTAATTTTTCACATTTTTCCATGAAAAGTGCCAATACCCCCTTTGGGTTCTAGGTGAAAATCTCACTCGACACAAATCAAACAAAAATGTTTCCATGGTGTGTATTGTTGTTCATTTTCATCAAATAAACAAAATAAAACCCAGTATTAATCTTGAAAGACAAGAAATGAGCATAAAAGTTTCTTCAGCGAAAGTGTTAATGTTACTAAAAGAGCCCAAATTTCTAAAAATATTGCGAAAAACAATAATCTTCTGTTTTAGAGTGAATGTTTGAGGTGTTTAGAAGGCATTTATTTCATATTTAGAAAATTTAATATTTCACATTTTTCCATGAAAAGTGTCAATACCCCCCCTTTCGGTTCTAGGTGAAAATCTCACTCGACACAAATCAAACAAAAATGTATCCAAGCTGTGTATTGTTGTTCATTTTCATCAAATAAACAAAATAAAACCCAGAATGTATCCTGAAAGACAATAAATGATCATAAAAGATGCTTCAGCCCAGGTGTTAATGTTACTAAAAGAGCCCAAATTTCTAAAAATATTGCGAAAAACAACAATCTTCTGTTTTAGAGTGAATGTTTGAGGTGTTTATAAGGCATTTATTTCATTTTTAGAAAATTTAATTTTTTACATTTTTCCAAGAAAAGTGTTAATACCCCCCTTTGCGTTCTAGGTGAAAATCTCACTCGACACAAATCAAACAAAAATGTTTCCATGGTGTGTATTGTTGTTTATTTTCATCAAATAAACAAAATAAAACCCAGAATTAATCCTGAAAGACAAGAAATTAGCATAAAAGATGCTTCAGCCCAGGTGTTAATGCTACTAAAAGAGCCCAAATTTCTAAAAATATTGCGAAAAACAACAATCTTCTGTTTTAGAGTGAATGTTTGAGGTGATTAGAAGGTATTATTTCATTTTTAGAAAATTTAATTTTTCACATTTTTCCATGAAAAGTGCCAATGCCCCCCCCTTTGGGTTCTAGTTGAAAATCTCACTCGACACAAATCAGTCAAAAATGTTTCCATGGTGTGTATTGTTGTTCATTTTCATCAAATAAACAAAATAAAACCCAGAATTAATCCTGAAAGACAAGAAATGAGCATAAAAGATGCTTAAGCGCAAGTGTTAATGTTACTAAAAGAGCCCAAATTTCTATAAATATTGCGAAAAACAACAATCTTCTGTTTTAGAGTGAATGTTTGAGGTGTTTAGAAGGCATTTATTTCATTTTTAGAAAATTTAATTTTTCACATTTTTCCATGAAAAGTGCCAATACCCCCCCCTTTGGGTTCTAGGTGAAAGCCTCAATCGACACAAATCAGTCAAAAATGTTTCCATGGTGTGTATTGTTGTTCATTTTCATCAAATAAACAAAATAAAACCCAGTATTAATCTTGAAAGACAAGAAATGAGCATAAAAGTTGCTTCAGCGAAAGTGTTAATGTTACTAAAAGAGCCCAAATTTCTAAAAATATTGCGAAAAACAACAATCTTCTGTTTTAGAGTGAATGTTTGAGGTGTTTAGAAGGCATTTATTTCATATTTAGAAAATTTAATATTTCACATTTTTCCATGAAAAGTGTCAATACCCCCCCTTTCGGTTCTAGGTGAAAATCTCACTCGACACAAATCAAACAAAAATGTATCCAAGCTGTGTATTGTTGTTCATTTTCATCAAATAAACAAAATAAAACCCAGAATGTATCCTGAATGACAATAAATGATCATAAAAGATGCTTCAGCCCAGGTGTTTATGTTACTAAAAGAGCCCAAATTTCTAAAAATATTGCGAAAAACAACAATCTTCTGTTTTAGAGTGAATGTTTGAGGTGTTTAGAAGGCATTTATTTCATTTTTAGAAAATTTAATTTTTCACATTTTTCCATGAAAAGTGCCAATACCCCCCCCTTTGGGTTCTAGGTGAAAGCCTCAATCGACACAAATCAGTCAAAAATGTTTCCATGGTGTGTATTGTTGTTCATTTTCATCAAATAAACAAAATAAAACCCAGAATTAATCCTGAAAGACAAGAAATTAGCATAAATGATGCTTCAGCGCAAGTGTTAATGTTACTAAAAGAGCCCAAATTTCTAAAAATATTGCGAAAAACAACAATCTTCTGTTTTAGAGTGAATGTTTGAGGTGTTTAGAAGGCATTTATTTCATTTTTAGAAAATTTAATTTTTTACATTTTTCCATGAAAAGTGTTAATACCCCCCTTTGGGTTCTAGGTGAAAATCTCAGGCGACACAAATCAAACAAAAATGTATCCAAGGTGTGTATTGTTGTTCATTTTCATCAAATAAACAAAATAAAACCCAGAATGTATCCTGAAAGACAATAAATGATCATAAAAGATGCTTCAGCCCAGGTGTTAATGTTACTAAAAGAGCCCAAATTTCTAAAAATATTGCGAAAAACAACAATCTTCTGTTTTAGAGTGAATGTTTGAGGTGTTTATAAGGCATTTATTTCATTTTTAGAAAATTTAATTTTTTACATTTTTCCAAGAAAAGTGTTAATACCCCCCTTTGCGTTCTAGGTGAAAATCTCACTCGACACAAATCAAACAAAAATGTTTCCATGGTGTGTATTGTTGTTTATTTTCATCAAATAAACAAAATAAAACCCAGAATTAATCCTGAAAGACAAGAAATTAGCATAAAAGATGCTTCAGCCCAGGTGTTAATGCTACTAAAAGAGCCCAAATTTCTAAAAATATTGCGAAAAACAACAATCTTCTGTTTTAGAGTGAATGTTTGAGGTGATTAGAAGGTATTATTTCATTTTTAGAAAATTTAATTTTTCACATTTTTCCATGAAAAGTGCCAATGCCCCCCCCTTTGGGTTCTAGTTGAAAATCTCACTCGACACAAATCAGTCAAAAATGTTTCCATGGTGTGTATTGTTGTTCATTTTCATCAAATAAACAAAATAAAACCCAGAATTAATCCTGAAAGACAAGAAATGAGCATAAAAGATGCTTAAGCGCAAGTGTTAATGTTACTAAAAGAGCCCAAATTTCTATAAATATTGCGAAAAACAACAATCTTCTGTTTTAGAGTGAATGTTTGAGGTGTTTAGAAGGCATTTATTTCATTTTTTGAAAATTTAATTTTTCACAATTTTCCATGAAAAGTGCCAATACCCCCTTTGGGTTCTAGGTGAAAATCTCACTCGACACAAATCAAACAAAAATGTTTCCATGGTGTGTATTGTTGTTCATTTTCATCAAATAAACAAAATAAAACCCAGTATTAATCTTGAAAGACAAGAAATGAGCATAAAAGTTGCTTCAGCGAAAGTGTTAATGTTACTAAAAGAGCCCAAATTTCTAAAAATATTGCGAAAAACAACAATCTTCTGTTTTAGAGTGAATGTTTGAGGTGTTTAAAAGGCATTTATTTCATATTTAGAAAATTTAATATTTCACATTTTTCCATGAAAAGTGTCAATACCCCCCCTTTCGGTTCTAGGTGAAAATCTCACTCGACACAAATCAAACAAAAATGTATCCAAGCTGTGTATTGTTGTTCATTTTCATCAAATAAACAAAATAAAACCCAGAATGTATCCTGAATGACAATAAATGATCATAAAAGATGCTTCAGCCCAGGTGTTTATGTTACTAAAAGAGCCCAAATTTCTAAAAATATTGCGAAAAACAACAATCTTCTGTTTTAGAGTGAATGTTTGAGGTGTTTAGAAGGCATTTATTTCATTTTTAGAAAATTTAATTTTTCACATTTTTCCATGAAAAGTGCCAATACCCCCCCCTTTGGGTTCTAGGTGAAAGCCTCAATCGACACAAATCAGTCAAAAATGTTTCCATGGTGTGTATTGTTGTTCATTTTCATCAAATAAACAAAATAAAACCCAGAATTAATCCTGAAAGACAAGAAATTAGCATAAATGATGCTTCAGCGCAAGTGTTAATGTTACTAAAAGAGCCCAAATTTCTAAAAATATTGCGAAAAACAACAATCTTCTGTTTTAGAGTGAATGTTTGAGGTGTTTAGAAGGCATTTATTTCATTTTTAGAAAATTTAATTTTTTACATTTTTCCATGAAAAGTGTTAATACCCCCCTTTGGGTTCTAGGTGAAAATCTCAGGCGACACAAATCAAACAAAAATGTATCCAAGGTGTGTATTGTTGTTCATTTTCATCAAATAAACAAAATAAAACCCAGAATGTATCCTGAAAGACAATAAATGATCATAAAAGATGCTTCAGCCCAGGTGTTAATGTTACTAAAAGAGCCCAAATTTCTAAAAATATTGCGAAAAACAACAATCTTCTGTTTTAGAGTGAATGTTTGAGGTGTTTATAAGGCATTTATTTCATTTTTAGAAAATTTAATTTTTTACATTTTTCCAAGAAAAGTGTTAATACCCCCCTTTGCGTTCTAGGTGAAAATCTCACTCGACACAAATCAAACAAAAATGTTTCCATGGTGTGTATTGTTGTTTATTTTCATCAAATAAACAAAATAAAACCCAGAATTAATCCTGAAAGACAAGAAATTAGCATAAAAGATGCTTCAGCCCAGGTGTTAATGCTACTAAAAGAGCCCAAATTTCTAAAAATATTGCGAAAAACAACAATCTTCTGTTTTAGAGTGAATGTTTGAGGTGATTAGAAGGTATTATTTCATTTTTAGAAAATTTAATTTTTCACATTTTTCCATGAAAATTGCCAATGCCCCCCCCTTTGGGTTCTAGTTGAAAATCTCACTCGACACAAATCAGTCAAAAATGTTTCCATGGTGTGTATTGTTGTTCATTTTCATCAAATAAACAAAATAAAACCCAGAATTAATCCTGAAAGACAAGAAATGAGCATAAAAGATGCTTAAGCGCAAGTGTTAATGTTACTAAAAGAGCCCAAATTTCTATAAATATTGCGAAAAACAACAATCTTCTGTTTTAGAGTGAATGTTTGAGGTGTTTAGAAGGCATTTATTTCATTTTAAGAAAATTTAATTTTTCACAATTTTCCATGAAAAGTGCCAATACCCCCTTTGGGTTCTAGGTGAAAATCTCACTCGACACAAATCAAACAAAAATGTTTCCATGGTGTGTATTGTTGTTCATTTTCATCAAATAAACAAAATAAAACCCAGTATTAATCTTGAAAGACAAGAAATGAGCATAAAAGTTGCTTCAGCGAAAGTGTTAATGTTACTAAAAGAGCCCAAATTTCTAAAAATATTGCGAAAAACAACAATCTTCTGTTTTAGAGTGAATGTTTGAGGTGTTTAGAAGGCATTTATTTCATATTTAGAAAATTTAATATTTCACATTTTTCCATGAAAAGTGTCAATACCCCCCCTTTCGGTTCTAGGTGAAAATCTCACTCGACACAAATCAAACAAAAATGTATCCAAGCTGTGTATTGTTGTTCATTTTCATCAAATAAACAAAATAAAACCCAGAATGTATCCTGAATGACAATAAATGATCATAAAAGATGCTTCAGCCCAGGTGTTTATGTTACTAAAAGAGCCCAAATTTCTAAAAATATTGCGAAAAACAACAATCTTCTGTTTTAGAGTGAATGTTTGAGGTGTTTAGAAGGCATTTATTTCATTTTTAGAAAATTTAATTTTTCACATTTTTCCATGAAAAGTGCCAATACCCCCCCCTTTGGGTTCTAGGTGAAAGCCTCAATCGACACAAATCAGTCAAAAATGTTTCCATGGTGTGTATTGTTGTTCATTTTCATCAAATAAACAAAATAAAACCCAGAATTAATCCTGAAAGACAAGAAATTAGCATAAATGATGCTTCAGCGCAAGTGTTAATGTTACTAAAAGAGCCCAAATTTCTAAAAATATTGCGAAAAACAATAATCTTCTGTTTTAGAGTGAATGTTTGAGGTGTTTAGAAGGCATTTATTTCATTTTTAGAAAATTTAATTTTTTACATTTTTCCATGAAAAGTGTTAATACCCCCCTTTGGGTTCTAGGTGAAAATCTCAGGCGACACAAATCAAACAAAAATGTATCCAAGGTGTGTATTGTTGTTCATTTTCATCAAATAAACAAAATAAAACCCAGAATGTATCCTGAAAGACAATAAATGATCATAAAAGATGCTTCAGCCCAGGTGTTAATGTTACTAAAAGAGCCCAAATTTCTAAAAATATTGCGAAAAACAACAATCTTCTGTTTTAGAGTGAATGTTTGAGGTGTTTATAAGGCATTTATTTCATTTTTAGAAAATTTAATTTTTTACATTTTTCCAAGAAAAGTGTTAATACCCCCCTTTGCGTTCTAGGTGAAAATCTCACTCGACACAAATCAAACAAAAATGTTTCCATGGTGTGTATTGTTGTTTATTTTCATCAAATAAACAAAATAAAACCCAGAATTAATCCTGAAAGACAAGAAATTAGCATAAAAGATGCTTCAGCCCAGGTGTTAATGCTACTAAAAGAGCCCAAATTTCTAAAAATATTGCGAAAAACAACAATCTTCTGTTTTAGAGTGAATGTTTGAGGTGATTAGAAGGTATTATTTCATTTTTAGAAAATTTAATTTTTCACATTTTTCCATGAAAAGTGCCAATGCCCCCTTTGGGTTCTAGGTGAAAATCTCACTCGACACAAATCAAACAAAAATGTTTCCATGGTGTGTATTGTTGTTCATTTTCATCAAATAAACAAAATAAAACCCAGTATTAATCTTGAAAGACAAGAAATGAGCATAAAAGTTGCTTCAGCGAAAGTGTTAATGTTACTAAAAGAGCCCAAATTTCTAAAAATATTGCGAAAAACAACAATCTTCTGTTTTAGAGTGAATGTTTGAGGTGTTTAGAAGGCATTTATTTCATATTTAGAAAATTTAATATTTCACATTTTTCCATGAAAAGTGTCAATACCCCCCCTTTCGGTTCTAGGTGAAAATCTCACTCGACACAAATCAAACAAAAATGTATCCAAGCTGTGTATTGTTGTTCATTTTCATCAAATAAACAAAATAAAACCCAGAATGTATCCTGAATGACAATAAATGATCATAAAAGATGCTTCAGCCCAGGTGTTTATGTTACTAAAAGAGCCCAAATTTCTAAAAATATTGCGAAAAACAACAATCTTCTGTTTTAGAGTGAATGTTTGAGGTGTTTAGAAGGCATTTATTTCATTTTTAGAAAATTTAATTTTTCACATTTTTCCATGAAAAGTGCCAATACCCCCCCCTTTGGGTTCTAGGTGAAAGCCTCAATCGACACAAATCAGTCAAAAATGTTTCCATGGTGTGTATTGTTGTTCATTTTCATCAAATAAACAAAATAAAACCCAGAATTAATCCTGAAAGACAAGAAATTAGCATAAATGATGCTTCAGCGCAAGTGTTAATGTTACTAAAAGAGCCCAAATTTCTAAAAATATTGCGAAAAACAACAATCTTCTGTTTTAGAGTGAATGTTTGAGGTGTTTAGAAGGCATTTATTTCATTTTTAGAAAATTTAATTTTTTACATTTTTCCATGAAAAGTGTTAATACCCCCCTTTGGGTTCTAGGTGAAAATCTCAGGCGACACAAATCAAACAAAAATGTATCCAAGGTGTGTATTGTTGTTCATTTTCATCAAATAAACAAAATAAAACCCAGAATGTATCCTGAAAGACAATAAATGATCATAAAAGATGCTTCAGCCCAGGTGTTAATGTTACTAAAAGAGCCCAAATTTCTAAAAATATTGCGAAAAACAACAATCTTCTGTTTTAGAGTGAATGTTTGAGGTGTTTATAAGGCATTTATTTCATTTTTAGAAAATTTAATTTTTTACATTTTTCCAAGAAAAGTGTTAATACCCCCCTTTGCGTTCTAGGTGAAAATCTCACTCGACACAAATCAAACAAAAATGTTTCCATGGTGTGTATTGTTGTTTATTTTCATCAAATAAACAAAATAAAACCCAGAATTAATCCTGAAAGACAAGAAATTAGCATAAAAGATGCTTCAGCCCAGGTGTTAATGCTACTAAAAGAGCCCAAATTTCTAAAAATATTGCGAAAAACAACAATCTTCTGTTTTAGAGTGAATGTTTGAGGTGATTAGAAGGTATTATTTCATTTTTAGAAAATTTAATTTTTCACATTTTTCCATGAAAAGTGCCAATGCCCCCCCCTTTGGGTTCTAGTTGAAAATCTCACTCGACACAAATCAGTCAAAAATGTTTCCATGGTGTGTATTGTTGTTCATTTTCATCAAATAAACAAAATAAAACCCAGAATTAATCCTGAAAGACAAGAAATGAGCATAAAAGATGCTTAAGCGCAAGTGTTAATGTTACTAAAAGAGCCCAAATTTCTATAAATATTGCGAAAAACAACAATCTTCTGTTTTAGAGTGAATGTTTGAGGTGTTTAGAAGGCATTTATTTCATTTTAAGAAAATTTAATTTTTCACAATTTTCCATGAAAAGTGCCAATACCCCCTTTGGGTTCTAGGTGAAAATCTCACTCGACACAAATCAAACAAAAATGTTTCCATGGTGTGTATTGTTGTTCATTTTCATCAAATAAACAAAATAAAACCCAGTATTAATCTTGAAAGACAAGAAATGAGCATAAAAGTTGCTTCAGCGAAAGTGTTAATGTTACTAAAAGAGCCCAAATTTCTAAAAATATTGCGAAAAACAGCAATCTTCTGTTTTAGAGTGAATGTTTGAGGTGTTTAGAAGGCATTTATTTCATATTTAGAAAATTTAATATTTCACATTTTTCCATGAAAAGTGTCAATACCCCCCCTTTCGGTTCTAGGTGAAAATCTCACTCGACACAAATCAAACAAAAATGTATCCAAGCTGTGTATTGTTGTTCATTTTCATCAAATAAACAAAATAAAACCCAGAATGTATCCTGAATGACAATTAATGATCATAAAAGATGCTTCAGCCCAGGTGTTTATGTTACTAAAATGGCCCAAATTTCTAAAAATATTGCGAAAAACAACAATCTTCTGTTTTAGAGTGAATGTTTGAGGTGTTTAGAAGGCATTTATTTCATTTTTAGAAAATTTAATTTTTCACATTTTTCCATGAAAAGTGCCAATACCCCCCCCCTTTGGGTTCTAGGTGAAAGCCTCAATCGACACAAATCAGTCAAAAATGTTTCCATGGTGTGTATTGTTGTTCATTTTCATCAAATAAACAAAATAAAACCCAGAATTAATCCTTAAAGACAGGAAATGAGCATAAAAGATGCTTCAGCGCAAGTGTTAATTTTACTAAAAGAGCCCAAATTTCTAAAAATATTGCGAAAAACAACAATCTTCTGTTTTAGAGTGAATGTTTGAGGTGTAAAGAAGGCATTTATTTCATTTTTAGAAAATTTAATTTTTCACATTTTTCCATGAAATGTGCCAATACCCCCTTTGGGTTCTAGGTGAAAATCTCACTCGACACAAAACAAACAAAAATGTTTCCATGGTGTGTATTGTTGTTTATTTTCATCAAATAAACAAAATAAAACCCAGAATTAATCCTGAAAGACAAGAAATGAGCATAAAAGTTGCTTCAGCGCAAGTGTTTATGTTACTAAAAGAGCCCAAATTTCTAAAAATATTGCGAAAAACAACAATCTTCTGTTTAAGAGTGAATGTTTGAGGTGTTTAGAAGGCATTTATTTCATTTTTAGAAAATTTAATTTTTCACATTTTTCCATGAAAAGTGTTAATACCCCCCCTTTGGGTTCTAGGTGAAAATCTCACTCGACACAAATCAAACAAAAATGTTTCCATGGTGTGTATTGTTGTTCATTTTCATCAAATAAACAAAATAAAACCCAGAATGTATCCTGAATGACAATTAATGATCATAAAAGATGCTTCAGCCCAGGTGTTTATGTTACTAAAATGGCCCAAATTTCTAAAAATATTGCGAAAAACAACAATCTTCTGTTTTAGAGTGAATGTTTGAGGTGTTTAGAAGGCATTTATTTCATTTTTAGAAAATTTAATTTTTCACATTTTTCATGAAAAGTGCCAATACCCCCCCCTTTGGGTTCTAGGTGAAAGCCTCAATCGACACAAATCAGTCAAAAATGTTTCCATGGTGTGTATTGTTGTTCATTTTCATCAAATAAACAAAATAAAACCCAGAATTAATCCTTAAAGACAGGAAATGAGCATAAAAGATGCTTCAGCGCAAGTGTTAATTTTACTAAAAGAGCCCAAATTTCTAAAAATATTGCGAAAAACAACAATCTTCTGTTTTAGAGTGAATGTTTGAGGTTTAAGAAGGCATTTATTTCATTTTTAGAAAATTTAATTTTTCACATTTTTCCATGAAATGTGCCAATACCCCCTTTGGGTTCTAGGTGAAAATCTCACTCGACACAAAACAAACAAAAATGTTTCCATGGTGTGTATTGTTGTTTATTTTCATCAAATAAACAAAATAAAACCCAGAATTAATCCTGAAAGACAAGAAATGAGCATAAAAGTTGCTTCAGCGCAAGTGTTTATGTTACTAAAAGAGCCCAAATTTCTAAAAATATTGCGAAAAAACAACAATCTTCTGTTTTAATTAGTTTATATTGTTTTTTGAGGTGTTTAGAAGGCATTTATTTCATTTTTAGAAAATTTAATTTTTCACATTTTTCCATGAAAAGTGTTAATACCCCCCTTTGGGTTCTAGGTGAAAATCTCACTCGAAACAAATCAAACAAAAAAGTTTCCATGGTGTGTATTGTTGTTCATTTTCATCAAATAAAGAAAATAAAACTCAGAATAAATCCGGAAAGATAAGATATGAGCATAAAAGATGCTTCAGCGCAAGTGTTCATGTTACTAAAAGAGCCCAAATTTCTAAAAATATTGCGAAAAACCACAATCTTCTGTTTTAGAGTGAATGTTTGAGGTGTATAGAAGGCATTTATTTCATTTTTAGAAAATTTAATTTTTTACATTTTTCCATGAAAAGTGCCAATACCCCCCCCTTTGGGTTCTAGGTGAAAATCTCACTTGACGCAAATCAAACAAAAATGTTTCCATGGTGTGTATTGTTGTTCATTTTCATCAAATAAACAAAATAAAACCCAGTATTAATCTTGAAAGACAAGAAATGAGCATAAAAGTTGCTTCAGCGAAAGTGTTAATGTTACTAAAAGAGCCCAAATTTCTAAAAATATTGCGAAAAACAACAATCTTCTGTTTTAGAGTGAATGTTTGAGGTGTTTAGAAGGCATTTATTTCATATTTAGAAAATTTAATATTTCACATTTTTCCATGAAAAGTGTCAATACCCCCCCTTTCGGTTCTAGGTGAAAATCTCACTCGACACAAATCAAACAAAAATGTATCCAAGCTGTGTATTGTTGTTCATTTTCATCAAATAAACAAAATAAAACCCAGAATTAATCCTGAAAGACAAGAAATTAGCATAAATGATGCTTCAGCGCAAGTGTTAATGTTACTAAAAGAGCCCAAATTTCTAAAAATATTGCGAAAAACAACAATCTTCTGTTTTAGAGTGAATGTTTGAGGTGTTTAGAAGGCATTTATTTCATTTTTAGAAAATTTAATTTTTTACATTTTTCCATGAAAATTGTTAATACCCCCCTTTGGGTTCTAGGTGAAAATCTCAGGCGACACAAATCAAACAAAAATGTATCCAAGGTGTGTATTGTTGTTCATTTTCATCAAATAAACAAAATAAAACCCAGAATGTATCCTGAAAGACAATAAATGATCATAAAAGATGCTTCAGCCCAGGTGTTAATGTTACTAAAAGAGCCCAAATTTCTAAAAATATTGCGAAAAACAACAATCTTCTGTTTTAGAGTGAATGTTTGAGGTGTTTATAAGGCATTTATTTCATTTTTAGAAAATTTAATTTTTTACATTTTTCCAAGAAAAGTGTTAATACCCCCCTTTGCGTTCTAGGTGAAAATCTCACTCGACACAAATCAAACAAAAATGTTTCCATGGTGTGTATTGTTGTTTATTTTCATCAAATAAACAAAATAAAACCCAGAATTAATCCTGAAAGACAAGAAATTAGCATAAAAGATGCTTCAGCCCAGGTGTTAATGCTACTAAAAGAGCCCAAATTTCTAAAAATATTGCGAAAAACAACAATCTTCTGTTTTAGAGTGAATGTTTGAGGTGATTAGAAGGTATTATTTCATTTTTAGAAAATTTAATTTTTCACATTTTTCCATGAAAAGTGCCAATGCCCCCCCCTTTGGGTTCTAGTTGAAAATCTCACTCGACACAAATCAGTCAAAAATGTTTCCATGGTGTGTATTGTTGTTCATTTTCATCAAATAAACAAAATAAAACCCAGAATTAATCCTGAAAGACAAGAAATGAGCATAAAAGATGCTTAAGCGCAAGTGTTAATGTTACTAAAAGAGCCCAAATTTCTATAAATATTGCGAAAAACAACAATCTTCTGTTTTAGAGTGAATGTTTGAGGTGTTTAGAAGGCATTTATTTCATTTTAAGAAAATTTAATTTTTCACAATTTTCCATGAAAAGTGCCAATACCCCCCCTTTCGGTTCTAGGTGAAAATCTCACTCGACACAAATCAAACAAAAATGTATCCAAGCTGTGTATTGTTGTTCATTTTCATCAAATAAACAAAATAAAACCCAGAATGTATCCTGAATGACAATAAATGATCATAAAAGATGCTTCAGCCCAGGTGTTTATGTTACTAAAAGAGCCCAAATTTCTAAAAATATTGCGAAAAACAACAATCTTCTGTTTTAGAGTGAATGTTTGAGGTGTTTAGAAGGCATTTATTTCATTTTTAGAAAATTTAATTTTTCACATTTTTCCATGAAAAGTGCCAATACCCCCCCCTTTGGGTTCTAGGTGAAAGCCTCAATCGACACAAATCAGTCAAAAATGTTTCCATGGTTTGTATTGTTGTTCATTTTCATCAAATAAACAAAATAAAACCCAGAATTAATCCTGAAAGACAAGAAATTAGCATAAATGATGCTTCAGCGCAAGTGTTAATGTTACTAAAAGAGCCCAAATTTCTAAAAATATTGCGAAAAACAACAATCTTCTGTTTTAGAGTGAATGTTTGAGGTGTTTAGAAGGCATTTATTTCATTTTTAGAAAATTTAATTTTTTACATTTTTCCATGAAAAGTGTTAATACCCCCCTTTGGGTTCTAGGTGAAAATCTCAGGCGACACAAATCAAACAAAAATGTATCCAAGGTGTGTATTGTTGTTCATTTTCATCAAATAAACAAAATAAAACCCAGAATGTATCCTGAAAGACAATAAATGATCATAAAAGATGCTTCAGCCCAGGTGTTAATGTTACTAAAAGAGCCCAAATTTCTAAAAATATTGCGAAAAACAACAATCTTCTGTTTTAGAGTGAATGTTTGAGGTGTTTATAAGGCATTTATTTCATTTTTAGAAAATTTAATTTTTTACATTTTTCCAAGAAAAGTGTTAATACCCCCCTTTGCGTTCTAGGTGAAAATCTCACTCGACACAAATCAAACAAAAATGTTTCCATGGTGTGTATTGTTGTTTATTTTCATCAAATAAACAAAATAAAACCCAGAATTAATCCTGAAAGACAAGAAATTAGCATAAAAGATGCTTCAGCCCAGGTGTTAATGCTACTAAAAGAGCCCAAATTTCTAAAAATATTGCGAAAAACAACAATCTTCTGTTTTAGAGTGAATGTTTGAGGTGATTAGAAGGTATTATTTCATTTTTAGAAAATTTAATTTTTCACATTTTTCCATGAAAAGTGCCAATGCCCCCCCCTTTGGGTTCTAGTTGAAAATCTCACTCGACACAAATCAGTCAAAAATGTTTCCATGGTGTGTATTGTTGTTCATTTTCATCAAATAAACAAAATAAAACCCAGAATTAATCCTGAAAGACAAGAAATGAGCATAAAAGATGCTTAAGCGCAAGTGTTAATGTTACTAAAAGAGCCCAAATTTCTATAAATATTGCGAAAAACAACAATCTTCTGTTTTAGAGTGAATGTTTGAGGTGTTTAGAAGGCATTTATTTCATTTTTTGAAAATTTAATTTTTCACAATTTTCCATGAAAAGTGCCAATACCCCCTTTGGGTTCTAGGTGAAAATCTCACTCGACACAAATCAAACAAAAATGTTTCCATGGTGTGTATTGTTGTTCATTTTCATCAAATAAACAAAATAAAACCCAGTATTAATCTTGAAAGACAAGAAATGAGCATAAAAGTTGCTTCAGCGAAAGTGTTAATGTTACTAAAAGAGCCCAAATTTCTAAAAATATTGCGAAAAACAACAATCTTCTATTTTAGAGTGAATGTTTGAGGTGTTTAGAAGGCATTTATTTCATATTTAGAAAATTTAATATTTCACATTTTTCCATGAAAAGTGTCAATACCCCCCCTTTCGGTTCTAGGTGAAAATCTCACTCGACACAAATCAAACAAAAATGTATCCAAGCTGTGTATTGTTGTTCATTTTCATCAAATAAACAAAATAAAACCCAGAATGTATCCTGAATGACAATAAATGATCATAAAAGATGCTTCAGCCCAGGTGTTTATGTTACTAAAAGAGCCCAAATTTCTAAAAATATTGCGAAAAACAACAATCTTCTGTTTTAGAGTGAATGTTTGAGGTGTTTAGAAGGCATTTATTTCATTTTTAGAAAATTTAATTTTTCACATTTTTCCATGAAAAGTGCCAATACCCCCCCCTTTGGGTTCTAGGTGAAAGCCTCAATCGACACAAATCAGTCAAAAATGTTTCCATGGTGTGTATTGTTGTTCATTTTCATCAAATAAACAAAATAAAACCCAGAATTAATCCTGAAAGACAAGAAATTAGCATTAATGATGCTTCAGCGCAAGTGTTAATGTTACTAAAAGAGCCCAAATTTCTAAAAATATTGCGAAAAACAACAATCTTCTGTTTAAGAGTGAATGTTTGAGGTGTTTAGAAGGCATTTATTTCATTTTTAGAAAATTTAATTTTTTACATTTTTCCATGAAAAGTGTTAATACCCCCCTTTGGGTTCTAGGTGAAAATCTCAGGCGACACAAATCAAACAAAAATGTATCCAAGGTGTGTATTGTTGTTCATTTTCATCAAATAAACAAAATAAAACCCAGAATGTATCCTGAAAGACAATAAATGATCATAAAAGATGCTTCAGCCCAGGTGTTAATGTTACTAAAAGAGCCCAAATTTCTAAAAATATTGCGAAAAACAACAATCTTCTGTTTTAGAGTGAATGTTTGAGGTGTTTATAAGGCATTTATTTCATTTTTAGAAAATTTAATTTTTTACATTTTTCCAAGAAAAGTGTTAATACCCCCCTTTGCGTTCTAGGTGAAAATCTCACTCGACACAAATCAAACAAAAATGTTTCCATGGTGTGTATTGTTGTTTATTTTCATCAAATAAACAAAATAAAACCCAGAATTAATCCTGAAAGACAAGAAATTAGCATAAAAGATGCTTCAGCCCAGGTGTTAATGCTACTAAAAGAGCCCAAATTTCTAAAAATATTGCGAAAAACAACAATCTTCTGTTTTAGAGTGAATGTTTGAGGTGATTAGAAGGTATTATTTCATTTTTAGAAAATTTAATTTTTCACATTTTTCCATGAAAAGTGCCAATGCCCCCCCCTTTGGGTTCTAGTTGAAAATCTCACTCGACACAAATCAGTCAAAAATGTTTCCATGGTGTGTATTGTTGTTCATTTTCATCAAATAAACAAAATAAAACCCAGAATTAATCCTGAAAGACAAGAAATGAGCATAAAAGATGCTTAAGCGCAAGTGTTAATGTTACTAAAAGAGCCCAAATTTCTATAAATATTGCGAAAAACAACAATCTTCTGTTTTAGAGTGAATGTTTGAGGTGTTTAGAAGGCATTTATTTCATTTTTTGAAAATTTAATTTTTCACAATTTTCCATGAAAAGTGCCAATACCCCCTTTGGGTTCTAGGTGAAAATCTCACTCGACACAAATCAAACAAAAATGTTTCCATGGTGTGTATTGTTGTTCATTTTCATCAAATAAACAAAATAAAACCCAGTATTAATCTTGAAAGACAAGAAATGAGCATAAAAGTTGCTTCAGCGAAAGTGTTAATGTTACTAAAAGAGCCCAAATTTCTAAAAATATTGCGAAAAACAACAATCTTCTGTTTTAGAGTGAATGTTTGAGGTGTTTAGAAGGCATTTATTTCATATTTAGAAAATTTAATATTTCACATTTTTCCATGAAAAGTGTCAATACCCCCCCTTTCGGTTCTAGGTGAAAATCTCACTCGACACAAATCAAACAAAAATGTATCCAAGCTGTGTATTGTTGTTCATTTTCATCAAATAAACAAAATAAAACCCAGAATGTATCCTGAATGACAATTAATGATCATAAAAGATGCTTCAGCCCAGGTGTTTATGTTACTAAAATGGCCCAAATTTCTAAAAATATTGCGAAAAACAACAATCTTCTGTTTTAGAGTGAATGTTTGAGGTGTTTAGAAGGCATTTATTTCATTTTTAGAAAATTTAATTTTTCACATTTTTCCATGAAAAGTGCCAATACCCCCCCCTTTGGGTTCTAGGTGAAAGCCTCAATCGACACAAATCAGTCAAAAATGTTTCCATGGTGTGTATTGTTGTTCATTTTCATCAAATAAACAAAATAAAACCCAGAATTAATCCTTAAAGACAGGAAATGAGCATAAAAGATGCTTCAGCGCAAGTGTTAATTTTACTAAAAGAGCCCAAATTTCTAAAAATATTGCGAAAAACAACAATCTTCTGTTTTAGAGTGAATGTTTGAGGTGTAAAGAAGGCATTTATTTCATTTTTAGAAAATTTAATTTTTCACATTTTTCCATGAAATGTGCCAATACCCCCTTTGGGTTCTAGGTGAAAATCTCACTCGACACAAATCAAACAAAAATGTTTCCATGGTGTGAATTGTTGTTCATTTTCATCAAATAAACAAAATAAAACCCAGAATTAATCCTGAAAGACAAGAAATGAGCATAAAAGATGCTTCAGCGCAAGTGTTCATGTTACTAAAAGAGCCCAAATTTCTAAAAATATTGCGAAAAACCACAATCTTCTGTTTTAGAGTGAATGTTTGAGGTGTATAGAAGGCATTTATTTCATTTTTAGAAAATTTAATTTTTTACATTTTTCCATGAAAAGTGCAAATACCCCCCCCTTTGGGTTCTAGGTGAAAATCTCACTTGACGCAAATCAAACAAAAATGTTTCCATGGTGTGTATTGTTGTTCATTTTCATCAAATAAACAAAATAAAACCCAGAATTAATCCTGAAAGACAAGAAATGAGCATAAAAGTTGCTTCAGCGTAAGTGTTAATGTTACTAAAAGAGCCCAAATTTCTAAAAATATTGCGAAAAACAACAATCTTCTGTTTTAGAGTGAATGTTTGAGGTGTTAAGAAGGCATTTATTTCATTTTTAGATAATTTAATTTTTTACATTTTTCCATGAAAAGTGCCAATACCCCCCCCTTTGGGTTCTAGGTGAAAATCTCACTCGACACAAATCAAACAAAAATGTTTCCATGGAGTGTATTGTTGTTCATTTTCATCAAATAAACAAAATAAAACCCAGAATTAATCTTGAAGGACCAGAAATGAGCATAAAAGTTGCTTCAGAGAAAGTGTTAATGTTACTAAAAGAGCCCAAATTTCTAAAAATATTGCGAAAAACAACAATCTTCTGTTTTAGAGTGAATGTTTGAGGTGTTTAGAAGGCATTTATTTCATTTTTAGAAAATTTAATTTTTTACATTTTTCCATGAAAAGTGTTAATAAATTGCGTTCTAGGTGAAAATCTCACTCGACACAAAACAAACAAAAATGTTTCCATGGTGTGTATTGTTGTTTATTTTCATCAAATAAACAAAATAAAACCCAGAATTAATCCTGAAAGACAAGAAATGAGCATAAAAGTTGCTTCAGCGCAAGTGTTTATGTTCCCTAAAGAGCCCAAATTTCTAAAAATATTGCGAAAAACAACAATCTTCTGTTTTAGAGTTAATGTTTGTGGTGTTTAGAAGGTATTTATTTCATTTTTAGAAAATTTAATTTTTCACATTTTTCCATGAAAAGTGCCAATACCCCCCCATTTGGGTTCTAGGTGAAAATCTCTGTCGACACAAATCAAACAAAAATGTATCCAAGGTGTGTATTAATGTTCATTTTCATCAAATAAATAAAATAAAACCCAGAATGTATCCTGAAAGACAATAAATGATCATAAAAGATGCTTCAGCCCAGGTGTTAATGTTACTAAAAGAGCCCAAATTTCTAAAAATATTGCGAAAAACAACAATCTTCTGTTTTAGAGTGAATGTTTGAGGTGTTTAGAAGGCATTTATTTCATTTTTAGAAAATTTAATTTTTCACATTTTTCCATGAAAAGTGTTAATACCCCCCTTTGTGTTCTAGGTGAAAATCTCAATCGACACAAATAAGTCAAAAATGTTTCCATGTTGTGTATTGTTGTTCATTTTCATCAAATAAACAAAATAAAACCCAGAATTAATCCTGAAAGACAAGAAATGAGCATAAAAGATGCTTAAGCGCAAGTGTTAATGTTACTAAAAGAGCCCAAATTTCTATAAATATTTCGAAAAACAACAATCTTCTGTTTTAGAGTGAATGTTTGAGGTGTTTAGAAGGCATTTATTTCATTTTTAGAAAATTTAATTTTTCACATTTTTCCATGAAAAGTGCCAATACCCCCCCCTTTGGGTTCTAGGTGAAAATCTCACTCGACACAAATCAAACAAAAATGTTTCCATGGTGTGTATTGTTGTTCATTTTCATCAAATAAACAAAATAAAACCCAGTATTAATCTTGAAAGTCAAGAAATGAGCATAAAAGATTCTTCAGCCCAGGTGTTAATGTTACTAAAAGAGACCAAATTTCTAAAAATATTGCGAAAAAAACAAACTTCTGTTTTAGAGTGAATGTTTGAGGTGTTTAGAAGGCATTTATTTCATATTTAGAAAATTTAATTTTTCACATTTTTCCATGAAAAGTGTCAATACCCCCCCTTTCGGTTCTAGGTGAAAATCTCACTCGACACAAATCAAACAAAAATGTATCCAAGGTGTGTATTGTTGTTCATTTTCATCAAATAAACAAAATAAAACACAGAATTAATCCTGAAAGACAAGAAATGAGCATAAAAGATGCTTCAGCGCAAGTGTTAATGTTACTAAAAGAGCCCAAATTTCTAAAATCATTGCGAAAAACAACAATCTTCTGTTTTAGAGTGAATGTTTGAGGTGTTTATAAGGCATTTATTTCATTTTTAGAAAATTTAATTTTTCACATTTTTCCATGAAAAGTTCCAATGCCCCCCCCTTTGGGTTCTAGGTGAAAATCTCACTCGACACAAAACAAACAAAAATGTATCCAAGGTGTGTATTGTTGTTCATTTTCATCAAATAAACAAAATAAAACCCAGAATGTATCCTGAAAGACAATAAATGATCACAAAAGATGCTTCAGCCCAGGTGTTAATGTTACTATTGGAGCCCAAATTTCTAAAAATATTGCGAAAAACAACAATCTTCTGTTTTAGAGTGAATGTTTGAGGTGTTTAGAAGGCATTTCTTTCATTTTTAGAAAATTTAATTTTTTACATTTTTCCATGAAAAGTGCCAATACCCCCCCCTTTGGGTTCTTGGTGAAAATCTCACTTGACGCAAATCAAACAAAAATGTTTCCATGGTGTGTATTGTTGTTCATTTTCATCAAATAAACAAAATAAAACCCAGAATTAATCCTGAAAGACAAGAAATGAGCATAAAAGTTGCTTCAGCGCAAGTGTTAATGTTACTAAAAGAGCCCAAATTTCTAAAAATATTGCGAAAAACAACAATCTTCTGTTTTAGAGTGAATGTTTGAGGTGTTAAGAAGGCATTTATTTCATTTTTAGATAATTTAATTTTTTACATTTTTCCATGAAAAGTGCCAATACCCCCCCCTTTGGGTTCTAGGTGAAAATCTCACTCGACACAAATCAAACAAAAATGTTTCCATGGAGTGTATTGTTGTTCATTTTCATCAAATAAACAAAATAAAACCCAGAATTAATCTTGAAGGACAAGAAATGAGCATAAAAGTTGCTTCAGAGAAAGTGTTAATGTTACTAAAAGAGCCCAAATTTCTAAAAATATTGCGAAAAACAACAATCTTCTGTTTTAGAGTGAATGTTTGAGGTGTTTAGAAGGCATTTATTTCATTTTTAGAAAATTTAATTTTTTACATTTTTCCATGAAAAGTGTTAATAAATGGCGTTCTAGGTGAAAATCTCACTCGACACAAAACAAACAAAAATGTTTCCATGGTGTGTATTGTTGTTTATTTTCATCAAATAAACAAAATAAAACCCAGAATTAATCCTGAAAGACAAGAAATGAGCATAAAAGTTGCTTCAGCGCAAGTGTTTATGTTCCTTAAAGAGCCCAAATTTCTAAAAATATTGCGAAAAACAACAATCTTCTGTTTTAGAGTTAATGTTTGTGGTGTTTAGAAGGCATTTATTTCATTTTTAGAAAATTTAATTTTTCACATTTTTCCATGAAAAGTGCCAATACCCCCCCCTTTGGGTTCTAGGTGAAAATCTCTGTCGACACAAATCAAACAAAAATGTATCCAAGGTGTGTATTAATGTTCATTTTCATCAAATAAATAAAATAAAACCCAGAATGTATCCTGAAAGACAATAAATGATCATAAAAGATGCTTCAGCCCAGGTGTTAATGTTACTAAAAGAGCCCAAATTTCTAAAAATATTGCGAAAAACAACAATCTTCTGTTTTAGAGTGAATGTTTGAGGTGTTTAGAAGGCATTTATTTCATTTTTAGAAAATTTAATTTTTCACATTTTTCCATTAAAAGTGTTAATACCCCCCTTTGTGTTCTAGGTGAAAATCTCACTTGACACAAATCAAACAAAAATGTTTCCATGGTGTGTATTGTTGTTCATTTTCATCAAATAAACAAAATAAAACCCAGTATTAATCTTGAAAGTCAAGAAATGAGCATAAAAGATTCTTCAGCCCAGGTGTTAATGTTACTAAAAGAGACCAAATTTCTAAAAATATTGCGAAAAAAACAAACTTCTGTTTTAGAGTGAATGTTTGAGGTGTTTAGAAGGCATTTATTTCATATTTAGAAAATTTAATTTTTCACATTTTTCCATGAAAAGTGTCAATACCCCCCCTTTCGGTTCTAGGTGAAAATCTTACTCGACACAAATCAAACAAAAATGTATCCAAGGTGTGTATTGTTGTTCATTTTCATCAAATAAACAAAATAAAACACAGAATTAATCCTGAAAGACAAGAAATGAGCATAAAAGATGCTTCAGCCCAGGTGTTAATGTTACTAAGAGAGCCCAAATTTCTAAAAATCTTGCGAAAAACAACAATCTTCTGTTTTAGAGTGAATGTTTGAGGTGTTTAGAAGGCATTTATTTCATTTTTAGAAAATTTAATTTTTCACATTTTTCCATGAAAAGTGCCAATACCCCTTTGGGTTCTAGGTGAAAATCTCACTCGACACAAATCAATCAAAAATGTTTCCTAGGTGTGTATTGTTGTTTATTTTCATCAAATAAACAAATAAAACCCAGAATTAATCCTGAAAGACAAGAAATGAGCATAAAAGATGCTTCAGCGCAAGTGTTAATGTTAACTAAAAGAGCCCAAATTTCTAAAAATATTGCGAAAAACAACAATCTTCTGTTTTAGAGTGAATGTTTGAGGTGTTTAGAAGGCATTTATTTCATTTTTAGAAAATTTAATTTTTCACATTTTTCTATGAAAAGTGGCAATACCCCCCCCTTTGGGTTCTAGGTGAAAATCTCACTCGACACAAATCAATCAAAAATGTTTCCATGGTGTGTATTGTTGTTTATTTTCATCAAATAAACAAATAAAACCCAGAATTAATCCTGAAAGACAAGAAATGAGCATAAAAGATGCTTCAGCGCAAGTGTTAATGTTACTAAAAGAGCCAAAATTTCAAAACATATTGCGAAAAACAACAATCTTCTGTTTTAGAGTGAATGTTTGAGGTGTTTAGAAGGCATTTATTTCATTTTTAGAAAATTTAATTTTTTACATTTTTTCCATGAAAAGTGCCAATACCCCCCCCCTTTGGGTTCTAGGTGAAAATCTCACTCGACACAAATCAAACAGAAATGTATCCAAGGTGTGTATTGTTGTTCATTTTCATCAAATAAACAAAATAAAACCCAGAATGAATCCTGAAAGACAATAAATGATCATAAAAGATGCTTCAGCGCAAGTGTTTATGTTACTAAAAGAGCCCAAATTTCTAAAATCATTGCGAAAAACAACAGTCTTCTGTTTTAGAGTGAATGTTTGAGGTGTTTATAAGGCATTTATTTTATTTTTAGAAAAATTAATTTTTCACATTTTTCCATGAAAAGTGCCAATACCTCCCCCTTTGGGTTCTAGGTGAAAATCTCACTTGTCACAAATCAAACAAAAAAGTTTCCATGGTGTGTATTGTTGTTCATTTTCATCAAATAAACAAAATAAAACCCAGAATTAATCCTGAAAAACATGAAATGAGCATAAAAGATGCTTCAGCGCAAGTGTTAATGTTACTAAAAGAGCCTAAATTTCTAAAAATATTGCGAAAAACAACAATCTCTTGTTTTAGAGTGAATGTTTGAGGTGTTAAGAAGGCATCTATTTCATTTTTAGAAAATTTAATTTTTTCATTTTTCCATGAAAAGTGCCAATACCCCCCCCTTTGGGTTCTAGGTGAAAATCTCACTCGACACAAATCAAACAAAAATGTTTCCATGGTGTGTATTGTTGTTCATTTTCATCAAATAAACAAAATAAAATCCAGAATTAATCTTGAAGGACAAGAATTGAGCATAAAAGTTGCTTCGGAGAAAGTGGTAATGTTAATAAAAGAGCCCAAATTTCTAAAAATATTGCGAAAAACAACAATCTTCTGTTTTAGAGTGAATGTTTGAGGTGTTTAGAAGGCATTTATTTCATTTTTAGAAAATTTAATTTTTCACATTTTTCCATGAAAAGTGCCAATACCCCCCCCTTTGGGTTCTAGGTGAAAATCTCACTTGACGCAAATCAAACAAAAATGTTTCCATGGTGTGTATTGTTGTTCATTTTCATCAAATAAACAAAATAAAACCCAGAATGTATCCTGAATGACAATAAATGATCATAAAAGATTCTTCAGCCCAGGTGTTTATGTTACTAAAAGAGCCCAAATTTCTAAAAATATTGCGAAAAACAACAATCTTCTGTTTTAGAGTGAATGTTTGAGGTGTTTAGAAGGCATTTATTTCATTTTTAGAAAATTTAATTTTTCACATTTTTCCATGAAAAGTGCCAATACCCCCCCCTTTGGGTTCTAGGTGAAAGCCTCAATCGACACAAATCAGTCAAAAATGTTTCCATGGTGTGTATTGTTGTTCATTTTCATCAAATAAACAAAATAAAACCCAGAATTAATCCTGAAAGACAGGAAATGAGCATAAAAGATGCTTCAGCGCAAGTGTTAATGTTACTAAAAGAGCCAAAATTTCTAAACATATTGCGAAAAACAACAATCTTCTGTTTTAGAGTGAATATTTGAGATGTTTAGAAGGCATTTATTTCATTTTTAGAAAATTTAATTTTTCACATTTTTCCATGAAAAGTTCCAATACCCCCCCTTTGGGTTCTACGTGAAAATCTCACTCGACACAAATCAAACAAAAATGTATCCAAGGTGTGTATTGTTGTTCATGTTCATCAAATAAACAAAATAAAACCCAGAATGTATCCTGAAAGACAATAAATGATCATAAAAGATGCTTCAGCCCAGGTGTTAATGTTACTAAAAGAGCCCAAATTTCTAAAAATATTGCGAAAAACAACAATCTTCTGTTTTAGAGTGAATGTTTGAGGTGTTTAGAAGGCATTTATTTCATTTTTAGAAAATTTAATTTTTTACATTTTTTCCATGAAAAGTGCCAATACCCCCCCTTTGGGTTCTAGGTGAAAATCTCACTCGACACAAATCAAACAAAAATGTATCCAAGGTGTGTATTGTTGTTCATTTTCATCAAAAAAACAAAATAAAACCCAGAATTAATCCTGAAAAACATGAAATGAGCATAAAAGATGCTTCAGCGCAAGTGTTAATTTTACTAAAAGAGCCTAAATTTCTAAAAATATTGCGAAAAACAACAATCTTATGTTTTAGAGTGAATATTTGAGGTGTTAAGAAGGCATCTATTTCATTTTTAGAAAATTTAATTTTTTACATTTTTCCATGAAAAGTGCCAATACCCCCCCCTTTGGGTTCTAGGTGAAAATCTCACTCGACACAAATCAAACAAAAATGTTTCCATGGTGTGTATTGTTGTTCATTTTCATCAAATAAACAAAATAAAACCCAGAATTAATCTTGAGGGACAAGAAATGAGCATAAAAGTTGCTTCAGAGAAAGTGTTAATGTTACTAAAAGAGCCCAAATTTCTAAAAATATTGCGAAAAACAACAATCTTCTGTTTAAGAGTGAATGTTTGAGATGTTTAGAAGGCATTTATTTCATTTTTAGAAAATTTAATTTTTCACATTTTTCCATGAAAAGTGCCAATACCCCCCCCTTGGGTTCAAGGTGAAAATCTCACTCGACACAAATCAAACAAAAATGTTTCCATGGTGTGTATTGTTGTTCATTTTCATCAAATAAACAAAATAAAACCCAGAATGTATCCTGAAAGACAATAAATGATCATAAAAGATGCTTCAGCCCAGGTGTTAATGTTACTTAAAGAGCCCAAATTTCTAAAAATATTGCGAAAAACAACAATCTTCTGTTTTAGAGCGAATGTTTGAGGTGTTTAGAAGGCATTTATTTCATTTTTAGAAAATTTAATTTTTCACATTTTTCCATGAAAAGTGCCAATACCCCCCCCTTTGGGTTCTAGGTGAAAATCTCACTTGACGCAAATCAAACAAAAATGTTTCCATGGTGTGTATTGTTGTTCATTTTCATCAAATAAACAAAATAAAACCCAGAATGTATCCTGAATGACAATAAATGATCATAAAAGATGCTTCAGCCCAGGTGTTAATGTTACTAAAAGAGCCAAAATTTCTAAAAATATTGCGAAAAACAACAATCTTCTGTTTTAGAGTGAATGTTTGAGGTATTTAGAAGGCATTTATTTCATTTTTAGAAAATTTAATTTTTCACATTTTTCCATGAAAAGTTCGAATACCCCCCCTTTGGGTCCTACGTTAAAATCTCAATCGACACAAATCAAACAAAAATGTATCCAAGGTGTGTATTGTTGTTCATTTTCATCAAATAAACAAAATAAAACCCAGAATGTATCCTGAAAGACAATAAATGATCATAAAAGATGCATCAGCCCAGGTGTTAATGTTACTAAAAGAGCCCAAATTTCTAAAAATATTGCGAAAAACAACAATCTTCTGTTTTTGAGTGAATGTTTGAGGTATTAAGAAGGCATTTATTTCATTTTTAGAAAATTTAATTTTTCACATTTTTCCATGAAAAGTGCCAAAACCCCCCCTTTGGGTTCTAGGTGAAAATCTAACTTGACACAAATCAAACAAAAATGTTTCCATGGTGTGTATTGTTGTTCATTTTCATCAAATAAACAAAATAAAACACAGAATTAATCCTGAAAGACAAGAAATGAGCATAAAAGATGCTTCAGCGCAAGTGTTAATGTTACTAAAAGAGCCCAAATTTCTAAAATCATTGCGAAAAAAAACAGTCTTCTGTTTTAGAGTGAATGTTTGAGGTGTTTATAAGGCATTTATTTTATTTTTAGAAAAATTAATTTTTCACATTTTTCCTTGAAAAGTGCCAATGCCCCCCCCTTTGGGTTCTAGGTGAAAATCTCACTCCACACATATCAAACAAAAATGTATCCAAGGTTTGTATTGTTGTTCATTTTCATCAAATAAACAAAATAAAACCCAGAATGAATCCTGAAAGACAATAAATGATCATAAAAGATGCTTCAGCCCAGGTGTTAATGTTACTAAAAGAGCCCAAATTTCTAAAAATATTGCGAAAAACAACAATCTTCTGTTTTAGAGTGAATGTTTGAGGTGTTTAGAAGGCATTTATTTCATTTTTAGAAAATTTAATTTTTCACATTTTTCCATGAAAAGTGCCAATAACCCCCCCCTTTGGGTTCTAGGTGAAAATCTCACTTGACGCAAATCAAACAAAAATGTTTCCATGGTGTGTATTGTTGTTCATTTTCATCAAATAAACAAAATAAAACCCAGAATTAATACTGAAAGACAAGAAATGAGCATAAAAGTTGCTTAAGCGCAAGTGTTAATGTTACTAAAAGAGCCCAAATTTCTAAAAATATTGCGAAAAACAACAATCTTCTGTTTTAGAGTGAATGTTTGAGGTGTTTAGAAGGCATTTATTTCATTTTTAGAAAATTTAATTTTACACATTTTTCCATGAAAAGTCCCAATACCCCCCCCTTTGGGTTCTAGGTGAAACTCTCACTCGCTACAAATCAAACAAAAATGTATCCAAGGTGTGTATTGTTGTTCATTTTCATCAAATAAACAAAATAAAAGCCAGAATGAATCCTGAAAGACAATAAAAATCATAAAAGATGCTTCAGCCAAGGTGTTAATGTTACTAAAGGAGCCCAAATTTCTAAAAATATCCCGAAAAACAACAATCTTCTGTTTTAGAGTGAATGTTTGAGGTGTTTAGAAGGCATTTATTTCATTTTAAGAAAATTTAATTTTTCACATTTTTCCATGAAAAGTGGCAATACCCCCCCCTTTGGGTTCTAGGTGAAAATCTCACTCGACACAAATCAATCAAAAATGTTTCCATGGTGTGTATTGTTGTTTATTTTCATCAAATAAACAAATAAAACCCAGAATTAATCCTGAAAGACAAGAAATGAGCATTAAAGATGCTTCAGCGCAAGTGTAAATGTTACTAAAAGAGCCAAAATTTCTAAACATATTGCGAAAAATAACAATCTTCTGTTTTAGAGTGATTGTTTCAGGTGTTTAGAAGGCATTTATTTCATTTTTAGAAAATTTAATTTTTTACATTTTTTCCATGCAAAGTGCCAATACCCCCCCCCTTTGGGTTCTAGGTGAAAATCTCACTCGACACAAATCAAACAAAAATGTATCCAAGGTGTGTATTGTTGTTCATTTTCATCAAATAAACAAAATAAAACCCAGAATTAATCCTGAAAGACAATAAATGATCATAAAAGATGCTTCAGCGCAAGTGTTAATGTTACTAAAAGAGCCCAAATTTCTAAAATCATTGCGAAAAACAACAGTCTTCTGTTTTAGAGTGAATGTTTGAGGTGTTTATAAGGCATTTATTTTATTTTTGGAAAATTTAATTTTTAACATTTTTCCATGAAAAGTGCCAATACCCCCCCCCTTTGGGTTCTAGGTGAAAATCTCACTTGACGCAAATCAAACAAAAATGTTTCCATGGTGTGTATTGTTGTTCATTTTCATCAAATAAACAAAATGAAACCCAGAATGTATCCTGAATGACAATAAATGATCATAAAAGATTCTGCAGCCCAGGTGTTTATGTTACTAAAAGAGCCCAAATTTCTAAAAATATTGCGAAAAACAACAATCTTCTGTTTTAGAGTGAATGTTTGAGGTGTTTAGAAGGCATTTATTTCATTTTTAGAAAATTTAATTTTTCACATTTTTCCATGAAAAGTGCCAATACCCCCCCCTTTGGGTTCTAGGTGAAAGCCTCAATCGACACAAATCAGTCAAAAATGTTTCCATGGTGTGTATTGTTGTTCATTTTCATCAAATAAACAAAATAAAACCCAGAATTAATCCTGAAAGACAGGAAATGAGCATAAAAGATGCTTCAGCGCAAGTGTTAATGTTACTAAAAGAGCCAAAATTTCTAAACATATTGCGAAAAACAACAATCTTCTGTTTTAGAGTGAATATTTGAGATGTTTAGAAGGCATTTATTTCATTTTTAGAAAATTTAATTTTTCACATTTTTCCATGAAAAGTTCCAATACCCCCCCTTTGGGTTCTACGTGAAAATCTCACTCGACACAAATCAAACAAAAATGTATCCAAGGTGTGTATTGTTGTTCATGTTCATCAAATAAACAAAATAAAACCCAGAATGTATCCTGAAAGACAATAAATGATCATAAAAGATGCTTCAGCCCAGGTGTTAATGTTACTAAAAGAGCCCAAATTTCTAAAAATATTGCGAAAAACAACAATCTTCTGTTTTAGAGTGAATGTTTGAGGTGTTTAGAAGGCATTTATTTCATTTTTAGAAAATTTAATTTTTTACATTTTTTCCATGAAAAGTGCCAATACCCCCCCTTTGGGTTCTAGGTGAAAATCTCACTCGACACAAATCAAACAAAAATGTATCCAAGGTGTGTATTGTTGTTCATTTTCATCAAATAAACAAAATAAAACCCAGAATTAATCCTGAAAAACATGAAATGAGCATAAAAGATGCTTCAGCGCAAGTGTTAATTTTACTAAAAGAGCCTAAATTTCTAAAAATATTGCGAAAAACAACAATCTTATGTTTTAGAGTGAATATTTGAGGTGTTAAGAAGGCATCTATTTCATTTTTAGAAAATTTAATTTTTTACATTTTTCCATGAAAAGTGCCAATACCCCCCCCTTTGGGTTCTAGGTGAAAATCTCACTCGACACAAATCAAACAAAAATGTTTCCATGGTGTGTATTGTTGTTCATTTTCATCAAATAAACAAAATAAAACCCAGAATTAATCTTGAGGGACAAGAAATGAGCATAAAAGTTGCTTCAGGGAAAGTGTTAATGTTACTAAAAGAGCCCAAATTTCTAAAAATATTGCGAAAAACAACAATCTTCTGTTTAAGAGTGAATGTTTGAGATGTTTAGAAGGCATTTATTTCATTTTTAGAAAATTTAATTTTTCACATTTTTCCATGAAAAGTGCCAATACCCCCCCCTTGGGTTCAAGGTGAAAATCTCACTCGACACAAATCAAACAAAAATGTATCCAAGGTGTGTATTGTTGTTCATTTTCATCAAATAAACAAAATAAAACCCAGAATGTATCCTGAAAGACAATAAATGATCATAAAAGATGCTTCAGCCCAGGTGTTAATGTTACTTAAAGAGCCCAAATTTCTAAAAATATTGCGAAAAACAACAATCTTCTGTTTTAGAGCGAATGTTTGAGGTGTTTAGAAGGCATTTATTTCATTTTTAGAAAATTTAATTTTTCACATTTTTCCATGAAAAGTGCCAATACCCCCCCCCTTTGGGTTCTAGGTGAAAATCTCACTTGACGCAAATCAAACAAAAATGTTTCCATGGTGTGTATTGTTGTTCATTTTCATCAAATAAACAAAATAAAACCCAGAATGTATCCTGAATGACAATAAATGATCATAAAAGATGCTTCAGCCCAGGTGTTAATGTTACTAAAAGAGCCAAAATTTCTAAAAATATTGCGAAAAAACAACAATCTTCTGTTTTAGAGTGAATGTTTGAGGGTATTTAGAAGGCATTTATTTCATTTTTAGAAAATTTAATTTTTCACATTTTTCCATGAAAAGTTCGAATACCCCCCCTTTGGGTCCTACGTTAAAATCTCAATCGACACAAATCAAACAAAAATGTATCCAAGGTGTGTATTGTTGTTCATTTTCATCAAATAAACAAAATAAAACCCAGAATGTATCCTGAAAGACAATAAATGATCATAAAAGATGCATCAGCCCAGGTGTTAATGTTACTAAAAGAGCCCAAA